>NC_136704.1:25265756-25315756 GCF_947650265.1 Symphodus melops | reverse complement strand
AACGCAGAGACACTTTAACTTCACAGAACCGGGCTTAAAGAATCGGTTTAGTAACATTCAGGCTGATTGAGTTCAATCAACAATCCTTTCTGCGGTCAGCTCTGCCTTCCAGTCACATCACTTCTCTCACTTTGAAGTTGTACAAGGTCAGCTGCTCATAATCCGTGCAGCTCCTCCACTGAAGTTAAGAGTCACTTTGGCACAGTGCTGGTATTAATATGAAGGTCTCCCCCTTTAAGGCGTCTCTATCTGAGTGTCACATTAAGGACAGTCTGCAGGTACAGGGCTGTTTTGATTTTATTAGACATCCTGCTGCTTCCTCACATCAGCTCACTCTGCTCGGGGTCTGGCAGCAGAAACTGGGGATAAAGTCAAAACTCAGCTGTTTGCATTCACACATGCAGCTCCTCCTCCCTTTTCTAGACTTTTTCCTGGAGCTCAGATAAGCTGAGTTGGTCCTCAGGCTGCACAAATGGAGTCCTAGGTTTTCTCATGAGAGGTATGTCTGCACAACAGGAGGTGCACGCTGCTCGGTCGGGCTTTAGGGACAATATAAACGCTGTGTAAACACTCAACCCAGGTGGTCCCAAATGTACAGCTGTGCAGAGTCAGTTGACTGCAGAGGGTAACCGAAGGGGCTGACACACACCAGTAACTCCTCTTTCATTTCAACATTTGGGGATATGAACTCAAACTGTGGCCTTGAAACACCTGGAGGTTTAAGAGTGCATTCGAGAAACCGCTCCACAAACACACTCTTCTCCATCTCATCATTGTCTAACTTTAAAGACGGTTTAACTCTGCAGAGTACAGGCTGTGCAGGTCGTGTGTGTGTGTGTGTGTGTGTGTGTGTGTGTGTGTGTGTTTTACTCTGATTTGCAGTGATTGAATGAGAGCAGCAGAGAATAAAAAGGACCTTGCTGACCTTGCCAAAAAAGGTCCGATGATTGCTGCCCCCTCTTTAGACCATTAAATCTCTTACACAACTGCTCGCCTCTGCAGCCGCTCCTCACAGCCAAGTCTGCATCAACACGGCGTTTCATACACAACACAGAGGGCCGCACATCCTATTTGATTAAATATCAGGGAGTCCCACTTCTGACATTAACAGCTGGAGGAGGCTTGATAAGCTGAGGGGAAAGGTAAGTTAGGCAACGAGGCCCCGGGGGCCCCGGGGGGAATTAAAACCTGGCGGTAATCAGTCAGAACAAGACTTCACATGCTGCATGAAAGATTCCTCAAATCAAGAAGATTAACCTTAAAAAAGCAGTCTGACTCGAGTCCAAGGTGCTGGCTGACTCATTCGAAATGAGGAAAGCTCTTAATTAAAAGAAAGCTTTTGTCTTCAGATTAAAGATCGGATCAAAGGATCAACAGTCACTTGCTGATCCAGCACCTCTCTTATTGGCATGCTGGTGTTTCATAGACTTCCAGGGACTAAAGTGGATTAGCTGAACTTGTCCTGAGCAGCGGTGGTGCCAGACACAGTATTGGTTATTTTATCCGATGAAAGTTTGGGTTCCCTCATCGTTTCCCCGCTTATCTTCCAAAAACTAAAATCTGCCATCAGTTTTGGGACTCGTGGATCGGAGCGATGTGCATGTTCTGCTCCGGGAGGAAAAAGGAGCTGATAAAACTTCTCAGAAATCTGTAGATGTTCGCTTTCCTCCCACAACGCCTCGCTGCGACCGCACCCAATCAGTGGCGTCCTTTTCACTTATAAACACCCACTAGTATCTTTTCACTAAGCCACTCATTTATCACACTGACAGGAGCGGCTTGCGGTTATTGACTGGGACTGAGGTTTTTTTTTTTCTTTCCGTCCACAAGCTCAGTTATCAAACGAGAGACTGAAGCTGAATGTTTGTGAGTTTAATGAGTGACGTCTTTAGAGAAGAGAGAGAGAGAGAGAGAGAGAGGAGTGATCACAGAGGTGATGCGTTCAGGAGCCTTTGGTTTCATCGTACATCTGTGTCAGGTATTATGAAACATCTGTTTTGGTGTGGAGGGATCAGAGGTGGGGACTCGACTTGGACTTTCACAGCACCGACTCGTGGCTTCACGTCCCTCGCCCACCTCACTCTGAGGTCTTCTCCTTTAAACACGACGCCACTGCTTCATCAAAGGAGAGACGACTTCACTCTCATTTGCGTCCAAATCCAAAAGAAATAAAAATCCAAAAAATAAAGAAATAATAATAATTGTCATGGAGGCGGTCATCAGGCATCATTCGTGCTCAGGGAGAGCGTGCAGAGAAAGTTCCTGCAGCTCTGCAGCCCGATTGTCTCGAATCACCAATAAACAAGTGCAAACTTTTAAAGAGCGCTGCTCGGGGCGGCCGGCGAGCAGAGCGGTGATCTGCAGCAGCTTTCGGGGCTCGTCATTTTAAGGGCGTGCGTTCCCATCTGTGTATTATCAGTTCTCAGACGCTTCCAAATTTATGACGGCAATAAACAAGACAGAGGAGTTTGTTTACTCCTGAGCTGATTGCACAGGAGAAGCAGCAGGGGGAAGGATGAGCATGTCAGCTCAGCTGCAGCAGACAGAGTGTCACTTGTTGCTGCAGAGCAGGTGAGCTTCATTATCTCTCCTTATGCACATGCAATGAAATGCTGACCTGACAGGAAGTGGAACTGGTTGCTACCTGTTGTACTGGGACTTATAACGCTCCAGGATCTCTTCTTATTGTCTGTTCCAAAAGTCAGACCGCCGCGACGACAACAAGGCGTTTAAATCTGCTCAACAGGAACACACAAGTACTCGTACTCGGGTACCGTGAAGATCGGGTCTTGGGTCATGTGAATGCAGACCAGCTGGGGGGGGGGGGGGGGGGGGGGGGGGGAGCCATCGAGCTCAGTGAGAAACAATCATGCCTGATGTGGGAACGCCCTCAGAAGATATTTGATCATGTCGTCTTGGAGAGCACACTTCAATAAGAAAGAAAAATCATGAGTCGAGACGATGAAAACATCCGGCTTCCTCTCCACACAAACATCTCGCTGCTGAAGAGGCACAAAACGTGATGAAAGGGGGGGGGGGGGTAATTAATGAGGCGCTCGAAGTTTGGCTTCAGTGAGACAGATATGATGAGTCACCGCCGACTATTCTAGATACATCCGACTGTCTTACTCTAACTGTTTGTGACGTCTCAAACATGACCTTTGTGTTAACTCCGCTCTCTAACACACGCTGGACTAAAGGAACTAAATGTCAGAAAATAGTTTACAAGAATAGGCCGAAGAGAGAATGAAACATTCGAGCTGGATACTGTGAACGGAGCGGCTGCAGAGATATGAAAAGGTCAGCAGAAAACGGATGAATTGTGAGAGTGCTGGAGATTAAACACACTAATATATCTGAAGAGACAGCACGGCTGGATATGAAGCTCTTCTGGGACGACTGGCAGCCTTTTCCTCTACTTTCACGCTGATCAGTGGACTTTTCTGCACAATAATGGCAATAAAATTCAATGCATGGACGTGAGAAACCGTCAATGATGTAAACAATCGGAGCATCATGGCAGCCAAACGTCGTGCCCACAGGCTGAGGTTTAACACTCAGAGTTCAGAAAACAAAAGACAAAGATATCCAGTCAAGGTTACAGCCTGTTATCAGTCAGCCTTAGTTAAAGACAGAATAACAAAGGCCTCTCACTCTCAGGGAAGGAAGGCCACGGCGTGCTCTTAAATGGCCGTGTTTTTAACGCTAGGGGAACTTAAGAGCCCTTAAGGGACGGGGCTTTTAATCCGGTGTGAGAACAGCTGTTTAGTGTCTCAGGGGCCCTGCTATTTCCAGAAGCAGCTCCTTAAGTGCCCGTCCTGTGCGATCAGCATCTTCAACAGGACTGACAGCCGACCCGAACGTGGCATTTTCGCACCGTGCACCGAGCGGACGGCGAGATGCTGGAAAAGATGGCATTCATCGCAGCGATTGAAGCATGTGGAGAAAATACGTCTCAGCAAATTAAGGCCACGCTTCACCCTCACCTTAGTGACAGTTTGACTTGTTTTTCACAGAGTTCACAGAGTTATAAGCCTCCATGACAGCCCCCCCCCCTTCCTCTAAAGCCTGACAGTGGCACTGACACCCTCTGCATTCCTGTGCTGGAGGAGACACACACTGTGGTTATCGTTCCAACACAGCCTTCACATTTTATCCACATAGGGACAGGAAGTATGATAGGAGGCAGCCATGTTTATTGTTTGTCCTTTCAAATCCCTGACAATGGGATGCCAGCTGTGACACTGTGGTCTTAACAAGGGCATTGAGGAAAGTCGTGTTTATGCGCGGCCTCCGTCTTCTGATGATAGACTGCGTTATGTTTGTTTTGTTGGCTGCTACGACTGGCGGCCGAATCCCTGGCAGCGTCTCCGCTCTGTTCCTCCAACGTTCTCCTCTGCGCTCAGCTCGTCCTGGTGTTTGGGTTTAACCAAGGACCCTGATAACTGGGGACCTTAGACCCAATTTGTAACATCTATGTCACAGCAGCTGCTAAAAACGGAGAGAAGTGCAGAACGCCTCTTTGTTTGTGAAACGCCAGTCTAGTTTCCCTTTACATCAGCAGCTTTCTGTGGTGACACATTTTGCTCTTCACCCAACGATGACTTCTTAGATGAATCTGTGCATCACATGTCAGGCAACAAAAATGACTCCCAAGATTTCCAGTCAAATATGTTCAGTCGGGGAATCAAGCTTCCTGCGAAACAGGCCGAACATAACCTCATCGTTCCATTTATGGACGTTTTGGATCAGCTAACATTTAATATCACTGATGACGCAAAGAGATTATCTAGAAGGCTGGAGTAACTGGATTAGATATATATACACCTCTTTTCTTCATGGGAATTTTCACCAGACTGATGGGGGGGGCAGTTGGGGGAATTTGCCATTAGGCCGTCCCACGAGGAATTCAAATCCTCCTCCAGAAACTGTTGACATAATTTTGAAACACAGCTGAGAACCTGAGACGAAGAACATCATGACTCATGGTGCAGCTGTCCAGGATGTGAAGCAGCTCACTGAAAGACAAACCACTGTTTTACTATTTGAATCTGCACACACACACACACACACATACACACACACACACACACACACACACACACACACACACCTGTGTGTCAAAATCTAATCCAAAGCACACTGCCTGTGATACCATTTATTTCTGCAGTTATTCCATCTGCAGAGTTGCAGACATCTTGGCGTGAAGCGTGAGAACCAGGTGAGAGCTGCGCTGTCGGCTCTCTGCGAGGAAAATATGACTCTGACCTCCGACTGTGACAACGGTGAAACAGATTAGCAACACTCACTGAGTCAGACCCTGGCCTAAATCAACAGCCCCGCCTTCAAAGACCAAGTCAACGCTCATTTGTCTTTGTGTCACTTCAGCCTCAGTGCAAACCAACCAGAGCCCTAAAAATGTAGAGTTTACAAAGTGACCTCCCAAAGCAGTGACGCACTTTGGAACCATTTCACAGAGATGTTCTTCTGTGCTCTCATCAGTAGCACGTGTTAAAGGTTCGGGTATGTTAGCATCACCTTCTTCCTCGATGTAACCTCTGCAACAGAAACCTTTGAATGCACACTGAGCACTGTGATCCACTCCTCCTCCCTTTGAAAGCCATGCAGCCGGCACAGAAGAAGATTAGACATAACTTGTTCAGTCAAGCCAAAGAAATGAATGTGCATCCCTCCGCCAGCAGCGAGGAAGTTACGAGCTAGCTGCATTTAGCGCGGCTAAATAGACAGACAGGAGGAGCGCAGCTACGACTGCCAACTTTATCAACACAGAAGAGATAAGAGCTGCAGGATGCTGTTAGATTCATGTTTATGTGAATGAGTAGATTACTGCTTTAACTCAGGCACCAGCCACAGTATTCCCTGAAGGTAATGATGATTGTTCTCTGCAATAAGTGATGGATGAGCCTCTGCTACTGTGCAGGTGTTATTTGCATTTATAGTATTAAATAGGAAGGGTGGAGGATTAGAGGAACTTAATCCTCGGTCTTTAACCAAGACTGACTGTGTCTTCAGTTTGTCTTCATATTTCCACAGGCAGAGAAGGAGATAAGAGGGGAAACTCGACCCCTCCGTCACCTGCATCTGGACGAGAAAAGAGGCGGATTGGCTGAGTCAGAATGTGCCGTTTTTCCTGCTGAAGCAGCCGTTCTGTCCTTCCACACACACTGACCCAGCATGCCCTGCATGCAACCTGAGCCACCAAAGAAAATCAGCCCTTTTCACCCAGCTGCCTTCGTGCACGTTGCTGAGTGCCTGTGATAATAAAAGAAAAAGTCACAACAAGCTGACAGAACAGTTGCCATCACGGATGCAAAAGATGTCAGGAGCGTTCACACGAGCCGTCATGAAAACCAGCGTGCACTGTAGACGCTCCCCTCTGGAGGGCTTTGCAGCAAACTGGCAATTTTCCATCGAGCCCTCGCTCACGTGTCCTGTCAGTCAACCTGTCACCATGGAGACGAGCTAAGCTTCTCCGTGTCTCACGCTGTCGTGCATACACTGCAGCAGAAAAGGCTGAGAACAGTCACAAGCTCACATGCAAGGAGAGGAACATGTGTGTACATAAAGCAAAACGAGTTGAGCATCATGGTGGTCATTGAAGGGGTCTCTGAATGAAAGGTGGGGGGGGGGGGTCACCTTACAGAGACGGATCGTGGGGATAAAAAGTTAGCAGCTGCAGCGGCACGTAAAGGGCAACTGCCACTTCAGATGAGAGCATGAAGGGAGCAGGGAACGGGATCACAGCACTGATGCACATGGAGAGAAGATGGAGAGTGAAGGTTCACCTCAGCATCCACCAACAAGTCACGCACGGGGGGGGGGCACGTCACACTGGGCAGCATATCCTGCGGCATGCATGTCATATCAAACAGTTATCACAACTCTCCACATGATGGGCTAAAGTTGTGCTTGACAGTTGGAAGCACATGATTCAACATTTGTGTGTGTGTGTGTGTGTGTGTGTGTGTGTGTTTAATGAGCTCTGGGTGTTTTCCCCTTTACTGAATGTTGAATTGGACCATTAAAGAATCATCAGAGTCTGACTGAAGGCAGCTGCAGGAGATCAAACAGCTCCCAGCTTTAACTGTCCAGTCTGTGACAACAGACGTGTCAATATGAAGTTGCTGCGCGAGGCTATACTCAGAGGAGGAGGAAGCACAGAGAGTTTCCCACATAATGAAAGCTGCTGGTCAAAACACAATGAAGGTTCCTTACTGTGAAATTTGGGACTTCCTTTGTGTTGACTCGGTGGAAGGTCCGCGAACTGCACCCGGTGTCCCGACATGTCCGGTAACTATTCCACCAACTCTCAGGTCAGAGCCCCGCGCGACCACCGACTGTGTGTCCTCCCTTCACCGGACGACGCTGCTCCAAAGTCTCCGGTAACTTCCTGCAGCTGCAGCACGCGGCTGGAGTCAACTCAGCGCGTGGGGATCTCGCGCACCTCTGAGAAGAGTCTGTCATTGACTTTCCTTCTGCTCCCTGTGTGTGTGTGTGTATGTGTGTGTATGTGTGTCTGTGTGTATGTGTGTGCATGCGTGTGTGTGTGTGTGCTGCTGACTGTGTGCCAGTACTGCAGCAGCCCGCTCTCTCGGTCCTCTATCACCTGCCCTGTGCTCCTCTCTCTCTCTCTCTCTCTCACTTTCCCTCTCCCTCTCTCTCCCTCTCTCTCTCTCTCTCTCTGTCTCTGTCTCTGTCTCTCTCTCTCTCTCTCTCTGTCTCTCTCTCTGTCTCTGTCTCTGTCTCTCTCTCTCTCTCTCTCTCTCTCTGTCTCTCTCTCTCTCTCTGTCTGTCTCTCTCTCTCTCTCTCTCACTTTCCCTCTCCCTCTCTCTCTCTCTCTCTCTCTGTCTCTCTCTCTCTCTCTCTCTCTCACTTTCCCTCTCCCTCTCTCTCTCTCTCTCTCTCTCTCTCTCTCTCTCTCTCTCTGTCTCTCTCTCTCTCTCTGTCTCTCTCTCTCTCTCTGTCTCTCTCTCTGTCTCTCTCTCTCTCTCTCTCTCTCTCTCTCTCTCTGTCTCTCTCTCTCTCTCTGTCTCTCTCTCTCTCTCTCTCTCTGTCTCTCTCTCTCTCTCTCTCCCTCTCTCTCTCTCTCTCTCTCTCTCTCTCTCCTCCCGCATTAAAAAAAGACAGATAAAAACTTTTCTCTCCCTCATGTCCACATGACTGCAGGGTGACGTCATCACTGTAAAGCGCTCAGACCACATGATTTATAAAGACTCCATCACAGACGTGTTATAAGGCCCATCTCCACATGTTTGAATAAAGTTTACTTCCTAAACCTCCACCACGTTGACTCTCCTTCATTAGTGACCGAGAGACACATCGACCACCTCCAGGGACAGCGAGGGTCCCCAGTCTTCAATTTATTCACAACTCCTTTTATAAATGACACTGTTTTAAAAAGCGTTCACGATGACTCCGTGATAAAGCAGAGGTAGCAGGCTGAGACATTCTTACTCCTTATTTCAGCCGCTTTGTTATTGAATTCAACTTTGTGAAAGAGTTCTTCTATTTAAAAAAAAAATCTGTATTCATCATTTCTGAAGTCAGAGAAAGAATTCAGCATGTTTAAATCGATACAACGGGATGGTCAGATTGTCAGTGTTTTAAAGGGAGCTACAGCTCCACCTACTGGAGGAAAGGTGCAACGCCATCACAGGGCTGACTTCCTGTGGCGTCCGATTTCATTCAGTCTGGTACAACTGCAGTACAAAGTACAGGTCAGATATTTGATCCATCATCCTTCTCAGTAAGAGCACACCTGAAGAACATCTGTAACACCTGAGGAACATCTGTAACACACCTGAGGAGCATCTGTAACACACCTGAAGAACGTCTGTAACACACCTGAAGAACATCTGTAACACACCTGAAGAACATCTGTAACACACCTGAAGAACATCTGTAACACACACCTGAAGAACGTCTGTAACACACCTGAGGAACATCTGTATCACACCTGAAGAACATCTGTATCACACCTGAAGAACATCTGTAAAACACCTGAAGAACATCTGTAAAACACACCTGAAGAACATCTGTATCACACCTGAAGAACATCTGTATCACACCTGAAGAACATCTGTAACACACATGAAGAACATCTGTAAAACACACCTGAAGAACATCTGTATCACACCTGAAGAACATCTGTAAAACACACCTGAAGAACATCTGTAACACACCTGAGGAGCATCTGTAACACACCTGAAGAACATCTGTAACACACCTGAGGAACATCTGTAAAACACACCTGAAGAACATCTGTAACACACCTGAAGAACATCTGTATCACACCTGAGGAACATCTGTAGCACACCTGAAGAACATCTGTAACACACCTGAAGAACATCTGTATCACACCTGCAGAACATCTGTAGCACACCTGAAGAACATCTGTATCACACCTGAAAAAATTCAGATTACATTATTTACATAAGCAAAACTACATTTCTGTTGGGCAGTGGGCCCATCAGAGAATACACACATCTGTAACACACCTGAGGACACACCTGTATCACACCTGAGGATCACACATCTGTAACACACACACACATCTGTAACACACACACACATCTGTAACACACCTGAGGACACCTCTGTAACACACACATCTGTAACACACCTGAGGAGCACACATCTGTAACACACACATCTGTAACACACCTGAAAATCACACATCTGTAACACACCTGAGGAGGACACATCTGTAACACACCTGAGGAGGACACATCTGTAACACACCTGAGGAGGACACATCTGTATCACACCTGAGGAGGACACATCTGTAACACACCTGAGGAGGACACATCTGTATCACACCTGAGGATCACACATCTGTAACACACACACACATCTGTAACACACACATCTGTAACACACCTGAAAATCACACATCTGTAACACACCTGAGGAGGACACATCTGTAACACACCTGAGGAGGACACATCTGTAACACACCTGAGGAGCACACATCTGTAACACACCTGAGGAGGACACATCTGTATTATCTGGTTATTAATATTTTGCATAAATAGTGGAAGGAATGCACAAACAGGTTTGGTCCAGATGTTTCCTCTCCTTCAAACAGCTGGAACCATGATTAGAAATCCCTGTTATCACTGGGGGGTTACACCATGGACTGTTCTCCAGTCTCCAGCCAATCAAGACAGGGATTCAAACCAGCAAACCACTGCAGCACCGTGCGGCCATGTCAAGACAGGATGGAAAAAAAGTCAAATATCTTCAGCATCACGTCACAGCATCAAACTCAAGTGTCATGTGTCACCTTCTCTTCCTGTCGGCTGCACACAGAACAGCTGACCATGAGGAGGAGTGTCATCACAGTCATCCCTCCTAAAAGATGGCTGTGTCATATCCAGGGATGCATTCTGCACATAGCTGACGTCAGTCAGTCCATGTCACAGGAGACGGATCAGGAAGCAGCAGATATGACAAACTTCAAAATGCAAACATTACAAATGGAGTTTTTATTTTTTTTTTTTAGAAATTTATTTTAAAATATTTTGTCAAACATCCTGAAGAGAAATGGAATAATAGAAAAACAACCCTCGGATTTTTCTCAAAGAAACTAAATTTAGTCTCTGGACTGAAAGGACTTTTGTGCAAAAGAGAGGAGCTACAGAGACGAGAAAGACAAACAGGAAGTTCAAACATTTCACCGTCACCCAAACTGTCATAACAGGCTCACACACTTTCAGACATGTTCTGCCACAATCTGGCACTGCGTTTACAAAACCCACAAAGTATGTGCGCTGCACGAGTCTCATTAAAATCATTCAGAGCATTTAGAGTTCCAGCAGATCGGCGGTCACGTCCTCTGCTGCATCAGCGTCGTGTGTTCGGCTTTCACGCCGATCCGTTCTGCTCAATGTACATTTTGGATAACGACGCTGCCATCGACTTCGCCAGCTCCTCGTCTCGTCTCCGCTGCATCTGCGAGTTCCTGCACCAGTCCTCGTACTCGGGGTTGGGGAGGGAGTTATCGAGAAGCACGTCGTAGTGACCGTTACTGAGCCAACTCAGCCAGATGGCAGGTTTGGACGCGTCCTCCTCCCCGAGATA
Source organism: Symphodus melops (assembly GCF_947650265.1). NCBI lineage: Eukaryota > Metazoa > Chordata > Actinopteri > Labriformes > Labridae > Symphodus > Symphodus melops. The sequence continues at coordinate 25,304,652 of NC_136704.1, read as the reverse complement.
GTGCACCATGGTGGAGACGGTGGGGCTCTCCAGGCTCCCCCCGGTCGTCAGGTGGATGTTGACGTTCAGCATCTGGCTCATGGCGAGGAGCTCGGGGTATCCGGCCCAGGCGCCGTCCTGCGCCGCGTTGATCAGGAACTCGCCGACGTCCCCTTCGATGATGGTGTTGAACTCGTCCAGGTGGTCGGCGATGTGGTGCACCGTCTGCTCCCGGAGCTCGCTGTGCTTCGCCTGCTCCCCGAACGTGGCTTTGCACACGGCCCTGTACAGACAGTTCCCGTCTGGAATGACGTGGTACCTGAATTTGTGCCTCTCCTGGAGGTACTTGTTTTGTCTTTCCACTTCGGCCAGGTACCGTGTGACTTTCTCATTGATGTCCTCCTTCTCCTGTCTTTTCTGTCGAGGCAGCTCCTGCAGAACGCTGAGCTCGAAGGCCCGTCTCTCCTCAGACTCTGGAGCAGCTTTGTCATTAAAATCCCCTTTTAGGGGGTCTTCAGGTTGAGCTGCCCTGGAGGGGACGAGCTCTTCTTCCTGTGACAGGGACCACCCGTTGCTCCTCCTGAAGGGAGCGTGCATCGCTGATACTTCATCATCCTCACTTGCATTTCGAACACTTCTTGGGTTGTCTCCTGCTCGGGGTCTACTTGTGCTGGAACGGTTAAAAAAAAGATTTCCAGCCACCTCTTGGTAGTCATCTGTGCCGTTATTGATCTGATCGATGAAGTCCACAATCACATCAGAGTCACAGTCATGACACAGGATACCTTCACCGTTACTGTGTGAGTCAGGACAGGCTGGCTTGGTCTTGGACTCCCTCACTAAGTGGATCGGAACAGACCTCTCCACTCCATCAGGTCGGCGGATTAATATCTCAGCGGTGGATGTGAAGTAAATCGGCCTCATAGAGGAAGCCTCGTAACATGAAAAAGCAGGCATGTTTGCGGAAGCAGCAGCAGCAGTCTCAATCACGGGATCCCCGTTGGTGGCAGAGGTTGTCTCTGGGTGTGTAAATCCCTTTGTACCGTCCTCGGGGGGGCCCGCTGTAGTCCCGTTCGGACGCTCCGGCGCGGCTGATAAAGTGATAGTAACTTTGCGGGTGGACCTCGGGTAGTGTGTCAGCGCACTGTTGTACAGCTGCATTTTGAAGGACTCCTTTAAATACTGAACAGTCGTTACGAATACATGACAACAACATGTAAAAATAGTCCCCGTGTCATCCACAACAGCAGAGTGGTAGTGGACGTTTCCATGGTCCTGAGTCCTGTCCCTGACGCGCAGAGACGAGCACACTGTCCACTTTTGTCCTCTTGCGTCATTTGCTGTTGGGGTGCCTCCCTAATTTTAGACTTCAAACTGTTACGAGACACTTTCTGCTTGTGTTGGGTCAAGTCAGACACAATGAACCCGATGCGCTTCCTGCTGAGGAGCCTTCAAAATAAAATCCTTATTCAACGAGAGGCGAGACCTACTTTCTTCCTTCGTTGATTTGACTTGTGCTTATTGAAATGCACCATTAACACCATTATCTCTTACTGGAGTTTCAATCAAATGTAAAGAGCTGATCATGTACAGAGACTCATTCATGTGTTTTTAGATTCAAGTCCAGATGCTTCAGAAAATGTCCAGATGTTTTAGGAGAATTAGAATGATCTGTTCTGATGTTTTAATAAAGATAGTGTTTTCACCTGCCAGCTGACTGATGGACAGATGATGAGATAACACATCTAAGAGCTATATGTCTAATAAGCATCTCAAAAACATAAGGTGCATCTAAAAAAATATATAAATAATATATAGAATATCATGAAAAAGTTCAATATTTTTTGTAACTCATTTTAGAAAGTGAAAAACATTCATTATATAGATTAATTACACATTTCAAGCCTTTTATTATTATGCTTACAGAAAATGAAAACCCCAAATTCAGCATCTTAGAAAATTAGAATATTGCACAAAATCAATAAAAAAGGGATATTTTCAACAGAAATGTCAGGTTTCTGAAAAGTGTGATCAGCCTGTGACACTGCTCAGGTGTGATGGAGGTTACTTTAGGTCATCTGCTTTGTGGGTTAGATTCTCTATAGGGTTCAGGTCAGGCACCTTTGCTTGCCAGTAAAGCACAGTGACACTCTGGTCATTGGACCAGCTTTTGGTATGTTTAGCAGTGTGGGCAGGTGCCAAGGCCTGCTGGAAAACGAAATCAGCAAAAGGAAGCATGATGAGTTCTATAATCTAGATAGGTGCGTTGACTGTGGAGTGTGTGAGTGGGCCAACATCAGCAGAGGATGTGGCTCCTCCCAGTCATCACTGACTGTGGAAACTTCACTCTGGACTTCAAGCAACGTGGATTCTGTGCCTCTCCACTTTTCCTCCAGACTCTCGGACCTTGATTTCTAAATGACGTGCAAAATTTACAGCAATACATCAGTTTCTTGCCTTGGACTTTGGACCACTGATCAACATCCACAGAAAGTCTGAGTCAGCTGAGAACGCAGCAGAATTCACCTCGAGCCAATTGGAGGGGAGAGTGAGGTTTATATCCTGTGACTGGAGTCAGTGCAGAGACTGTCTGCATGCAATCGTTCTGCTCTACGTTCTCTGATGAACCTGCTGCATTCTGTTTCCTGTTCCTTTAGTTGAGATTCAACTACACGTAGCATTGATAAAAGGACAGATTTTCTCATGATAGCATCGTACAGAGGACTCTGTTGCTTTTTATCTATTACTTCCTGATCTTTTCTTTTTTTTTCTTTTTTTTTTTTTTTACCTAATGAGGCCCCGCCCCCCGTCTGACAGGGTTAGTCTCTCGCTGTGAGATACATGTGTGAACAGTGAGGTCAGGAGAATATCAGGAGCATTCCTCCTGAAATGATGTCGAGCTTCTCAGGTGTGCAGAGGAGGGTCCGCCATATTAAGTCCGTCTCAAACCACTTAGCGGGGAGTGATAGTGGGCCATTAAACCCTCCGCCAGCGAGTCTGCACCGAGGCCCACTCGATGATCACGTGTCACGCCTATTGCGTCCGGTAGCCACGGAAGGAGTGACCTGTACAAAAGTAAGTTCAGTGTGTTCGTGTTTGAACAAACCAAAACACTGCTCCAACTAAGACGGACATTTAATATGATCATACAGACGTGAACAACTTCACCTGTTTATTGTTTTAAAGGATCAAATAAAAGCCTCCTCTTCTTTTCTTCCTTCTGTTCACCTGTTTCTTTCATTGTGTTTCATATTTAAAGGGACTGTTGCAAAAACTAAAGAATATTAAATCATGTTACAGACAACTTCTCACTCTTATTTATTTATCATTGTTCTACTTTTGATTTCTTTGTAAAACTTAATTTAGGCGACAACAAAAAAATAAAGGTCTTGCAGCTGTGATGTTCATTTATAGTCTCCTTGTCTGCTTTCATTGAAGACAACCTGTTCTTTGGTATTATAATAAATTAACATTAAATTATAAATTATAATAAAGAATGTGGGCTCCATCTGATCGATTAGCTATAAGTCTACACTAATATAAATTTACTAGAGAAAAATAATCTACATAAAGACTTTTACAGAATGTATTACGTACATTAATAATAAGCCGTTCCCCCAGGATGCCGCTGAGTAACCATGGTAACACACACTTCCTGTTTCCACCTGAGAGAGTGAAGTTTGTCCCAAAGCCTGCTGCTGTATTTCTACCCTCCACCTGGATGGAGGGGACTTCATTCAGCTGAGTGTGACTTCTGACAGAGTGCACTCCGTCACACAGACACTATTTCCTGTAAATGGAGAGGGGAGGGGCTCATGTGGAGGTGGGACGTTGAAAGTGAAAGTCAGTTCAGTCAGTTTAGACTCCATTTTAAGTCGACAGAAAGAGAAGAGACGTGTGGAGTGAAGCGGGGTGAGTGTTTATCAGAGTTTTTATATCTTCACTTCTGTACTCTCAGTTTCCTCCTGTGAACTGAACACAGACAGTTTATCATGATGTCACTCCTTACATTCATATGAGCTGTGTGTGCGTGTGTGTGTGTGTGTGTGTGTGTCATTAGATCAAACTGGTTTCTCCTGTGTTGATCTCTCAGTGAGTGTTTCTGTGTTTCCTCTCAGACTGACTTCAGATCACATCATGGATGTGCGTTTAGAGGAAGAGGAAGACGGAGCAGAGTCTCCTGTACCCAGCTGTCCGTCTCTGAAGAGTGATATGTCCAAAGGTTTGGATATAGACTTCAGTGATGAACCTGGACCCTCAGACTCAAAGTAAAAAAACTTATTGACTCATTTTCATTTCAGATTTAATTTCTCCTCAAATCAATCTGCTAGTTTAAACTTTATGATTTAAAGAGAAATCTTTTTCTTTATTTAAATCCTCCTCATTATTCCTGTAGTCCATATTTCCTGTTTGTCAAATATAAGCGTATTTGTCCAGTGTGTCACGTTCATCAGAAAAACACAGGAGCTGGACTCAATAGCAGAAACCAAAAACACTTCAGTTAACAAAAAGGCCAAAGTGAAAAAGGAGCTCCTTCTTTAGAGATGAACACAAAGGTCAGAGAGCAGACGAACCAGGAGCCCGGGTACGACTGATAGTGAACCAGCACAGGAGGGAAGAAACACTGAACATACAGGGCGACCAAACACAGGAGAGAGAGAGACAACACACAGGTGAAGACAATGAGGGCGATCAAAACTGGAGGGAAACGCAGACAGGAAGAAACTCTAAAGACACGATACACGGGGTGAAAAACTACCTTGTTTTGTCCTTGTAAATATGTTCTTGGACCCTCTTGAAAACGAGGTGATAACCTCAAGGGGCTTATACTAATATATGATAAATGTCATTTTAATTCATGTGATGGAAATATTAAAACGTTTGTTATTTTACAGAGTTCAGAGGAGCAGACAGAGAGCAGAGTCTCCTGTACCCAGCTGTCTGTCTCTGAAGAGTGATATGTCCAAAGGTCTTCCTGAATACTTCAGTAAAGAATCTGGACCTTCAAACTCAAAGTAAGTCTTCTCACTAACTCCTTGTCTCTTCAGATGTTTCCTTGTAGGGTCGCTCAGTCACTTTGTAAAGCTGTAATCTAAAAGGACTCTAAAGCACCGTTTCCACCGAGCGGTCCGGCTCGGTTCGTCTCGGTACGGCTTGTCTCGGTACGGCATGCATTTTGCTGTGTTTCCATCGACTAATCCCGGGAAAGATTCCCAAATAACCGATCCATACCGTCCCACTTTTTGGGACCCTTCCGTTGGGGAGCCAAGAATGTGGAGCCGACCCGAAAAGGTGGAGCTAAACACTGCAGTCCGTTGATTGGTTGAAAGAATTGTCACTTCCCGTGTTACGTCGGCAAACAAAACTCGGCCGTGTTTAAAGCATTGACTGTAATAAACAGCTGATTGTTTACGTCTGCATTTGTCCTCGCCGCTCACAGCCTTCTCTGAAACAAAGCTGGATTGAGTTCTTGTAATAAAGAGTCACATGACAGTGACAGAGGAGATGAACTGCTGGATGTCTCCAGCGTGGTTTTGTTTGTGTAGCGTTTTTCTCCTTTGTTGAATTTATTAGTTAGCGGTTAGCTGTTAGCAGTTAGCTTTTAGCTGCTATCATATGCCGCTATTTACGGAGTGGATATAGTCATCTGGCTTAAACGCCGCCTACCAAATAGGGCACGGGTGGCTGTGGAAACACAAACGGGATTGGGCTTCATTGAACCAAACCATACCAAACTGTACCGATCCGTACCGGACTGCTGAGTGGAAATGGGGCTTTACAAACCTTTGAACCTGCCCATTATCCTCCTACTTGTCATCAGCACATTTATTAGCAACAGAAGATGGCGCTCAGCACGGCCCCTGTTTCAGGTTGTCATTGTCTCTGTTTAGTCTTTTCAGCATCATCTGATATGATACTGTGAGCTCATACGTCAGAAGGTGTTTGAGAAAGCAGAGTTTAGATTGTGTTTGATGAATCTTCATGTTTTCTACCAGTCAACCATCAGTTTAGATCTAAAGACATGTCTTCACAGGGGGATGAAGAGGACTCATGCCAGAGAGGAGCAGACGTCCTGTCCTCAGCAGGGAAAAAGATCCAGACCAGGAAGCACTGAACAAAGTAAGACTGTACACCTTTGTGCTTCTGTGATCTCCTAAAACACAACTTTTATTGGTCAATGTCAAAAGTCTAGAAATTAAAACTTTTTTTACTTCTTTTACAAAAACATCTGACAACAATAATCAGATTCTGTCATTCTCTCTTTCAGTAGATAGAGGTCAGCAGGAGGTTTTTGATCAACATAAGGTCAGTCTGAGGACGAGATGTGAACATGTGACTGAAGGAAGTGATGAAACAGGAAGTAGAATCCACCTCAACAGGATCTACACTGAGCTCTTCATCACAGAGGGACAGAGAGAAGAGGTGAACACCCAACATGAGGTGAGACAGATGGAGACAGACTCTAAAAAGAAGAAGACCCTCCATGAGACTCCAATCAAGTGCCAGGACATCTTTAAAGCCTTACCGGACCAACAGGAACCAAAGACAGGAGCTCAACCCGACCAACAGGAACCAAAGACAGAAGCTAAACCCGACCAACAGGAACCAAAGACAGGAGCTCAACCCGACCAACAGGAACCAAAGACAGAAGCTCAACCCGACCAACAGGAACCAAAGACAGGAGCTCAACCCGACCAACAGGAATCAAAGACAGAAGCTCAACCCGACCAACAGGTACCAAAGACAGGAGCTCAACCCGACCAACAGGAACCAAAGACAGGAGCTCAACCCGACCAACAGGAATCAAAGACAGGAGCTCAACCCGACCAACAGGAACCAAAGACAGGAGCTCAACCCGACCAACAGGAACCAAAGACAGGAGCTCAACCCGACCAACAGGAACCAAAGACAGGAGCTCAACCCGACCAACAGAAACCCATCAGAGTGGTTCTGACAAACGGCGTGGCTGGTGTTGGAAAAACCTTCTCAGTGCAGAAGTTCACTCTGGACTGGGCCGAGGGCTCAGAGAACCAAGACGTCAGTCTGCTGATCCTGCTTTCATTCAGGGAGCTGAACTTGGTCAGAGATCAGCTCTACAGTCTTCTTGAGCTGCTCCGTGTTTTCCATCCAACATTACAGAAGGTGGCAGCAGAGACGCTCGCTGTCTGTAAACTGTTGTTCATCTTTGACGGCCTGGATGAAAGCAGACTGTCATTGGACTTCACAAACATGGAGGTTGTGTCTGATGTCACACAGAAGTCATCATTAAACACACTGTTCACAAACCTCATCAAGGGGAATCTGCTCCCCTCAGCTCTCATCTGGATCACTTCTCGACCTGCAGCAGCCAATCAGATCCCTCCTTCATGTGTTGACAGGGTAACAGAAGTACAAGGCTTCACTGACGCCCAGAAGGAGGAGTACTTCAGGAGGAGGTTCAGTGATGAAGATCTGTCCAGCAGAATCATCTCACACATCCAGACATCCAGGAGCCTCCACATCATGTGTCTGATCCCGGTCTTCTGCTGGATCACTGCCACAGTTCTGGAGCACATGATGAGCACAGAGCAGAGAGGAGAGCTGCCCAAGACTCTGACTGACATGTACTCACACTTCCTGCTGGTTCAGACACAGAGGAAGAAGAACAAGTATGGTGAGGGACATCAGATGAGTCCACATGAGCTGACGGAGGCTGACAGGGAAGTTCTTCTGAAGCTGGGGAGGCTGGCGTTTGAACATCTGGAGGACGGAAACATCATGTTCTACCAAGAAGACCTGGAGCGTTGTGGTCTGGATGTCACAGAGGCCTCGGTGTACTCAGGAGTTTGTACAGAGATCTTTAAATCAGAGTGTGTGATGTTCCAGAAATCAGTCTACTGCTTTGTTCATCTGAGCGTTCAGGAGTTTCTGGCTGCAGTCTACATGTTCCACTGTTTCACCAACAGGAACACAACAGTAGTGGAGGCTTTTCTGGGAGAATATTGTGTAGATTCAAGTCGTGTGGTTCTTCTAAATGAAGCAATGGAGAAATCCCTGGAAAGTAAGAACGGTCACCTGGACCTGTTTGTTCGCTTCCTTCATGGTCTTTGTCTGGAGTCAAACCAGAGACTCTTAGGAGGCCTGCTGGATCTAACAGACAACAGTCCAGAAAGAATCCAGAGAGTCATCAACAACCTGAAGGAGAGGAACAGTAAAGTTATCTCTCCTGACAGAAGCATCAACATCTTCCACTGTCTGACGGAGATGAAGGACCTCTCAGTCCATCAGGAGATCCAAGAGTTCCTGAAGTCAGAGAACAGATCAGAGAAGGAACTCTCTGTGTTTCAGTGCTCTGCTCTGGCCTACATGCTGCAGATGTCCGAGGAGGTTCTGGATGAGTTGGACCTGAAGATGTGCAAGACATCAGAGCAGGGACGACTGAGACTGATTCCAGCTGTGAGGAACTGCAGGAAGGCAAAGTAAGTCCAGATGTGATGAGTATTATAAATCAGTGTCATGTACTAATTTACTTATTTTAATATAAACTAAACATAATCCTCTCTGTTCATCAGAAACGGTTCCTCTGTTGATGTTCAGGAGAAACAGTCTTTTTGTTATGTTTTTACACAGATAAATGATGTTGTATTTAAGAGTTTTTTCCAACTCAGAAGGCTGTCGAAGGTTAAATCTTGTCTATCTCGCTCTGTGTTATTCATGCTTTACTACATCTCTTCTGGACTACTGTAATTCTCTCTATATTGGAGTTAGTCAGACCTCTCTATCTCATCTGCAGCTACTTCATAATGCTGCCGCCTCACAGGTTCAAGAAAACATGATCCTATCAGCCCTGTCTTGTCCTCCCTCCATTGGCTTCCAGTGAAATATAGAATTGATTTCAAAGTTTTGCTGTATACTTTTAAATGCCTAAATGGTTTAGCACCAGTGTATCTGACAAGTTTACTGGAACCCTATGTTCCTTCAAGGTCACTTAGATCATCTGACCAGCTTCTCCTTCTCAGTCCCCAAAACCAGGCGGAAGCTCTGTGGCCGCCCCTCGGCTCTGGAACAATCTGCCCCTGAGTATAAGACAAGCTCCTACTCTTCAGGTCTTTAAGACACACCTCAAATCTCATTTATACACTCTGACTTTCCCAACAGTTTCATGATGAGTATTTGATATTTTGTGGCTTTGTATGTTGTATGATTGATGTTGGAAGACTGTTGTATTTGTATATTGTAAAGCACTTTGGCACAATGTTGGTTGTATTTAAAGTGCTCTATAAATAAATGTGGTATGGTATGGTATGGTACGGTATGGTACGTGATGTTTTTTAACTTTTTGTCCTGAGGTCATAAACGTCTTTGATAGTTTTTTTGTGAACACATTCAGGAGAGAATTCCCAAAGAAGTGACTGAGATGTCTGATAGTGTTAATCCCTGAAAATAGAGATATCAGATGCTGTGAGCGCCCCCTTCCAGCCTCTGCAGGCATTACTAATCAATCATGAGCATCATCTCTGAACATCTCAGCAGGTAGATCACAGATAAACTGTTCTTACAAGAGATCCTTCACCTCACTACATTTGATTCTTTGCTGACTTGTTTGATTTCTGGATCATTCTGCAGCAGTCTCTGTATTTTCACGTTTATAGAAGTGAGCTAGACGAGAATAAGATCGTCTTCCTCCAGAGTTACTGTTCAATGACTTTCAAATGGTTTTCTACTCCAGAGAGAGTCCTCTGAATAGATCACGCTTCAGATCACTATAGACAAGATGTCATCCTGAATAAAACTACATTTGTTTCCATTAATCTGTAACATGTAGTGAATGATTGACAGATGAAGTTGAGTTTATTCGTAATTAAAGTGCATAATTAAAACTTGATAAATGACATTACATTTGTGATGACAGAGGGCCGATGCAAAAGGGAGAAAGGCATACAGATATATAACATGTCACACATATGAAGAATGTGCATGTTTGAAAACCAGTGATGAGAGTTTTTGTGTCAGTGACAGATTCCACAATTGTGTGAAGTTAACACCAAACAGGACAAACTGTTTAATCATCAAATGTGAGACGTGAATATCAAACTCTTCTTTTATACATCATATTTCTCTATTTTATGTGTCACTACAGACTGTCTGGCTGTGGACTCTCAAAGACTCACTGTGACGTCGTGGCCTCAGCTCTGAAGTCCAACCCCTCCCATCTCAGAGAGCTGGACCTGAACTCCAACAAGCTGCAGGATTCAGGAGTGAAGCTGCTGTGTGAGGGACTGCAGAGTCCAAACTGCAGACTGGAGACTCTGAGGTCAGATCACTGACTGTAATATAGATATGAATATAATAGAAACTGATTTTGAATGTATTAAAGGCTAGCAGCTTGAGATGCATGGTCTCTTCTTTAAGGGGGTCCTAACACAAATATAAAGAAATACACAAACATCTAAAACAGCTTCACTGAACAGACATACTGACAATCACACAAACACAGACAGATATGAAATATCTGATGGGATAGTTTTCAGCTTCAACACTTCAGAAGGGATCAGTCACAGAGTTTATCATTTACAACAAGTTTATGTTGAGTTTTGAAACAGTTTCTATATCCTGTCAAAGTATTCAGATTTATGAATCATCTTCATGCAGAGATTTCTTATAATGTGGAGAAAAGTTTCAAACTCTTCATGAAGATTAAAAACAACATGCACATGAAGCTTCTGGTTCTGAAGTCTTCTTTTATTCTTTATTCAGATTTGAGAGCTGCAGTTTGTCAGAGATCAGCTGTTCTTCTCTGGCCTCAGCTCTGAAGTCCAACCCCTCCCATCTCAGAGAGCTGGACCTGAGCCACAACAAACAGCCGCAGGATTCAGGAGTGAAGCTGCTGTGTGATTATCTGCAGAGTCCAAACTGCAGACTGGAGACTCTGAGGTCAGATCACTGACTGTGTCATTTATTTGAAACATTTCAATCCACATCCTCCATTGTTGCACATTTCAGGATTTATATGTTTTCAGTGTTTGTCTGAATTTAAATCTCTAGATATTTAATGGTTTAGAAGATTTTTATTTTTTCAAGTTGTTGAATAATTTAGAGATTTGATGTGAACATGTTTTTATGACTATGTGAAGTAAAGTTGAACAAGGTGCACATGAAGCCTCTCTGGTTTCCTCTGGTTCTGTTAAGAAGTGAAATCATGAAGACTTGTGAGCCAATAATATCTGATTTGATAAATCAGTCCCTCAGCTGTGTAGCTGACTCTGCTCTGTTACTTTTTACTATGTTTAATATTTGAGATTGTTTTTGAACCCAGCAGACACGGAGCAAAGACGATGTGGGTACAAGATACGATCTGTAGGAAGCTAAAATACGGGGAATATCAGACATTTTGAAAAGAGCACCCATGACTTAACAGCACCTTTCTGAAAAGATGAAAGAGCTCACAGTGGGCGCACAAATACGACAGATGACTTTTTAAACAGATGCTGGGAGCTGCACTTTTCATCCAGACAGAAGCTTTATGCTGCAAAGTGTCTCTTGACCCATTAAAAACAACTGGAAAAAGACACTGGCTTCAAGAAGAAACCATGAAGAGACACTGGGCCTAAAACAGAATATTATTTGAATGAGTCATGAAATCAGATGAGTGTGTGTGTGTGTGTGTGTGTGTGAGTGAGAGAGAGAGAGAGACATCACTGAGTGAGGCAGAGGAATATGCGTCACAAAGTAAATGGCTCTGCTCAGATTAGAAAATCACTCAATCACATCGAAGTGTGTCCAAGAAAATTGTTGACATGAAAAAAAATAATCCCAACTAGTTTTGCAATTTTTCTTAAAAGCTGCAGAGAAATCAGGCATCAGGCAACAATAACCCAAAAAGTCTGCAGAATCCTGGAGGGACTGATACATGTAGTAAGATCACAGAGCTGACTGAGATCAGCAGCCTGTTCTTCATCTGTGCACATGAACAGCTGGATGAATGTTGAGCTGACATTTGGAGGATTTAGATTTAGTGAATACACAATCAGAAATGATCCTCTAATCATTTAGAGAAAACTTGATTCATCAGGACAAAGTGATGTTGAGATACTCATCACAAACTGAACACACGTGACTGGATTACACATTATTTTCATTCTTCTTTTATTCTTTATTCAGATTTGAGAGCTGCAGGTTTTCAGAGATCAGCTGTTCTTCTCTGGTCTCAGCTCTGATGTCCAACCCCTCCCATCTCAGAGAGCTGGACCTGAGTGACAATAAGCTGCAGGATTCAGGAGTGAAGCTGCTGTGTGAGGGACTGCAGAGTCCAAACTGCAGACTGGAGACTCTGAGGTCAGCTCACTGACTGTGTCATTTATTTGGATCATTTCAATCCACATCCTCCATTGTTGCACATTTCAGGATTTATATATTTTCAGTGTTTGTCTGAATTTAAATCTCTAGATATTTAATGATTTTGAAGATTTTTATTTTTTCAAGTTGTTGAATAATTTAGAGATTTGATGTGAACATGTTTTTATGACTATGTGAAGTAAAGTTGAACAAGGTGCACATGAAGCCTCTCTGGTTTCCTCTGGTTCTGTTAAGAAGTGAAATCATGAAGACTTGTGAGCCAATAATATCTGATTTGATAAATCAGTCCCTCAGCTGTGTAGCTGACTCTGCTCTGTTACTTTTTACTATGTTTAATATTTGAGATTGTTTTTTAACCCAGCAGACACGGAGCAAAGACGATGTGGGTACAAGATACGATCTGTAGGAAGCTAAAATACGGGGAATATCAGACATTTTGAAAAGAGCACCCATGACTTAACAGCACCTTTCTGAAAAGATGAAAGAGCTTGCAGTGGGCGCACAAATACGACAGATCACTTTTTAAACAGACGCTGGGAGCTGCACTTTTCATCCAGACAGAAGCTTTATGCTGCAAAGTGTCTCTTGACCCATTAAAAACAACTGGAAAAAGACACTGGCTTCAAGACAAAACCATGAAGAGACACTGGGCCTAAAACACAATATTATTTGAATGAGTCATGAAATCAGATGAAGAGTGTGTGTGTGTGTGTGTGTGTGTGTGTGTGTGTGTGAGAGAGAGAGAGAGAGGGAGAGACATCACTGAGTGAGGCAGAGGAATATGCGTCACAAAGTAAATGTCTCTGCTCAGATTAGAAAATCACTCAATCACATCGAAGTGTGTCCAAGAAAATTGTTGACATGAAAAAAATAATCCCAACTAGTTTTGCAATTTTTCTTAAAAGCTGCAGAGAAATCAGGCATCAGGCAACAATAACCCAAAAAGTCTGCAGAATCCTGGAGGGACTGATACATGTAGTAAGATCACAGAGCTGACTGAGATCAGCAGCCTGTTCTTCATCTGTGCACATGAACAGCTGGATGAATGTTGAGCTGACATTTGGAGGATTTAGATTTAGTGAATACACAATCAGAAATGATCCTCTAATCATTTAGAGAAAACTTGATTCATCAGGACAAAGTGATGTTGAGATACTCATCACAACCTGAACACATGTGACTGGATTACACATTATTTTTATTCTTCTTTTATTCTTTATTCAGATTGAGTCTCTGCAGTTTGTCAGAGATCAGCTGTTCTTCTCTGGTCTCAGCTCTGAAGTCCAACCCCTCCCATCTCAGAGAGCTGGACCTGAGCTACAACGAGCTGCAGGATTCAGGAGTGAAGCTGCTGTGTGAGGGACTGCAGAGTCCAAACTGCAGACTGAAGACTCTGAGGTCAGATCACTGACTGTCATTTATTTGAAACATTTCAATCCACATCCTCCATTGTTGCACATTTCAGGATTTAAATATTTTCAGTATTTGTCTGAATTTAAATCTCTGGATATTTAATAATTTAGGAGATTTTTATTTTTTCAAGTTGTTGAATAATTTAGAGATTTGATGTGAACATGTTTTTATGACTGTTGGGTTTTTATGTAGTCAGTTTGATTATTACATTTATATTAATAATCATGATTCATTAATGTTAAGTCATTGTGTGTTTTAATTTAATGTTCCCTCGACTTGAATAGAGCTTAAAGATCACAGAGATTCACAGCTCAGATTCTTTCTTTAGATATTTTTCCAACATTTTAAACAATCCCTCAGGAGTTGATCAGGTTGTAAACCTTCCAAACATGATAAGACATGTTAATTAACAAATGTCTGTTCAGAACTTAAATATGCAAAATCAAAATTTAAAATATTTAACCATGCTTCTTTTATCATCCTTCACTTTAAACAGAATCTAAATTAATATAACAATTACATTAATATGAATGTTAGTATTCATTCAGTTCTTTCTATTTTCTTTACAATGTAAACATAACAGTTAAATGTGTTCAATATTAATTTCTTATTCTATTCTTCTAATTTAATCGTCTCATGTAACCCAGAATGCATCACTCTGAAATAATCAGCCTAGATGAAGAACATGTAAACATTTAAATATTCTAAACAGATAATTAACAAAAAGTGAAGGATTATACATTATTTTTATTCTTCTTTTATTCAGATTGAGTGAGTGCAGTTTGTCAGAGATCAGCTGTTCTTATCTGGCCTCAGCTCTCCAGTCCAACCCCTCCCATCTCAGAGAGCTGGAGCTGATCTACAACAAGCTGCAGGATTCAGGAGTGAAGCTGCTGTGTGATCTTCAGAAGAAACCAAACTATGCACTGGAGACTCTGAGGTCAGTCTTACAGTGTACTTTAGTCAACCCTCATTAAGTTTGAATTAATACTAATCAACAAGTTACTGACCAGTTCTATCAAACATATTCCTCTGTATAAAGTTTATTAATGCAAACTTTTAAGTTTAGTCTGTTTAAAAACGTGTTTGTAGGGGGGGTCTGGAGGTCTCACACAGAAATGTCTTCCCCTTGATGTGATCAGTATTAATGCACAGGTTGAAGGTTTTCTGCAGCTCTTTGATATAATAATCGAGTAATGCTTCCTATTTGTGTATTAATCCAGAACATGTTCACACAGTGAGGCATTCATTTGAAAACATGGAGACTTCTAGTTCTTTTGTTTCTATAGTTAGCTCTGCACAGTTCATACAGACTCTGCTGCCTTTTCAACTTATTGGACTGACTTTAGTTTAGTTTGGAATCAAACATCATCGAAGTCCTGGAGCTCCTCTGTTTGTTCTGTTACATGTTTGTCCTGGAGCTCCTCTGTTTGTTCTGTTACATGTTTGTCCTGGAGCTCCTCTGTTTGTTCTCTGTTACATGTTTGTCCTGGAGCTCCTCTGTTTGTTCTCTGTTACATGTTTGTCCTGGAGCTCCTCTGTTTGTTCTCTGTTACATGTTTGTCCTGGAGCTCCTCTATTTGTTCTGTTACATGTTTGTCCTGGAGCTCCTCTGTTACATGTTTGTCCTGGAGCTCCTCTGTTACATGTTTGTCCTGGAGCTCCTCTGTTTGTTCTGTTACATGTTTGTCCTGGAGCTCCTCTGTTTGTTCTCTGTTACATGTTTGTCCTGGAGCTCCTCTATTTGTTCTGTTACATGTTTGTCCTGGAGCTCCTCTGTTACATGTTTGTCCTGGAGCTCCTCTGTTACATGTTTGTCCTGGAGCTCCTCTGTTTGCTCTGTTACATGTTTGTCTTGGAGCTCCTCTGTTTGTTCTGTTACATGTTTGTCCTGGAGCTCCTCTGTTTGTTCTCTGTTACATGTTTGTCCTGGAGCTCCTCTATTTGTTCTGTTACATGTTTGTCCTGGAGCTCCTCTGTTACATGTTTGTCCTGGAGCTCCTCTGTTACATGTTTGTCCTGGAGCTCCTCTGTTTGCTCTGTTACATGTTTGTCCTGGAGCTCCTCTGTTACATGTTTGTCCTGGAGCTCCTCTGTTACATGTTTGTCCTGGAGCTCCTCTGTTTGTTCTGTTACATGTTTGTCCTGGAGCTCCTCTGTTACATGTTTGTCCTGGAGCTCCTCTATTTGTTCTGTTACATGTTTGTCCTGGAGCTCCTCTATTTGTTCTGTTACATGTTTGTCCTGGAGCTCCTCTATTTGTTCTGTTACATGTTTGTCCTGGAGCTCCTCTGTTACATGTTTGTCCTGGAGCTCCTCTATTTGTTCTGTTACATGTTTGTCCTGGAGCTCCTCTGTTACATGTTTGTCCTGGAGCTCCTCTGTTTGTTCTCTGTTACATGTTTGTCCTGGAGCTCCTCTGTTACATGTTTGTCCTGGAGCTCCTCTGTTACATGTTTGTCCTGGAGCTCCTCTGTTACATGTTTGTCCTGGAGCTCCTCTGTTTGTTCTGTTACATGTTTGTCCTGGAGCTCCTCTGTTACATGTTTGTCCTGGTTGGAGGGTTTTTGATTTTTCATCCTTTTCTGTATATGATGAACATTTACTGTGAATGTTTTTATTGAGTCTTTATTTGATCAAACATGTCCCATAACTCAGGGTCAAATCTCACACTCAGACACCAATATGAAACTGTTCAGTGTTAAAGAGGTGGAGTGGGGGCGGAGCTTAGTTACAGCGCTGTGGGGGAATCTGATGACTTCCAGCTGACGAAGAGAGTCAGTGTAGAAAATGATTTCTGTCATCTCTCTTCTTCTCTCATTAGATGTTGGTGATCCCAGTTATAATGTGAGCGATCAGGACTCTGGTGGAGCAGAGAGGAGCAGCTGATGATCCACAGAGGAGGAACCTCCACCATGTTGTGTGTGGAGAAGCTCTGCAAGCTGAGGAGAGCTTCATCCATCAGGGACTGACAGAGGAATCAGCTCACACTTCATTTCAATCATATTTCTAATGAATCTGTGAATCACCGGTGATTCTCAAAGTGGGGTCTGCAGAATAGGAAAAAGCTTTCCTGCAAAACAAAGGAATAATAATTGTTCTTTTTAAACATGACGTTAACAAAAAAGCAACGCAGAAGTGGTGGATGAAGCAAAACAACACTACAACGAGAATATTTGTCTATTCGGCAAAACAGGTCAACCAGAAAACGGTCAAATTGATTCTCCTCTCTCGTGCTTTTATAGCCAACATGAAACTGCCTAATGGAGCGACTTCAGCACCATACGTTTAACCAACATGGTTAATAAGACCATTTAAAGTTTGATGATTTGATGCAATATAAAAAATAAGCTAAACCAAGTTAATGCAGAGCCATCACATTAACTCATAAATCACTTTTTTAATTGTTAGGCTGGTGCCATAAAATGAGCTCGACCTTTATTTTGAAGGCAGAATGACCTCATATCCGGTTACGTCATGCTGTCAGCGGTAGACTTGACGCAGCTCTCCGTTTACAGGTCCTGACTGGCGCTGCGTGGTTGTTCGATAACAAGTCGGAAAAATGTAAAGGATTCGATGTGTCACCTCACTTTAGAAAAAGAAGCGTGGAGTGATTCTCCTTTTATTCCTGTAATGATCAGCTTGGAGAGGATTTTATGTCATTACTGTGGCATGCATAAACAATATTCCCAAACCCATTACTCGTCACCATTACTCATAGAAAGGAGCAAAAGTAGACCCTTAATAACACTTATTAAATACATCATCACAACACTTCTATCAGGCTTTAGAGACAAATTAAAGTGTTTCATTTATAATCATTGAAATGAAACAACCGCTCAGACTCATCATCAGACTGAGCTCCTCTAGTGACTCCTGTAATCCACATATTCAAGTTTGAAGAACAGGAAGACGTCCACACTGACTGAAGAGTCGAGCTTGAGAGGAAGTTATGGAAACTTCTCTTTTAGTCTCCAAGCTCCTTAAACAATAAAACATGGAGAGAAAAGGTCATATTGAACTGAATCAATCCCGTCTTTACTCCTCTTCTTCATTTATTCATTTACACTCCCAGAATGCACGTGGTGCCTCCGGTCTCTAAATGTACTGTTGGAGGTATTCCCTCCTTTCCTTCTCTTGGTGGTCTTTAATCTTTGCTCTGGTTGTTTTTCTTCAGTATCTGAGTCTGTTGTTTGTGCAGCATTATGGTGAACGTGGTTGTGTTAAATGTGCTTCATGAATAAACTCTAACTTCCAGTGTACAGTTGTGTGTCGCCTGTTTCATAACGAGGTGAAACTCTCAGGTTATGAGATGTAGACTTGTCGTCGTCAGCAGGCTGCTGCATGCTCACGTCTCTATTTTTAACTCGCTGACTGTTTCATCCTGAACACTGGAAACAGAGTCACCCGACCTGAGTTTGATCTGAATGAGATGGCTTAATATAGACGTTACACAGCGGGCTCACATTCATACGCAGCAGCGACATCATGTTTGGACGTCTTCGGTTCCACTATGACGACCTCACTCATCACTGTTTGCTGTCGACACGTGTCGGAGGGTCTTCTTTGACCACATGCAGACGAGTCTCTCTCAGGTCTGCTTCCTGCAGTCAGACAAGAACAGGGACCTGATCTTCAGTCTCAGTCCTCTTTCTTACCGTCTGTTCCTAAAGGAGTTTAAGTTTGCCGCTCCCTCCCTCCCTTTACTCTGAACGAATCACAAGAAGACCTGAGACTTAACGAGCTGCTCTCATTGGAGGATTTTAAAAGGATGATTGAAGAAGCTGGAGGCAGACATGTAGATATTCTTCCTGATGTGTCTGTGTCTTTTCTTGATAAATATTTACTGTTTAAATCTGTGTTGTTTATTTTCTTTGTTTGTATTTGTTTGTGTTTAACAAAGTGTTTGTATCGGCCCGAGCCGCCGGAAGTTATTCTGAACAGGAGGTGCTGTGAACCTATCAGCCTATTTAGAATACATTTATAATATATACATTTAAATGTTTAAAATAAATACATAGCTTAAGATTCACCACGTCATTGTCTTACACTCTTCAGTGAACACAGCCAGACACACACACACACACACACACACACACACACACACACACACACACACACACACACACACACACACACACACACACACACACACACACATATATATGCACTATCTTCACAATAACGCTTTCACAATGCAACAGGTTTGATCAGCCTGCATGAACCGGAGTCACTGCACCTGCGTTCATGTCACACACTCTATTAGCTCCAACATTTTACACACAGCACAAAGAAATCATCTCAGACAATCTAAGCATGTTATTGAATAGCTCTCAACATCCATTAAAATATTAAACTATAAAAAAAACACTTTTTTCTCCATCTCCAACCTTTCTACACAAACCACATGGAAACAATCTCAGATTATTTACATGTTATTAAACAGTTCTCCAGATCCATCACACACAGAACACGTGATCAAAATAACTCTCCATCCCAGCACATTGTAAAAACACTACAGTGTGACGTCACACAGCAGAGATATGAAGGTGATCTTACTTTGAGCTGCAGACAGGATGTCCTGCTTACAGGTGTCCACATGTCCAGGTGGAGATAAAGTCTGTAATGAGGGGACGGATGTCCAGGGACTTCATGATGTCTCTGTGGACATGCATCAGTGAAAGGTTTGTGAGTCTTGTCTGGGTCTTCTTGGTGCTGCGTGTCTTTAAAAGACGTCAGGCTGAGAAGGTGCGCTCAGGTGAGGACACAGAGACGGGCAGGGACAGACGGAACTCAATCAGTGTTTCGGTCTCTTGTTTGTTGCTGGAGCTTACTCCAACATGATGCTACATCCTGAACTGTGACACTCACAGACCGAGCATGGAGCGAGCAGGGAACCTTCTCACTTCACTCAGCGTCTGTCTGCAGCCACGAGTCTACCTGACGTCGACAACGTCACTTCCGTCAACTTGTGTTGATTAGGCCTAAAAATAATTAAATCAAAAATACATTTAATAGCCTGCGTGTGTCAAAATCTTTTCCCTGAAGATTCATAAATTGTGCAAAAATATTTTTAAAACATTTTTAAAGAATCACGCCACAGCAGCCCCCCTTCCCGCGGCCATGGTAGGTCATAGGTCATAGGTCATGTTGTCATCGTGGCACGCTCTGTCAGCTGCACACATACAAACGTTACACTGTTGAGTAAATGCTTCATCGAGCCACCAGAGGGAGTCCGAGGACGTTGTGTTGAGTCCATGGCTGCAGCGTTGGAGTAAAAATAGTACCACAAACAGACGCGCGGAGGCGACATTCGGCTTAGCAGAGACATGAACGCCTGTCTGGAACAAATGCATGTACAGGGGACGATGCTACAGCAGCTGTCGCAAGGTTGTGCAGCGCATACAAATGAGAGCATTGATCTGTTTCCCTCGCTGTTGTCTTCATAGGAGCCCAGGCTGGAAGCAGCGTGCGCGTTACACAATGAAAGAGCGCAGCCTCGTGTTTGTGATGTGAAACTGAAAGAAAACAACACGCACCACTCCGTCTACTGGAGCAATTCTATAGCCTACATTTGATGGCATTAAACCTACTATATATTATTGGTCTTAATATTTTAGCTCCACGAAAACACGACGATAATAAAAAGGTTCAGGGAGGAAACGCAGGATCTGCTCGGCTGGTCTGACAGTAAAGCGACACTTTAGGACCCAGATGAGATTGAAGGCACACAGTGCGATGATCTAATCTAACACAGGTGTCCATGTAGCCTCTTTTCATCGAGCTGCTTTTCATGTGTGTAAGATGAAGCACGAGGTCCGCAGTGCTCCGTGCTGTTGTTGTTTTCATCCGGACGCTCCGCCTCAGTCTGCGCAGCTTCACTTTACACCAACAAGGCTGCTGCTTATTTACAGCTGGGGGCTTTTTGGTTTGGTTTTGTTGGGCTGATGTTCCGCACTGTAAAGCTTTAACCAGACTGTATCCATGTCAGTGGAATAAGCCATGCTGATGTCAGAGATTTTTCCTCTGCCCCTCCGCGGTGGGAGGATCTCCGTGCGTTGAGTCACGCAGCTGTCAAAGATAGCTGTCACCCAGTTTCAGGATCAAACACACACACACACACACGCAGTCAATGAGAAAAGGGCTCTGAGCCGACAGGACGCAGAGGTCTCAGGTAACCCCCCCTCCCTCCTCCTCAAGTCTCCAAACAAGGACGACCACGAGAGGAGAAAGACAGAAAGAATCCAATAAGGAGGGAAAGACGCGATTCTTGATGAATAAGGATTTTCGCGTATTCGGATCCACGCTGGGAATATCTGGAGAAAAGCAGACAAACACTACGTTCACACAAAGGCACTTTTCCTCTGCGCCTCTCAAGCAAACTGTGGCTTTCTTCGCACGGAGATGAAGTCGAAAAAAGGTAAGGTTGGACTGCTTTAAAAGATCATTAGAGTGGGATTGTGTAAAGATACGCAGAGGCGACGCGTCGTGGAGCGCGTTTCCTCCCATGCAGACCATGCACTCTATTGTTTCCTCTGCAGACATGACAGGGGGGCTTTCTGCCATGTGCTGGCGCGATGTCAAACCAACATTTAACGCTCTCTTTATGATCTCCTGCTTGATATTAAAGCAAGTTTAGTCAGGACAGCGCACGGCTGAGTGCTGCTTTGTTACCTCACGGTGGAATTAGGCTGACTTCAGACCTCTCAAACACGTCCAAAGTGAAGGAAAACGAGGCTTTGCTTCCGCTCGTTTCAACGTCACACGCGACATTTGTGTCCTAGTTTGTCCAACGCGAGGACACGACTTAAAGTTTGGCGACTATTTGGAGTTTAAGAGTTTGAAGTGTTCCATTTGTTCAAAGCGCAGACGTCAGAAACTCGCTATGTTGCATCTTTTGACTGTCCCCGACCAGATTAAACACCTCCAGCTGCTCTTTATAGAGTCTTAATCCAGCTGGAGGCTCGTCTTCATCCTGACCTCGTTGTGGGAACTTGCCTTGTTCCACTCGTGGACCTCGTGGTGCAGCGCGCACACAATAGAAAACCTCTCACAAGTTGGTCAAACTTCCTAAAAACAGTGTGTTGGTGACGTGGGCTGCTGTTTTGTGCCCACTCTGCTGTTTCTCGGAGGGTAAACTTGATGTTTCGTTTGTAGAAACTTTTGAATCGCATACAAAGAAGCACGCAGCTCCAGATTCTTTTGTTTAGTCTGGAGACGCTGATTTGCAACAGGTCTCCCCTCCCCCCCTTCCCCTCTCTCTGCCTCTCAGCCTACGTAATTACCTCATCCTGTTGGCCGCACACACTTGGGAACTTTCGGATTTCTTTCCCACTAGTTGAGAGCAGACAGCTCAAGGCTCTTAAATCCAACATTTTGTGAACGGGGTTTGGTCTGCGTGCACAGGAAGCTGCTTGAACCAGCTGAACAGAATCACACGTACATAAACATATCTGCTTGTTCACATCCAGGATTGGTGGGAATTGGACCAGAAACAATAAAGCTTACTCTCTGACAGGAGGTCCGAGTGCTTTCAGAACTCTAACCTATACAAGCCGGGTTGTTCTTCTCCACTAAGACATTTAAAAGTAGGCTAATTAAAATGCTCCAATCATGCTTGATCATGACTGACTTTGATTAGACATGCCTGGGATCATCATGGAAAGCAGTTCTGTAATCTGCTGTCCCTTTTCCTCGTGCTCTGATTTGTCCTTGTGGTCAGCTCGGCGTACACGACTTATCCGGGCACGCAAGGTGTTCTCTCTTTTTGTGCAGCAGACCTGGCGTGTATTTGTCGAGGCAGGTTTTATAACTGCCAGAGCATCAGACTCGCCTTTGTGACGTCCCCCCCCCTCCCCTCCCCTCCCTCCCTCCCTCGCTCTCTCTCCCTCCATGGCTCCCTCCTCCCCCTCACACCCTCCCTGGCTCCTTATATGAATCACATGGCTGAACTTGACAGCTTGCTTCTGACACATCAGCTGCCTCCCAGACAGCTTGTGTTTGAACGGCTGCGGCGGAGAGGCCAACAACACTTAGTCTGACATGAGGAGGGATGCATATTGTTCTTTGTTCCTCTTCTTCTTACACACTCCTCTTTCTCCCCTGGCTCGCTCTGCGCAGGTCTCATGATGCTGTCGGGGAGCGAGACGGACGACGAGGACAGCGTGGATGCCCCCCTGGATCTGTCGTCCAGCGGGGGGAGCAGTGGGAAGAGGAAACGGCGAGGGAACCTGCCCAAAGAGTCGGTCCAGATCCTTCGGGACTGGCTGTACGAGCACCGATACAACGCGTACCCCTCGGAGCAGGAGAAAGCCCTCCTCTCCAAGCAGACCCAGCTCTCCACACTGCAGGTACGCCGCCTGAAGAGACCCGATCGTGAAACTCGAGCCGAGAGTGTCAACAACAGAGCGCTGAAAAAGTAGAGGAAGCTAGTGTGAGGCTGACTGAATCATATCCTGTTGAAGCTAACAAAACATGACACATAAACAGAGAACTGAAGGTCATCCAACGCAGCCTGATGTCGCAACTTGAAAGCCTGAGTCGACGTGAGTAACGTGAGTAAGCGCACTCCCTGTGTGCCGCTGCAGGCTTGGCTGAGCCACTAGGACAGGAATTTCCCTCCCTCCAGCCCCTTTCCATCCCAGCTGTCTGGGAACAATGCAGAGTCATTTACAGGGGTTAGAGCTGCACGTCTCCCGGAGCCGGTTACAACTGGCCTGCAGGACCGAGGACAGAACGGAGACATGACTGAGATTTACTGCTTTGACAAAGAAGAGACGGCTTTAGATAATAAACTACAAGTCTGAAGCTTTTCTAAATATGACTGAACATGAGGGAAGTTCCCAGAGTCCCTCCTCAGGTTAATCCATGTAGTTGTTGACACTTTCAGTTATATGACTCACAGGTGTCACCTGCAGCCGTGGGGGGGGGGGGGGGTACCAGCAGATTTTCCTAGAAATGGCAGAAGATCAGCGAGCCATGTGACGGGTCTTTTTTCAAAGCATGCGTGTGTTCTGTCTCCCCCAGGTGTGCAACTGGTTCATCAACGCTCGGCGGCGACTTCTCCCTGAGATGTTGAGAAAAGACGGCAAAGATCCCAACCAGTTCACCATCTCCAGGAAGGGCAGCAAAGCCGGCGACAGCTTCTCCGACAGCTCCCAGTCGCCCAAACACAGCAGCCCGGCGGGGGGGGCGGACGACGGCTACGACCAGCGCGCCCTCCACCCGTCCAGCTTCGAACCCGCCGCGTCCGGCCTCCCGAGGAAAGCCGTGTCCCCCTCCGTACCCTCTCCAACCCCCGTGTCGTCTCCTCCTCCAGGGGTCATCCCCACCCGGCCTTCGGTCATCTGTCACACTACTGTCACCGCGGCGATACAAGCCCCTCCCTCTGTGCCGGGAATGAACTGCGACAGGGCGGAGGAGCTGCTGCAGCACGCGCAGGCGCTGCTCCGGTGCAGGGAGGAAGTGCCGCTCAACGCCACCACCACCACCACCATCCTGGGCAGCACCGGCGTGGAGGGCAACCTGAGCCCCCGCAGCGGGCTCTTCAACACCCCACCCCCCACCCCTCCAGACCTCACACAGGACTTCAGCGGCTTCCAGCTCCTGGTGGACGTGGCTCTGAAACGGGCGGCGGAGATGGAGCTGCAGGCCAAGCAGCTGGTCTCCTAAAAGGGACAGAAGAAGAAGAAGAGGGAAAAGAGACTTTGTGTTCTGACTGTAGAACTGGAGCGGAGTTCAGTGACTCGTCTGCACGCGACAGAGAACAAACACAGAAAAGCCTGATCATTTCTATTTTTGGTAAACCAATCAAATTGACGAGGATGTTTTTGTTTTTTTATGGAGAAACAAACTGTATCGAGGTGCCTTGGCTGTACGTTGTTAGTTCATTTCACAGACATGCGTATGTATCTACATGTGTATCTTATTTGCACACAGGGACCAAAAAAAAAAATAACCACAAAAGAAATGTTAGTGGAGAAATGCTGCGTGTCTTATGTCGCTCCGTCGATCCTGCGTGTCGTCACGGAGAGCCGGACGCGGCGCTCACACATTTCAACAGATCCGTTCACGCTCGCTCTGCCTCGTTCGTTTGCACACTAAAGGCAGAGGAAGGTCATCTCAGTGTCTTAAACATACTTTGCTCCTGGCATCTATGACAAACTTATTCACTACTGTAGTCAATGTTACGTGTTTTCATGAGTATAAGTATAGTTTTGATTTTGTATTTACTTTTAGCTATTTTTTAAAAGAAAATCTTTGTTGTTTTTTTTTTTTACTCCATCTTCATCCCCTCCATCAAGGGATATTTCAGATGACCAATGTAGCAGGTTCGTAGTCTGAGCCTTCATCCCACCATCACTCAGCAGGGGGGGGAGGGGGGGGGACAAAACGACGGCCAGTGGACTGGACAATTCAAACACTACAGATGTCTTTTTCTGCATTCTGCTGTTTTTACATCCTGACTGAGACAGCGTCTTTTTCTAAAGTCACCAAAAAATCCACCTTTTCATGTATAATAGGACCATGTGTATAGTTAATGTGACACCATGCCCAATGATGTGATTTCTTTTCATACTGTGCAATGTTTGTGGCAAGGAGGGGTCACATGGGATTCAAAATAAAGTTTTGTTTTTCTACATCCCAGACTCCCGCTCTGCTGTTTTTTTCCCTCCGACAAACACGTCTGCACGCCGGCGCTCCGTGAGGATGCTCCATTCAAACCCTGAAGGACGAGGAGAGGGAGTCAGAAATAGTCCCAGCATTCATGTGTTTCCACGGGGCGACCGTTAGGAAACATTCCTGAGTGTGTGTGTGTGTGTGTGTGTGTGTGTGTGTGTGTGTGTGTGTGTGTGAGAGAGAGGTTTACAACAGGCTCCTGCCGATTAGCATAATCCTGCATAAATTAACACCAGCAAACGGCAGACGTCAACACTTTCTTGCCAGCAGGGGCTTTTGTGTGTCCCTGCATCTCAATGGAGTCGATGTAAGTCGATACGTGAGGCAGCTTACAGCGGCGGGTTGGTTCAAGGCTGCGTCCACAGCTGTTCTGAAGCTGCTACGTGAATGTTTGCAGGGTCTCTGAAGCTCGACACGTCTTCACTCAGACAGTTTGGATGCATTAAAGTCAGAACCTGATGCTCTGTTTATTCATCAGGTCGACCTCAAGTAATGATGATAATACGTGTTACTGCTTCATGCTGGAGGGACAACCCACTTTTTGTTTTTCTTGCTGCCTGGCGTCAGAGTGTGGCGTGCAGGATGGGTCCAAACTCTACCAACAAGACCAAATCCGAGTAACAGGGTCGACACAAAGGTGGGTCAACTTTTAGGCCGAGTCAAAAATTCAGTGATGGAAAAAAAAAAAGACAGAGCGGTTTGAGGGTTCTTATTTATTTTGGGGCTTTTTCGCCTTTATTGAAGTGATGGGACAGTGGATAGTCTGAAATCAGGGGGAGACAGAGTGGGGGCTTCAGACATGGGCTGCCTGCTTGGAGGACCTCTGTACATGGCTGTACACGGACCACTAGGCCAAAAGTGGGGGTCGCATTGATGCGCTAAGGACGACACGAAAGGTCATGTGACAAAAAGATCCTCACCAACCCTTCTACTTCTTCCAGAGAGGCTGACGCTGTGCGGGGTCCAAAGTTTGGGAAGACCTGCATGATGAACATTTAAAAAGTTCTACCAATCTGGCCATGTGACATGTGATGTTCTAGTTTTCCTTTTTAGGTCATAAAGAGGAATAACTGTCATTTTTCAGCTTCAAACATTTAAAGTCTCTCAGGGTTGAGGGTTGCATTCCTCGGGGGTAAACAGGGTGGCGAGCCCAAAAAGCAGACAGGCTCTATAGAAAATCGACACCCACTTCCTGCGGCCCTCTCTCGCCTGAACTCTGGCGGCTGAGGTCAGGCCGCCTCCCCCTCAACATGACTGATGTGTGAATGACGAATCACCAGAAGCTGCATCCACAGGAGAGACGGGGCCGAAGCCAAGGCCAAAAACGTGCCGTCTAATTATGGGGATCCGCCCCTGCAGGAAGGGAAATGCCCCGAGCACGCCGCCGCTCTGGCTTTTAATCCGTTTAATTACACTCACATTGAAAACACATGTGGAGACAGACGACCGAATGAACGACACCAAAATATGGCAATGATATATTTTTTTTAATGCTGATAAAAGCTCATACACATGCCATCACATCAACAGTGTAGTAACATTAATTACAAAATGTATATCTGCTGAATATGTTATTTGATCGGGTGTTTTTTTGTTTTGTTTTACATTTAAACGGGGAAACATTCACGTTATATACAAACCCTTTTATCTGAATGTTTTTCTCTTTATAGAACTACAACACGAGCTTCAGCTGGAGCCAGCACACCGCTGTCTAACTCCCTGCTATATCAGGAGTGATATATTGATATGTAAATATAAACATGAACAACAGGTCCATCGTTTGACGGACGTTTCCCATAAAAGTTCCAAGGTAACAAAAAAAAAAGAGAAAGTGAGTTTAATGGAGAGAAAATGGGATTTATGTTTGAACTATTGTTACTGTTTATGCATCTTCTCTAAAACGAGCTAAAAGAAATACAAATCATACTGTAGGCTAGTGTGGTAGTCAAGACCACGCTAAGCCAAACCGGATCAGACCCGAGACCAGGAGGTGTAGGGACCGAGGCCGAGACCAGGCTGAGACATTTAGGGGTCGAGGCCGAGTCCAGGCCGAGACATTTAGGGGTCGAGGCCGAGTCCAGACCAAGACCAGGCCAAGACATTTAGGGGTCAAGGCCGAGTCCAGACCGAGACCAGGCTGAGACATTTAGGGGTCGAGGCCGAGTCCAGGCCGAGACATTTAGGGGTCGAGGCCGAGTCCAGACCGAGACCAGGCCAAGACATTTAGGGGTCGAGGCCGAGTCCAGACCGAGACCAGGCCAAGACATTTAGGGGTCAAGGCCGAGTCCAGACCGAGACCAGGCCAAGACATTTAGGGGTCGAGGCCGAGTCCAGACCGAGACCAGGCCTAGACATTTAGGGGTCGAGGCCGAGTCCAGACCGAGACCAGGTCGAGACATTTAGGGGTCGAGGCCGAGTCCAGACCGAGACCAGGCCAAGACATTTAGGGGTCGAGGCCGAGTCGAGGCCGAGACATTTAGGGGTCGAGGCCGAGTCCATATATATCAATGAAATATCATCAAAGGGGGCGTGTCAGTCTATCAGGACGTTACGCCGCGAAGGTTTGGGGATAATAATCTAATTATAAAGTTATTTGTTCTTTTAGAAAGTTGTCTTTCTAATATCAGGAACGATGTGGATAAATAGCCAATCCGTGGTCTTGACCGGTCTGGATTTAAAATCTGCGTTGTCTGAGATGGAGATAAAACAGAGTTAAAAAGTTTTGGATTCTAAAACGAGATCTTCAAAAAGTGGTCTCGAGACTGAGAACCGTTTGGAGTACGACAACACAACGGTACGCTTACTTCATCACCGGACTTCATTCAAAACATCTGTTCAGTGGCTACCAATGGCAACAGGAACAATCCTCCACTTGAGTTACCCGATGGCACGAGACGCCGACGTCCCGCTGAATCGTGTCACCAAAAAACAAGATGGCGGCTCAGGATTGTCTCCACGTTCGAGCAGCTGAGTGAAAACGACACGAGGGCGGAGACGTGCAACAGCAACACGGTTCAAAAAGATGGCGTGTGCACATCATCCCTTGTTAGAGATGGTGGGGATATTATATACAGGAAGAGACAAACAAACACACACACACACACACACACACACACACACACACACACACACACACACACTCACTTCTTCCCCTGAGACTGCTGTTGTGCTCGACTATCGTATCAGAAATTAAGGCTGATCACAGAAACGGAAAGGACAACAAATAAACAAAGTGCCAGTCATGCAAAAACAACAACAACAGAAAGAAACATGAACACAGTATAAGGGCCTTGTTGTCAGTGCATAATAATAATCACAATGTCGATCAACAGTCATTGTTCTAATCAATAAATTAAACATGGATACAAAAGATTACAAAGTGTAGTTTTGTGTTGAATAACCTTCAAACGATTGCTTGATCGGAGGCAGAGAGTGAGACACACAGTGAGGAGAAAAGAGTCTCAGCCTCCCGTCCATGATCAAATATAACACAACGACCCGGCTCGTACAAAAGATCAGTGCGTCCGCCCGTTTACAAAAGACAAGAAGCCACCGCCTCGTGTCGGGCTCTGCATGCACGTGGTCGCGTGGTCGCGTGTTGCTCAGTTTGAGATGAGACGATAGGGGGCGTCGTTTACAGTTTGTGGATAATGCTACCTCGATGTTCGGTGACAACTAGGACCCTTTAGGAAGCACTTTTAAAAAGGTGAGCAGCTCTCTTTCACTCAGACACACAGAGAGAAGGTCAGCGGCGCTGCACAGCTCATTTCCTGCAGAGCGGATTTCAGTCTCTGCAGATCTCTGCGAGCTGCTCCCGCCTCACCTGGAGGAGCTTTTTGATTCTTCCTGCTGCTGGAAAAACCCTGTGAAAGTGTTTGTAAAAAAAAAAAAAAAGGAAAAAGGCCAGTTTAAAGATGGAGTCAGAAGCTGCTCCATTTGTCCCTCCTGGGCCTCCGTACATGTGTGACTGGATTTGACTGTTCTGATTTGTTCAGGTGGACTCGGGACGTTTCTGGACGGAGCTGGGCGTTGAGGTTTTGGAATCAGATCGTGAGCTTTAACAGAAAATATAAACACACACACACTCTCTCTCTCAAACACACACACACACACGTGAAGCATCACTGCTGTGCTACAGCTGGCTTTTTTTTTGTTGTTGTTGTAAATATCAGGTCCCTTAAAAAAAGGGACTCCTATAATACGTCTCTGTGAGTTCGGGGCGGGTGGAGGCGGAGTTACAGGAAGAGGAGGGGCTGCTACATCAAAGCTGGAACAACAACATAAGAGAGAGAAAAGGGAAGGGCTGGAAAATAAATAAATAAATACTTTAAATGTACACTTCTCCTTCTGACATTTTAAATCGACTCCACAGTGATCATTCGAGTCTGAAAACAAATAAGAGAATGTCACGTTAGCACCCTAGCCTTACCGTTCAGTGCTATTGCCTGGATGGGACAGTGTGTGTGTGTGTGTGTGTGTGTGTGTGTGTGTGTTTCATAGTCTGGTCTGAGCCTCGGGGATATAGATCTCGATACTGTCTGCACTCTCGGTCGCAGAGCTCTGCCGAACCGAAGCGGCACGTTTGGCAGCTAGCAGGCGCTTGCGAGCCTCCAGACGCTGGCGCTCAGAGCTCTCCAGCGAGCGGTCCCTAGCCAGGGAAGGGTGGCCCTTCAGGGGCTTCTTTGGCACAGGAGGGGGCATCCTTCTCTCCTGGACAGGAACAATAAACAGTCTTTAATGACCTCTCACGGTGATAAACTGCAGTTAGGAGCAACAAAAGCGCAGCCGGCTCGGGTAAGGGTTAGCGCTGAGAGCATGCAGTTCTGAGTGAGGTTATGGTTCACAGTGGCAGCCATTTGTGTGAGGTAAAAGTGACCATTGGAGGTGGACAGGCCCCAACGGTGCATGGCAGGTAGAGAAGCAGCTCACTGTCAACAACAAGACAAAACACACAAGCAGCAGTGCTGACGTCAGGCAGGCAACGTGACAGTAACAACATCTGCATGCTACACCAAAGTTCACTGTTATCAGGACTCAAACTATTCATGTACTGAAATGACATGTAAAATCATGCATGTTAGCTAAGCATTCAAAAAGTGTTAAGATGTGTCTGTTTAGAAATGAAGTGAAATGGATTTGAAATCTGAACCTGGATTTCTGGCGGGGTCAGAGGTTTCCAGTTGTTGGCTTTTAGTTGGTGCAGTTCATCAAACTTCAGGCTGATGTTTTCGATGGACAGCTGGAGCATGTCCCAGAAACCAGCCAGGTCCTGGGAGATGGGCCGTGGGTGAGCATTGGGGTTCTGACACACACACACACACACACACACACACACACACACACACACACACACACAGAGCACAGTTATATACTATTTGCACACGTTCATGACGACGCTGCAGCTATCGTTGCAGAACCAGACACAGCTTTGAAGAGAGTCACGTGTTCATCAAAGGTTAACAGTAATGAACAGTCTATTCATCTCTCTCAGATGCATCTTAAAGGTGGTCCACTGAAATAAACAGAAGTGAGAGAACATCAGCATGGCATGTTTCATTGTTGTAAATGATTAAACAGAGACATAAACGTTTAGCGAGGCGTCGGGCTGCAGCAGCCACGGGTTCAAAACGACCTCGGCCCTTTTTCCTGCATGTCATCCCTCACTCTCTCCCGTCTCTTTTCAGCTCTGCTCTCTATTAGAAGAAAAAATTGGCCCAAAAAAATCCTCAGCTGAAGAGATGTGTTGGCTGCTTCAGTAGAGGACTGTGCATACCTGTGTCATAAAAGCCCTCTTCATCAGGCTCTGCTTCAAATGTCGTAATGTCTCTGTACTGTGAGAGACAGTAAGGGCGTGCAGATGCACACTCTACTCTCGATGCATAGTAAATGAGCGCTGGCCTGTCAGGATGATTTGTGCAGGATGATGTCAGTGTTTGGTGTGGGGGTGGGAGAGGGGGGGAAGGGGGAGGGGGGGAGCATGCAGAGGATGAAGTGACACATACCAGATTCTCCTCACACAGCTCCCGGAACTGCTGGAACTTCTGGGACATCAGCAGCTGGGCACTCCCCACTGCACTGCGGATCTTCCCCAGGACTGCAGAAAGACACAGGCGCACATGCATGCAACACACACACACACACACACACACACACACACACAGAGGCACAATGCAATTACCCACCGCTGACTGCAGGCATGTTGCAGCAATAACAGAGAGGCTGCATTTGTAATGCAGCAGACACAATGTGTTATCTGAACCTCATCCAGTCAGGGGAATTAATCACTGAAACCAAATCATACAGTCGTAAAAAAATGACAATCCCAACAACAATGTACAATCCTAAACACTGTGCTGCATCTTATTTTTTATTGATGTCATGTATCCAAGAGAAACTGCTAAAAAAATGCAACATGGTTTTAAAAGAATGAAGGAAGTATGGTGCTGCAGAAAAGGAAACATCCCTGTTAAATCACACATCCTGCTGGAGAGAGGCTGCCGGTGCATACATTAGTCTACATGAAGACAGCAGGATCACAAACACAGAGGCGGAGTAATGAATCTGCACTACAGACACAATGTCTTCAAGCTGTGTGTGTGTGTGTGTGTGTGTGTGATCTGGGAAAACATAACCTTGAGACAGGCTGCCTGTTCTGCACATTTCTGTGAAAGAATCTCTTCCCTGAAACCAAAATAGCACGCTGGCTGCATACACAACGACACTTGTGGTGCGATGAGGAAGCCGGCACAGGTAGAATCCAGTCCGTGCTGCCTGAAGCTCGTCGTCATGTATGTGTATGTGCATAGGACACATGCAGACATGATCAGACCGTGGCCTGCAGGAGCACGGAGAGAAACTCCCTCAGCGAGTCGGTGTGAGGGATCCTTCTGCAGAGCGTCTTAAGGACAGCAGCCCTTTATTGATAAATATGCACGGTATGTCTGTGGAGGCCAGAGGGCCTGAGACAGGAACAAGCAGCTATTGTGGGCCAATACCAGGAATACCAGAACCCTCCAAAACCAGAGGAGAGGACAGGAGGTGAAATGGATCCAATATCAGCGTACAACAGATCCTCACATCCTGACGTTCACGCACCTCCAGACCGTTTACAACAGATTCGAACGGATGGATGATCTGACCACACAGCCCTCAGTTTGAAGGTGCATACGACTCGCCTTCACTATGAACGTCACTGAGGTGTTACAGTGTGTATGTGCATGTGTCTCTGTGTGTTTGTGTAGCTTGCTAAGGTTCCTCTACATGGCGTGCTTCTGTAACGCCGCGAGAATCAACGACAGCATCTGACTGTCCCCCTCGTTTACCTGCAGCGTGCAGCCTAATCATCTTCATCATACTAAGATGTGACCCAGAGTGACCCTGTGCCCTGTCCCTCATTTCATCCCTTCTGGGCTTACAGTACTTTTATGCAAATCCTGCATGCAAAACATTGGCACGGTTTTTACAAGCCACAGCAAGAGACGCTTTGAATCAGACACATTTTCACCGTCCTCGAGCTCTTCTTTAGACGTGAATGTTTCTCAGAACACATTTGAAGAGACGACAGCAAACAGAGCTGCGGCCTGAGCGATGAATCTGATGCAGGCATTAAGGATCAGCTCCCGTGACTCTACTCACTCTCATCAGGCAGCTCCATCTCCATCTCGTCCTGCTCCATTTGTCTGCACCAGCCCTCCATGCGCTCCGTCTCCGCCTGCAGGAGCTTGAGGAACCAGCGGCCGTCACGCGGGCACACCGATCTGGCCACGGCCTCCAGACCGTCCACGTCCGGATCGGCCACGCTGTCCATCCACGGGTCCGGAGGGGGCAGGATGGACGGGTCGAAGCCCGCGTCGCCGTAGTCGTCGGCGGCGCAGGCGTGGTAGTGGTTCCCCGAGCCCTGGATGCTGACGGTGGACGTGGCGGCGTCACGGGAGTGCTGGCGCGGCATGGTGGCGAAGTAGCGGGGCGGAGGAGCCGGAGCTTCTGATGGGTCATCGAGGTCAGCCTGCACGGCCGTGGTCACGCTGTTGGAGCGAGTCATCCTGCGGTAACTAGGACAGAAGAAAAGAGGCGTTTAAGGTCTCTACACATCCACAACCAATCAGAGAGCAGCTTTCAGCGTAGCTCACACACAGTGCTGGGCCGCTCTCCTGGTGTGTGTGTGTGTGTGTGTGAGTGTGTGTGTTGTCACCTGGCTCATTCAGGAGCAACAGAGTGTGCAATTATCTGTCCCACTACACACACTGCTGAGGAGCTGAAGCACGCACGCACGCACACACGCACATACACACGCGCGCGCACACACACACACACACACACACACACACACACACACACACACACACACACACACACACACACACACACACACACACACACACACACACACACACACACACACACACACACACACACACACACACACACACACACACACACACACACACACACACACACACACACACACACACACACACACTCATGTGAAGATTATATCAACACACTCACATTTGGCTGCCTTCTATAGAGCAGCTCCCCATTCCAGTAATGAATGGGACGCCAGAGAGGCGTGGGTGTTTCAGGGGCTGGTAATGGTGGGTGTGTGTGTGTGTGTGTGTGTGTGTGTGTGTGTGTGTGTGTGTGTGTGTGTGTGTGTGTGTGTGTGTGTGTGTGTGTGTGTGGGGGGGGGGGGGGGGGGAGTCTGGCCAGCTAACTGCGCTGCGATTGGACGAATCTGCAGTTTAATCCCTGCTAGATTACAACTCAAAGTGGAACATGACATTTAAAAAGACGTCGCTGATTGAGCCACTCAGGAAACAAGAGATTCACTTTGACAGACTCACATGAGAGCTTTAAGAGTCCGTTCAATCTGAGCTAATCCCACATGTCATGCTAACACATGTCATGCTAACACATGTCATGCTAACACACGTCATGCTAACGTGTAATTCTATCCAAACACGCCTTTTTTTTAAAAAGGTGCCTTTCAATTATTTTGGTTTCTGCCGTCGAGTCAAATCAGCAAAATGAGAGAAAGCAGAAAAAGGAGTGACGCTAGATACCAACAGTGTTCACACACATGAACCTCAGTTTGACCTCCCTGCAGGACGACACACACACACACCCACACACACACACACTCCTCCACGACTCTTTACCTCCTCCTCTTCCCCATTCATCTCTCCTCTTCCGTGAACAAAGAGGAGCAAGGTAGTGGCTTCAAGAAGATCAAACACAGAGTGTGTGTGTGTGTGTGTGTGTGTGTGTGTGTGAGTGTGAAGCACAGTTAAAGAGTAACTCCTCCGAGCAGGTGTTCACATCTAATGACCTCAGCCTGCTTTCTATCAGCCTGCTAACAACTTCCTGCAGGGGCAGAAACGGGCAAGGCCAAACACAGCCCAGACAGAGAGACAGACGTATCAATACACAGGAGAGCGAGGCGGGGCATTTCAAGAGGAGCACAGGGGCAATAAAACATGAAGAAGGCATGTAGTAGGAGGAGGAGGAGGGGGGGGGGGGGGGGGCAGAAAGTTCATGTTTCTTATTACACTCATGTGCTGAACATGACGGAAAGATATAAATCACAACATTTCCACCCTCGCTCCAAATCCTGCCGCTTTCAGAAGACCTCGTTCTTCCTTCCTTTAAAATATCTGACTATGTGTCAGCGGTCATCCACTGTGAGCACGGAGCCATCTGGTGACCAACTCATCCTGCACACGTTGTCTGCTCACTGTTGGATCACATTCAATCAGTGCACTCACATAAAGAGAGAGAGAGAGATGGATTTTAAAAACGAGCCTGTCGGCGAGTTTATACGACTCTGCCTGAAAGTCAGGTTAAAACTAGCACGCTGTTTGTTGTCTTCTCTTCCACTCCCTCCCAGTTAATCTCAGTTCAAACAGCAAGGCAGCATGACCTGCTGCATATAAACACACACACACACACACACACTCTCACACACACACACACACACACACACTCACACACTCCCACATAAGGAAGTTAGGGCACTGGAGCGACTCTGTAGGAGTTTGGCACTCTCACCGTCTGGGAATCTAATGAAGGGGGCATCATACTCAGACCTCCCAGGTGTCCACACACACACACACACATATGCATGGGTGAACTGACACACACACACACACACACACACACGCTAACTGGTAAACAACTAAAAAAAATATTCTCTCCAAACATTAACTGGAGAAATGCAGAGTCTGTGCTGAGTGGACTACAAGGTGTCTGCGTGAGTTAATGTTTGGCCTGGTCAGTCATCTGAGACCCCCCCTCCCCTTTCAGAAAGCCCCTCACACATTCCCTGACAGTGAGCGAGCGTCGGGGTTAAACTGCTGGACTCGCTCTGACCTTTGATTAAAGGTGAGGCGTCTCTGAATTCATGCATGCCTCGGCAAGAGCACAACAAAAAAAAAAAAAAACCCAGGACATTAGCGACATTAGCGACACTAGCAAGCAGAAGGTCACAGTGTTGACACAGTTGTTAAAGGGAGACAAAGCAACCAGAAGTGTCTGAGCGTCCAATCAGAGGCCTTGGAGTTCCCCCCATGTGACGTCAGCTGATGAAAAAAGCAGCTTCTCTTCAAACTGGAAACATTATGAGAGTCCGAACAAACCCAATAAAACTCCCTCCTTTTTTTCTCCCTCACCCCCTCCCTCGCTCGCCCGCCCGCCCCCCCCCCCCTCCCTCGCTCGCCCGCCCGCCCCCACCCCTCTCCCTCGCCTACACAAACACAGCCTCAAAGTAGCCTGAATCACAATGACTGAAGCAACAGATGGCTGTCAACTCACCCCCTCTGCCTTCCCAGCTACCATGCACCACATCCTCTGGCCCAGCTGTCACTCTGGGCCCCCTGGCTGAGGGGGGGGGGGGGGGGGGGGGGCTCTGACGCCAACCTCCCCCTGATCAGGGGACAGCTGCTACGGGGAAGCCGGTTGCAGGGGGGCACAAGCTCGCACAGCCCAGTACAAACTTCTCTCTGTCTCCTGTAGTCCATCCCTCCACTCAGACTTCTCCAGCTTCTCTCTCTCTCTCTCTCTCTCTCTCTCTCTCTCTCTCTCTCTGTGTCTCTCTCTCTACTCACCAGCGCTCATCCTCCACCTGAATTCCTATCGACTGGAACTTGGACTGCTCCTCCGTCGGCTCGCCTTCCTCCGGGTCCACCTGAGAGGTCGAGGAGAAACGGTCAAAGTGCATCCGAGAGCAGAACTTCAAACGGAGACCGATCTGCTCCACAAACCTGGATCCCTATGGAGAGGCATTTGCGGAGCGCTTCCCTCTGCGCCTTGCTATCGGCGGAGACGTGAGCGACGGCAGAGGTCGTGGCGGTGGCCGTGATGGTGATGGTGCTGTTGGTGACGTGCTGGCTGGCGGGGCCGTGCACCTGAGCGTTAGCCGCCTCGATGGCTGCCGTCAGGGCCTTCATGCTGTCGATGCTCTCTGTTGAGTTGGACAGGCCCGGCTGCGAGCTGATGCCCGACCGCTGGCCGGAGCCGCCGTCCATGTAGGCGTCCTGGGCCGACTCGGTGCTGCTCTGGGCCGTGATGGAGATGAAGGGTTTGGATGGGGTGGTCCGCGGTGGGACTGGGGGCGGCGTCTTCTTGTAGGTGGTGATGCATGATGACACTGTGAGGAGGAGACAGAGACAGAGAGATGAGACACGTATGCATCAATAACAGGAAGTGGAGTCCCATGGATGGCGGTCTCCGTGCTGGAAATGCTGTCTCAGGCTAACTTTGAGTCAAGCTAACGACAGGCTGAGAGCTGAGGCGGGTTTTAAGCCTCCTGACAAACCGTTACACGGCGCCCACCTGTCAATCAGCTCAGCTACACGCCTTATTGTGAATAACTCTGATCCTTCATCCAATCAAAACTGCTGAGTCATCAAAACATCCCCCCGTACAGTGTGTGTGGATGGAGACATGAGCTAATCACACCTATTTGGTTTTTTGAAGCAGGCTGTAAACATGTTCATGTCTGCTGTAAAAACAGGCTGTTTGAATGGGTGTGTATGTGACTTCCTGTGCTGCTGCAGCCAGCCTCTAGTGGACACTCCAGGTACTGCAGGATGTTACACTTTAAAGCATCGGCTTCATGTTGCTGTTTGGTCATAACTGGCTACTTTCTCCACGCTCGGGATGACCACGACAGAGTACAAGGTGATAAAAACAACAAAAACTAGAAGCAGGTATAAAAATAAGACGCAGTCAATAAAATAGTGTAACTGTTTATTTTTTATCTCTTGAGATGGACGGATACTTTATCGATCCCGAGGGACATTCAAAAAGGAAAAAGAAGAGTACACAACCTGTGCAGGGATCAAGACAGATGAGACGTGGACAGTGTAGACTTCCTGTTTGTACAGCAGTGTTTGACAGAGTCAGACAAAGAAGAAGAAGAAGCGTGTGATTCAAAGAGACGAGACAGAACGTGGAACGATAAGAAGACTTTGAAGAGAGAAGCGTGAAGATGACAGAAATGTTAGTAAATCCATTCAGAGTTTGCATGAGAGGAAAACTGAGTCGGAGACAGCTGACAGCCCGAGGTCATACGTCCCCGTGTTGCGGTGCCAAAAAGCACAGTAGATTAGGGCCAACTTTAACAAATCACAGCCTTGTCTAGTAACAGGATTAGCATGTCAGCCACTTGACCCACTGATCTAGATGGTTACACCGTGCACGCACTTACTGTACACATCCTCAACAGTTGCTTTCTGAGTACAGCTCTGCAGGCCGACTGCTGTTTACAGCGAGTGCAGACGCTAACACACAGGACTCAGAGGGCTGGCTTTGGAATCAAAGCAGAGAGATATTTGTGGCTCAGTGCTGCTCAGTAACTCTGTCCGTCTCCCTCTCAGGTTACAGCTCCAGGTTCTGCACACAATGGAGCCTCTCTCAGACACTGAATCACAAAGCTTTGTGTAGAGACACG
Source organism: Symphodus melops (assembly GCF_947650265.1). Lineage (NCBI taxonomy): Eukaryota > Metazoa > Chordata > Actinopteri > Labriformes > Labridae > Symphodus > Symphodus melops. Next base: position 25,266,296 of record NC_136704.1, on the reverse strand, counting down.
CCAGCAGAAGGAAGCCAAAACCAGCCACCTCCTACGACACCGTGCCTTGGAATCTCTCTTCCTGCCCCGGTGCTATCATCAAAACTAGGTCGCTCGCTCTCGCTCTCGCTCTCTCTCTCTCTCTCTCTCTCTCCTCGCACTGCAGCTGAACTAGGACAGCGGGTTTCCTGGATCCCTTTAATCCTGACTGAAGACAAACATCCTACCGTGGCGGGAATCACTGCTCTGTGTGCGTGCGTGTGCGTGTGTGTGTGTGTGCTGCAGACAACTGTTGCCAGCCACACCCAGCTCGAGCAGCCATGTCTAAAACTCTCCGAGCCGGATGTTGTCTTGCCACCTCGCTGACAGAGAGGCCTGGACACACTGGAGGGTGAGCAAGAGGGCTGACTTCATCCACCCACACCTCCCTCTCCGCCTCAGCGCCGGTGATTGGATGATCCCTAAAAAGATTTCACTCAGGTTTTGACAAGCTGTAAAAGTCCTCAGACAGGAAGAATGCTGCTTGGAGATTAGATCACAGTGCTGAGTGTTTTTAATGGG
>NC_136704.1:25229967-25265556 GCF_947650265.1 Symphodus melops | reverse complement strand
GGTGATGAACCACAGATCCACGTCTGGTACCTTATCCGCTCGGATGTTGACCTCCTCGGAGAGCCAGTGACCTGCTGGACAGAAGGGTCGTCTGATGTCACGAGCTTTCACCATCTTCACCAAGTTAGTGATGACCTGTGTAGTAGATCAAACACACACACACACACACACACAATAACGTGTGTTTTAGTGTACATTACACACTCTGTTATTCACTGTACAGGATGCTGGGGGGGCGAGGGGGGGGGAGAAAAAGCAATTTGAGAATTCAGCCATTAGTGAGCCATTTATGGGGAGTATAAAAGAGAAACGAGCTGTGCCGTCCCTCCAGCCTGTTAATGAGCGAGGCCTCTGGCAGGTCTGCAGAGACGAGGGAGCACGCGGTCACATGACTCAGTGTAACAGAGATATTACTGTTAATCTTCTTCCATCTTCGGCCTTTTATCGACTTCAGTCGATGACGTGAGCCGGCGTTTTGTTTGTTAAAAAACAACATGGCTTAAAAATATTCACAAAATCTCTTCATCCTGAGTCGAGCTAACGACAGGCTGAGAGCTGAGGCGGGTTTTAAGCCTCCTGACAAACCGTTACACGGCGCCCACCTGTCAATCAGCTCAGCTACACGCCTTATTGTGAATAACTCTGATCCTTCCTCCAATCAAAACTGCTGAGTCATCAAAACCTCCTCGAGCCTCGAGGTTAGTTTGACGTTTGATGCAGAAAGACGAAATGAAAACAATTAATGCAAAAAAATAAAATAAATAAAAATCTTCAGTCTGCAGACTGAAGTCAGACTTTATTATTTCACGGCGTGTTTTCGCACATTGCAGGCCGACGACGAGGAGCACGTTTCAAAGCTCTGCTGTTGCTATGGCAACGTGCCATCAGACACATAAAGCTCACGCATGTCGCTGCATGAAGATTCGATCAGGGAGCTGTTTGCGTCTGCCCAATAACAGTTACAGCCACTCCATTTCCACATAACAGCCCGGCTGGATATTTCAATCGAAACGTTCCTCGTCATTTTCATACAGCCGCGATCAATCTCGGCCAATCGCTGCGAGGCGACCACGGCCGGCAATAATTGCGAGTGCAAAATGCTGTAAGAGGCGCGCGGCGATGGGCTCGGAGTAGGCCAACCCCCTGACTCTGGGAATGAATAAGCATTCCTTAATTAGCCCATCGGGTTAAGTGCACGCCTTAATGGGCCTTTCCCAAACTCCAGCGTGACATCGTTCTCCAAACATGGCCAAGAAGAAAGTTCCATTAGCAATATTAATACAAACTTAGTTGATCATTTTCATTCAATTAACTTCTTTCAATTAAATAGATAGCTCGACAATGGAGGTGATAAAAGATGTGGAGGGACGGCTGATGACACGAACCAAACATTAGCGTGTTAGGGGTCAGCGGCGTTAAACCGACTGTAAATCCCAACGTTCAATTTGGAAAATGCATTTCCTGCTACCCCACTTCTTTAATGGGTCGTTTTAGCTGACAAGAGGCCTTTGAGCAGATCCTTTATGAAAGAAAAAAACTGACGTGCTCTCCGGGTATCCGTCACCTTTCACAGAACTCCGGCGTCTCTCCTGTCAGAGAGCGCCGCCGCCTGATGGCCGTGGTCGATGTGCGGTGGAGGAGAGAAGCTGCTTCATTTGTTGACAGTAAATAAGCAGAAGGCGACCTCAGCGGCGGCGCTCCGCCTCGCCTGCTCACGCACACACGCTTTGGTTTCCACCAACATGAACGCAGCTCATCTGATGTTTCCATCAAAATGAAGTTTTATAGTTTTTTCATTCTTCTTCTGATCAGTTTGAACTTCGGGCACAGACGCACTCTCACCTTGAAGAGCTGCACCCAGCGCTTCTGCTCGGCCTGGATGCGCTGCTGAACCTCGGTGTTGGTCTTCACGCCCACGCTGCGGAAGGCGGCCATGTACTCCTCCCTGTGCTCGGCCTTGGTCTCGGGGTAGGCCAGCTTAATGATTCCCAGGCAGGCGTCCCTCAGACAGCGAGACAGAGTCACCAGCTCTAACAGCGTGAAGGGCATCATGGAGGACTGCGTCTGACCTGACCACAGGTGGAATGGATTCAGATATTGATTTTTAAATTCACACGGTGGCAAAAAGCTGCAGAAAACAACAAATGATGAGACTGAAGGAGACAAACGCTCTCTGCTTCTTTTCTGGATAGTTAAAAATAAAGATCAGCTTTGTGTCTCTGAGGATGATATGACACGGTGCCCGTGTTAATATACGATCAGGCGTCTGTATGTTGTGTTTTATTTTGAAAGGGACCGGACGCTCTGTGCCTTTTCTTCTCTGATGTCTCACTTCCTGTCCAGCTTGCAGCGAGCTGGGTCAAACGTAGACTCGGAGCATGTTTGGAAAGAAGCAGAGCGGCGCTGCTGGCACGCTCCGCAGTGAGCGGCGCCACGCTGTACGTTTGTCCCATGAACAAACCTGCAGCACGTTTCTAAAAAGCTTTCAATGAATTTGCTCAACAAAACTACAAAGCTGTCAAACTGACGAGTTTCAGCTCTACGTTGTGCCAAGGTCACGCAGCAGGTTTGATTTTTTGTGGACGAAGACATGGAGGCATCGCTACCTTCCATTTCGTGACCGAAGAACTCGCTGTCGTGCACGGAGATCAGGGAGTGGCTGAAGAGCGAGCTGAAGAGATAGAAGAGGGGGATGATGCGGTTGGAGTCCTCGAACGACATGGGAGAGCCGCGTGAGATCAGCTGCAGCAGAGGCACCATGGAGCTGAGGGGGGGGGAGAGGCACGACGTGAAACACACAAACTAACACGCTGATCTGCAGACTGTCAGGTTTGGATCAACTCACCCCGTGATCATTTTGGTGGTCATGGACGTGATCAGGTACCAGAGGTGCCTCAGGAAGCGTGCGTTGAAAGCTAAACTGTACAGGAGTCTGCGGAGAGGAAAGAGGAGGAGAGCTGTTATCCATCAACATCAACGAGAGGAGCATTTCAATCAGAGCGAGCGCTCAGTAAAATCCCTCTCTGTCTGCCACGCTCGGACTGTTAACCAGAGGACACAAGTAAAATCCCCGTTATCCCCCGTAGAGTTTTCTCTTTCCTTTTAAACCTGGTGAGGGCCGAAGAAGAGATTAAATGAGCCGTTAAGCTTTATTTAGGCGAGGCACCTTCCATTAGTAAACTAGTTGCTGGCGAGGGTACCCAGCTCGGGTCATAAACAGCCCTCTGGCTTCCTGCTGGAGCCCCATTTAACTTAATGGCCAGGGGCGCGGGACAATGGAGGGCGGAGGAGGGGAGGAGGGGGGGCGGCTGGTCCTCGCTGTGACCCCGCAGCGCCAGCATGCTTCCACACTCAGTGAATTACGTGATAAAGCCAAGGAGGGCCTGCATACCTCGCTGAAGTCGCTCCGCTGTGGCACCGAGGTGTGAAGCTGCTCTTTGTTCAAGTGTGTTTCTCTAAAGGGCTTTTCACACACAGGCTCAGTGCAGGTGACAATAATGTCCTAAGTAAGCTGAGAGGTAAAATAAAGTGTCCCTGCGTATAATAGGCCCCTTGTTTAAGAGCCACCGAGCCTATTAGGACGCTCGGCTTTAATACGGCTCTTTTCTCAGCAGACACAAGAAGAGACCAAGAACAAAAAAAGGAAAGTTCGACTCTCAATGTCAAACCTCAAATCCCCGTTCCACCGTTCAATCTCTGAAAACCCCGTTCAAAACTCCCCGAGTGCAGACGAGAAGGAGCAGGGTGTCGGACCGCCGTGAGTACAGCTTGAAAAATGGTTTACAGAGCACGCACACACACACACACACACACACACACGCACACACACACACACCATCTGTCAGGACTACAAGGCTCCGGAGAGAAGCGAGGAGGAGTGCAGTGCGCTCATAACAAGTGATGCGAGTGTTTGATTGAAATGGGAAACAAAGCACTAAACGCCAGCTGACACGCTGATTTATGACCCGAGAGAAGCCGAACCCCCGTTTCAATCACGGAATGAACCGCTAATAAACCAAGTCAAGACATCAAAAGGGCGCACACGCGTGTGTGTGTGATAAGCAGCTTGATGAATGACACCCAGATCATTTCATTTTGCCGTATTGAAAGAATCTCTCTTCAGCAGAAAATAAATAAATAAATAAACAAACAAACAGGTTTGTTTTCACATTTCATCCATTAAAACGTAGGAAAAGTTTTTTTTCCTCGTTATCTCATGAAAACACCAAAATCACAGCCGCCGCTGAAAAGTCAACGCAGCACGCGGGCCGATCTCCCCTCGGGGGGTCAACAGAGCTGTTAGCATCAGAGCGCTACATTCAGGGAAGCCAAACAATTAAAGGGACATTACACCAAACATCCGAGTCTAAACAATTAAAGTGAAATTACATCATCGTCACTGAAGTCTGTTTCCACTGCAAAGCTTTTAGATTCTAAAATAACTAAATGATCATTTCACCAGACTTTGGACATATTTATTAAAAAGGCAGCGTGCCGGCCGGCCGGCGGCTGGAGCGCCGGCCGGCCTCGCTCTCTCTTTTCTTTTTTGCTCCATGAGCAGTAAATCAAGGCCGGGATGCAATTTGCTCCCCTTAGCCTCTTGTAAAGCTATCCCGTCCACTCCTGCAGCGATTAATCTTTCTCAGCCAGCTAATTATTTTGTACAGATATCCGATAATGATGGAAGACGAAGGGGCAGGATTTATGGTAAAAGCCAACAGAAGGAGGGAAAAGACGCAAGAAAAGAAAAAATGAATGCGAAGAGAAGAATCTTCTAAAACTGTGAAGAAGCATCCGGAAGGAATCCTGCAACACGTTCCACGCCGGCGAGCAGACTCAGGCCCGTTTTTATTTATCAGACAAACGTTTTTATTCTTTAATGCTCAGAGCCTCAAAAAGAGACACACACACACACACACACACACACACACACACACACACACACACACACACACACACACACACACACACACACACACACACACACACACACACACACACACACACACACACACACACACACACACACACGCCGGCTCTACTCATAATTAAGTAGAGCAGGTTGAGCATCCACAGAGCTCAGCCTGGATCACCTCCCGTCAGTCAATGCACACGCACACACGCGCGCACGCACACGCACACACACACACACACACACACGCACACACACACACACACCACCTCTGACATCCTGGTCCTAATGTAATCAACCTGAGTCGGGGTAATTGCCCTCATCCCGAGCTGACAGCTTCCCTGACGTCCCCTCTTCCTCTGCCGGTTGTAAATGCCAGAGGGTGCGGCGGATCACTGATAACGGCCTGCCTCGCTCCCCGTTATTTACATCACTGCTTACAACGCACCAAGACACGCTTTTCCTCTCAATCATGTGGATGTGTACAACATGCTCTGTGGACGCACAGATGCTGCTCACTGTTATTATGACGTGAAATATGCCGTTTATTAGTTCCCTTCCACTCTCTTATCCTCTCTCTCACACACACACACACACACACACACACACACACACACACACACACACACACACACACACACACACACACACACACACACACACACACACACACACACACACACACACACACACACACACACACACACACACACACACACACACACACACACACACACCGCCTCATTCTGTAGTTCTTGTCGAGGTGGGAAGAAAATAGCTTTGTGTAAAAATCCTACAATAGATTCATAACTTGCAACTTTGGCTCATCAGTCACTTCCTGCTAAGTGCTAATGCTAACCCTTTAACTCAGAAGAGCAGCGACGCCACATGAAGGAAGCCCAGACTAAAATAAATCCTACAGTTTTTGGTACATTTTGCTTCACGAGTGGTCGAGATAAAAAACGGTCCCCACCTGACTTTTGGCACCATGAGGCGATGCTGCACCATGAGCGTGTGACAGATGGACGCCATCATGGTAAAAACCTCCTCGCTGGCCGAGTCCCTCCACACCAGGTTGAGCAGTGCGTTGGTCTGATGCTTGGTGTCGAGCTTGTGCACACACTCCTCTGTGATCAGCTGCACAGAGATCCTGCTGTTATCCTGGGAAAGAAGGAAACACGTGTGTTTGTTTATTTTCCCGACCCGACACGGAGTGAGGAGAACATTCATTTAACACGTGTCTGTAAGTAGTGGAGCTTCTGTCATGTCTACATGATGTTTGCATCTTGCCTGCATGGGCGGTGGATGGATGCCCGTGTCGTCTTCGTCCTCTGAGTCGCTGTTGACTTCGGGCCGGCTGCTGCTCTCAGACACGGGCAGCAGCGGCAGCAGAGTCTGCAGAGCCCGCAGGTACAGAAGGAGACCCTCCTCTGACAGTGAGCCTGCCGACACACACGACAACAAATCCACACATCTTCATCTCTATGAATGCAGACAATAATGCTTTAAAGGAGACATTTTCATTTTCACACCACCCACCTAAGCAGTTCTCCCCCGCAGAGAGGACAAAGTAAAACACCCACGGGGCCTGGCTCTGAGGAGACGAAGAGGAGCTGACGGTGGCCTGGAGGGAGCTCAGGAAGGCCTCGAAGGGGAACGAGAGACGGACGTCGGACAGCGCCGGGATGAAGAAGTGAAAGATCTGCTCAGTGAACGGTGCAGAGATGAACTCCTCAGTAAAGGCTGCAAATACAAACTGCCTGCAAGAAGACAAGACACAAACACAGGTGAACCCAGGGCAGGAACTCGCGTGGGAAAGAAAATAAAATTCAATGCATATTTAAGCAGAAATTAGCCAAGAAAGGCGGCTTGTTATAACATCACTTTGCTCATTCTGTTCCAATATTGTGTCTCCAAACAGAGCGGCTTTGTGTGGCCCGCTCACACACATCTGGTGGCTGAAGTGAGATAATTAGCTGTAAGAGTCAGTGTGTGCACAAGTTCCTCTCACTCCCGCCTTGCTTTTCTTCAAAGAAGAAAAGAAGGTCCCCGTCGTTTGTTTTTGAGAATGTCTGAAACTGACGGTAAACAGCCCGACTTTCTGCACTCCGGCGGGCGACGGAGTCTCGGGGACTTTTACAGCTTGTTGTAAATTAGTCTTCCAAGCAATTACTGCTTTTGCCTGCCGCTGACCAGAGGAGACAACAACAAAAAGAAACTGCTGTAGTTCATCTGATCGGGTGAATGGAGGATTTTTCTAAGAAAGACAGAAAGTTCATCGTCTGTCTGTGACTAACAAGCAGCAGTTTGGGAGGTCAACGAGACATCACGGATTAGAGGTCATTTCATAACCTGTAAATATGAAACATGAGTCAATCAGCTCAGCTACACGCCTTATTGTGAATAACTCTGATCCTTCATCCAATCAAAACTGCTGAGTCATCAAAACATTCCCCCCGTACAGTGTGTGTGGATGGAGACATGAGCTAATCACACCTATTTGGTTTTTTGAAGCAGGCTGTAAACATGTTCATGTCTGCTGTAAAAACAGGCTGTTTGAATGGGTGTGTATGTGACTTCCTGTGCTGCTGCAGCCAGCCTCTAGTGGACACTCCAGGTACTGCAGCCAGCCTCTAGTGGACACTCCAGGAACTGTTTTCAACACCGCAGGTTGCTGCTTCGTCTATCTTTGTGAATAAGTTAAATCTCATGGGTGAACGTGTGGTGCTGTACCTAGCGCCCGTTGTGCAGGAGGAGTAGGTAAAGTGCAGAGGCTTCAGAATGTGCTCCAACAGTGTGCTTGCCAGGGGGACAGAAGGAGCGTCGCTGTAGTCCAGACTGGAAGGAAGTCTGTGATTGACTAGAATATACAGCGACCGGTAGTATCCTGAAGAGAGCAAGAAGGAGACGTTAAAGATGTTTAAACTCAGCATCATCTTCAGACACTCCTGTATGTGCTGAAAGCAGACTGCATGCTTACCCTTCTGTACCATATAGTGCAAAATCTGCTCTAGTAACGAAGCTACATAGTTAGCATCTTGATTAACGGGAAGATAGGTTTTCTCTGAAGAAAAGATTTCTAGCATCCTCATGGGAACGGCCACATTTAAACCGTCGTCGTGACAGTTTTGTAGCAGTCTGCGGAGCGAGCAGAGGAAGCAGTGAGACAGTGACAAAGCAGCTGATATCATGACTCCATTATTCTCATGTTTTAAATCAGCGTACCTGCAGCAGAAGCCTAAGATCCTCTTGATCTGAAACAAACATGTATCTCTCTGTTGGCCCAGCAGCAGCTGCACAAACTGACTGTTGAGTTTCACCAGGTTCTGGCACAGCCATATCTTTAGGGGAAAAAAGACAGTTTGTAAAAAGTGTGAAATCTGTTGTTGTTTTAGAGCCCTGAAGAGATTTAAAATGCTCACCAATCTATGTGCATCCACACTCTGTCTGTAGAAAAATATGAGCTGTCTCGATAGAAGGCTGAGACCAGGACCGTCCAAGGAACGCTGAGCTCCCCCCGCCAGCTTGGCACACTCGTCGAACCTGGCCCTCTGAATGGCATACTGGAAGTACACATATCTTAATTATCACACACGTACAGTTTAATGCATTTTAAGCAAACAGACTGCGTCTGTAATTCAGAGGTAGGACAGTGGATAGAGTAGGAGGAGCCACCTCTCTAGAACGCCCCCCTCCTAATGCGTCCAGCATGACACAATTTTACTTTTACTAAACACTTTCTAGCAAAGTGAACGTTGTTGAAACACGGGGTGACGTTTATCGGCCCACAGATCGGTGAGCTGCTGTAACTCTCCTGGATTCAGTCGTTTCAAACCGGGACATATTTGTGTGTTTTTAGACATTTGTGGAGATTTCAGACTCTGAGGTTGAAAAAGGGACGGATGGTCTCCTGAACTGACACTAAGCAGCACATAAAGGGGGACTTCTATTCTTAACGTTATTCTCTGAGCCAACAATGTAAATAGGTAACTTACCTGTCTTTTCAAATCCTGGTAGCCACGTATATAGGACTGGATGATAATGGCGTTCTTCAGTCGCTTTCTTTCATCCTGGGTAATTAAAGAGAAGATGTTTGGCACCACTGAAACAATGACTATAAATGAGACAGTTGGGACGTCTGCTGAGCAGCGTTATGAGATGGTTTGAAATATGAGTCAGCTGAAAAGATCTCCTTTAAACTGACAACACTGAAATATAAGGACATGGTCTGCTTCTGAACAAATCAAATCACGTCCAGAGTAAAAAAAAACATCCAAGAGAGAGAGGAAGTAAAAACACAACCTCATCGAACGTGATGCTAACCTGCATCACAACAAAACAGGGTCAACCTCTGCTCGAGACGTTATGATTGTGATGTTAGCTCGTAAATGAGACGTACCTCTCTTTTTCTTCTTTCTTCTTGAGTGCGATGCAGCAGAGACGCTTTCTCCTCCTACGAAGACACAAAGGAAAACTTTTAGAGAGCTCCTTTAAACCTTCAAGAAGTGCATTGCTAGTCCCCCGACACCTCCAAGCACATTTCACACCGCAGGTCACTCACACCCTGATGGCAGAGGCTGCTGAGTAAAGACACCATCAGAAGTAACTCATCCGTTCATACACCGCCGACGAAGCTGTTTCTCCGAGTGAGTTTCGTCCAGACATTCTTCACTAACCTTTTTACTCGCTCCTCCAAGTGACACCTTGGGTCTTGTTTTGAAATCTCCCTCAAAGCTGAACATTGTCAGATTTTTCCCATCGACTGATTCAGAAGATGTCGCTAATATCTGAAAGAGAAAATGAGACAAAAACGTTGCGATGAGATCTCAACAGTGAAACGGCGTCATCGAAAAACTCCAGCTTTACACATTGTTTTGTTTTTCTTAAAGCACCTCAGATGTCAGAAAATAAAGACTTAAAAGCACACAGAAGCTTAACGTATGAGAGGTGAACAGACAGGTAATAGATATAACGATTCACTCAACACCTCATGATTTATTTGGCTCTTACACACTTTTCACTGTAAAGCTCCCTACCTATGAGACACTGAGCCCCAGTCTCCTCTGATCATGATCATTGTTTATTATTATTTGTAAAATAAATCGTGACAGAATCGTATCGTTAATCATTTTATCCATATCCAGATATCACGTTGAGAACACAAAAACAAGATAACTTTTGGGAATATGATTTATTTTGTTTAATTAATTTTATTTTTGACCCTTCTGGGACACCATACTCTCAGTCATTTCACAAATGAAACAAAAATAACTTATAAACATTAGACAGATAAAAAGAAAAACACATCAGCACTTCATTTGAGTAAATGAAAGAGTAAAAAGGGTTGATGTTAGCGACTTTTACACGACATGTCAGGCGGTCAAATTCAGTAAATTATCCGGATTTTAGTTTTAACAATAGTTAGCTCACCGGTTAGCTTCGCTAGCTAATGACTCAGCAGCTGTCACTCTTTAAACATTAATGTTCACTTGTATCTGAGAGCAGAGGACAAAGACACTCTTTATATCATGAAATAAACGTGTGTGTCACCTCGCTGTGCTGTTTTTTATGTATTTGTGAGTAACGTGGTTTTGTTGACGTTAGCACTGCAGCTAGCTAGCACAGCGGCTAACCACTTTGAGAGGCTAACTGAACGTAATTCATCTTCCGGTTTTATTTCAGGACAAACATCTAAGAATGAGAATCGTTTTACCTTTGACTCGTTTGAATTAAGGAGTGAATGTGACGCACTAACTCTGAGAAGGCAGCTAAGGTTAATCCAAACGTCAAGAAGATTTCTTTTTTCTTCTCTTTTCTAGAAATCAACACAGAGAACTGCAAGCGTAACTGCTTCCGCTTGTTAGCATATCTGTAACATGATTGGACAGAATCCGTGTCAATCATATCCAGACGCTTTAAACCCGCCTCTCAGCCGGAGTAAGATTGAGCCGTGTTTTTCGGAATAATTTCCTCAAACTTTGACTTTAAAACGCATATCTTGTAAATATTTAATTAAAACAAGATGAAGGGAAATATATTTTAAAATAATCAATCGTTTTTTCCTGCCAATTTATTATTATTTTTTACAAATGTTTAAAAACGTATTTGTAACTGTTTCCTGAACATAAATAATTGAATTTGGTCATCTCCTCACTCCTTTGTCTTTTTGCACACGTTGACTCAAAAATAGGTTTTTATTGCCAAGTACATATACATATACAAGGAATTTGTTTGGTGTATTGATACAGAAAGAAAAAACATGGTTAAAATAAAAAGTATACTTAAATAAAATAAAATATGACAAGCAATTACCAATATATAAAACAGAATTTAAAAAATTTCAAATCTAAAGACCAATAAAAACCACAAAGTTAACGCACAAAAACAGACAACAACACGCATCAAGACACCATGGGTGACTGTCTGTGGCACCATCTTACTTATAGAGTTAGGGATTATATGTTTTACTTGTACTTTAAATAAATAATCAACCTGATTACCTGCGATATCTCTCATACACAAATTGTGATGTTTGAACTACGACTTGACTGCTTTTCTATTTTTTGGGTCATATCATAAAGTTCACCCCCTCTACAATGTCTGCCCAACATGACAATAACTATCACACCTATTTGGTTTTTTGAAGCAGGCTGTAAACATGTTCATGTCTGCTGTAAAAACAGGCTGTTTGAATGGGTGTGTATGTGACTTCCTGTGCTGCTGCAGCCAGCCTCTAGTGGACACTCCAGGAACTAAAGGATTTCACACTTTCATTTTTTAAGGCTGCAGGTTGCTGTGAGGCCAATATTAGGGATAAATACCATCCTGATATATTGGCTGATATCTTACATTGATCTATTTTCGAGCTTTAGAGATCGATAGTCATCTAGACATACACATACTGTGTTGATCCTACAAATGCAGTCATCAAACACTTTATAATAAGGACACAATGGCCACTTGACTGGAAAGTTCCAGTGCCTTCATAGCTCAATAAAATATCTGTTATGTCTCAAATAAATCACAGTCTGAGAAAGTCATACTTTACATTTCATTATAAGATTAAAAATGACATGGAAGAGATTGAAGATGTAGCAGTTTTTGTTTATTTATCAAGTCTTTAGAGCTGCTTTACTGCATCTATACTGCTTTTATTACTCCACGTTAAAGGCCTCAGTTTAATCAGACAGAACTTTCGATTCCACCTGACACACACACAGTGAGGTCTAAGGAGTGACATAGCTGTTTAACTGATGCTGAGGTCAACATTAGCCTTAGTAGGGTTGCTGTTTCACGTCAAGGTGAGGATCAAAGTTCAGGCATGGAGAGGTGCCAGGTCACTTCCTAGGTTCTTCCCTTGAGCAAGGCACCAATCCTCGGACAGCTCAGGTACTCTCCTTGTTTAGCAGCCTAACCCAGCTCCTGTTTGTGTCAGTATCGGAGTATAAAACAGAATCTCTCCTCGGGGACCGAGCAGCGTCGTCAGATCAGCCAGTTCATTTTTCTGCGACGTTATATTTTGTACATGTAAGAAAATGTTGACTGTGTTTTGTGTTGTTGCTTTAACAATCAGTCGTTTTTATTGATTGTTTCCTGATTTACATTAAAAAAAACCCTGATAAGCTGATTAACAGTCATGAACCTTTTATTTTAATCCACTGATTTGTAGTTTTGTAGAACAAAGACTTTTCTCGAGGACACTTTTTAAAAGTCTCAGAATCAAAAGTATTTTTGTCTCGGTCTCAGACTGAGCGATCCAAAAGATGGTTTGGTAGCTGGAGAGGTGTCAGTTTACTTCCTGAGCACTTATTATTATTATTATTATTATTATTATTATTATTATTATTGGGCTGACTGGTTATCATGAACTGATTTAAATGTTTTAACTGCTTGTCTGTTATGTCCTTTTTATTCCTGCTGTTTGCGTTCGTATTGTTTCTGTGCTCTGATTGGCTCTTTGTTTACTTCCTGCCTGTCTGTCACATCATGTTGCATGTTTCTATAAATAAAAGTTATCATTATTATTATCGTTATGTTTAATTGTGTAAGAGTTGTTTACTTTAAATGGCAAATAACTGGCATGTAAGGTGTCGAGGTTCACATATCGGCCCACTCTGAAAAATGTCTTTTTAAATCGGAGGAGGTGGAAGCATTTTGACAGAAAGTAAAAGAGGTTTGAAGATAACAGACGAGACTCAAACTGTGTGCAGATTTCACAAGAAGACAAAGAGCTACACAAGCAACATGATGCAGCGTTTAATGAGAAGCTTCAATCAGAACCAGAACATGAAAAGACCAAAGCACAGTGACGAGCAGGTGAGCAGCTGCTAAAGGAATCTGTTCCATCCTCATCTGTCTGCAGTCTGTTACATTCAGCTACATCCTTACTAATAACAGAGATTATGTATGTTTAATATTAATATTATATAAATATGTAGCCTATAGCTCACTGGAAGTGTAGAAGTCAGAGAGGAAAACGAAATAAGGTTTTTTTTTTTTAAAACAAACAAAACCCAATCTGTTTTTGAACAGCAGCGTTAAACGTGTTTGTTGGATTAGAAGAGACAGTTTTTATAATGACGTCACTCTTAATCTGTATACAAACTGTCCCGATTGGTTACCGTGATTTGTATTTGTAGTTCATTGTTAAAGTAATCACACAGCTTTGTGAAAAGGTTTGAAGACTCTGCCTCCATCTTGGGCTTCTTGTTCCTTTTCTCCCCTCCTCCTCCTGCAGTGATGAAGAGGAGCAATAAATCTGCGCTGATCGGTGAAGGCCAATACTAAATGGCTCCATATTTCACCGCTGCTTTAATAGAAATATTCATGTGGGGGCCTTTAATGAAATTAAACCCGCGCGCGAGGGGGACGACGAGGAGGGAAGGAGGAAAAAGAAGGAAGGGCGAGAAAATGAGGAGAGGAATTTAAAATCAAAGTTTCGATTCGGAGACTCGCGTCTTCTTAAGATACAGATGATTAAAGCCTTTAAAATATTAATAAATATCTATGAAACATCCTTTTCAATAATGGGCCTTTATTCGCCTTTAGACAAAAACAAATCAATAGAAACACATTAGGACACTTTAACATGTCAAAATAAAAGAAGGCCTATATCAGGAATAATTTAGAAATATGGAAACAAGTGGAGACCAAAGAAAATCAGATTTATACATTTTATGATAAAAGTGAAATAAAGACACCACTCACTCTGTCCTCCTCCTCCTCTCCACGTCTCCGTGCAGGTCCGTGAACGTCCCATCCACATCAATCTCCCCGTTATCATCCTGTAATTGGTCATGATCATCAGGGTCCACAATTAAATGGCGATCCTTTACTTGAAAACTACCCGGTGACTTGTTGATTTCCCCCGAGCAAATAAACGTCCCCGGCGCGCGCTCAGCTGATGAATTGACAAAAACTAATCAGCTTTATTGGTAGACAGGTTAAGGGCAACTGGGTGTCAATAATTCTCATTTTGACCTCCTCTTCCATTAACTTTAAGTGGCTTATTAGACCGAAGTCACCCGGAGCCACGGCTCTATTAGCTCCATCTTTCCTCAGCACACTTTCGGCCTTTCAATTAGCACATGTTTGGATCCTCGTTGCGCACACATTGGCTCCACATTTCACTGATTCTGAAATCTACTTTCAAAATGCAAAAAAACAAACAAAAAACAAAAAACAAAAACAACAACCTTTGTTTCTGTTTAAAACGTTGTCCATCATATTCCCGTAATGTCAGAGAATATGTTCAGTTGTCAGCGCGCAACAATCTCAGAATAAAAACTGCTGGCTGATAAAAGTGATCGGAGAGTCGTCGAGGGTTTAAATCAAACGTGCCATATATCTCCATTAAAGGAGGGCAGGGTGCGTCTGTCAGCCTCAGCTCTGCAGCGACAGAAGGCTTTTACTTCAATTTCCCTGTTGGCCTCTCAGGGAGCTCAAGATGTTCATGTTCGTGCATGTTTGGACTCGGATCTTATTTTACCCTTCAAAAAGGGAATATTAGGGTGACTCCTTTTAGCTTTTTAACAAGAGAAAATAGGCCTCAAAATGTAAAACTACTAATCCAGTTTAACATCAAAAACGCATCCAAATACTTTCCTACATGTGAGGCCCATAAAGTCAGTGTGTTTGTGGATGAAATAATAAAAGTATAACGTTATTTTGCATGAGACATGCAGCTTGCTTTTTAATCAAAGAATCCAATCTAATCTGGAGCCTTCAAAAATAAAGAACTCAAAATATTGAACCCGTGAACTCTCTGGAATTTACATGTTTGATAGTTTTAATTCCTGCTCAAGCTTTTCTTTGTTATTTGATTTAAACCTTAAATCAGTTCCTAAAAAATAGCAGACTGACTCCTGCCATCGTTCCTCACTTTACTCTAAATAAACTAAATACATGTCAAACATAAAGCCTTGGATTGTTCTCATATTTTGCTCCGTGTCTGTCTGAAGGCAGAAACAGCGCTGCTGCTCAGAGGCGTTGTTGGTTCTGTGACGCGTGGGCCGGCCCCCTGCAGCCGGCTGCACCAATCACCTCCATCTGTCAGGGATTAAGTGTGACACGGAGCTCCACTCTCACACTGTGAAGCACATCAGAACTGTTGAGAGGTGGGAAAACGGCGCTTACTTCTCCTTCGTTAGCAGCAGGCAGAGGCGACAAGGACGCGCATCAGGCGGCCCGATGGAGAAGTCCAAAAACTTTCGAATTGACGCGCTGTTAGCAGTCGATACCCCCAAAGTGCAGACCTCTCCGCTCGCGCTGGTCACTTCCTCCTCCATCTCCATCCCGTCGTCTGGACGCGTTGCAGCAGCCGCGGAGTTGAGCACCAGCGCGGAGTCTTTACGCACAGAGACCCCCTCTCCTCCGAGGATCTCCACCTGCGGGTTGATTCCTAAACCGGGCTTCCTCAACAGTCCCCACGGCATGGTTGGATTACACCCGCAGACCACCTCAGGGATCCCTGCGCAGGCTCTGTACGGTCATCCCATGTACACTTACTCCGCAGCTGCGCTCGCAGGCCAACACCCTGCCCTGTCGTACTACCCGCACGGCTCCCATCATCACCACAACGACCCCATCAAACTGACAGCCAGCACCTTCCAGCTGGACCACTGGCTGAGGGTCTCCACGGCCGGGATGATGCTGCCCAAAATGTCAGACTTTAATTGTAAGTACATGTTTTTTTATTAAAGCCTCCTGGCATTATAAAAAAAAAAAAAAAACAACACAATAAAGTAGCCGTGTGTTGTTTTATAATTCTGCTCATAAAAATAAAGTCTACATAAAGATAAAGGAGCCCTTGGTGATGAAACATTAAGGCCTCTTCTGCGCCTGTGCGCTCAGCTTTTTGAGATGTTCTGCGCATATTTCCCTCCGGTATGTGAAGTTCTGAATGGAGAGGCTGTCACACACGGCTGGGTTTTTCTGAGAGGAACTAAAATGGACAGATAATGGACAGAGGGAAAGTGGCGGAGGAGTGTGAAAGCCACAGTCGACATGCTATTTGCTCAACAGATACTGCCTTTTTTGTTTTTGCTCGTTTTAGCAGATTTGTTCCAAACGAAGAGGCAAATAACTCCTGCGTGGAAATATTCCTAAGTGGATGACCTAGCTTAAACCATGAGCAGAGAAATATCATGACACTATAGTGCAACAGATAGCTGTCAGCTTTGGGAGAGGCCTCCGTGTTCTCATCACTAATCTCTTCTTTTCCAGATGCCAGAAATAACTGAAAAACAATGTTCAATAAAAAGATGATAATTCATGTTGTTTCTCTGGTTGCAGCTCAGGCTCAGTCCAACCTGCTGGGGGTCCAACCTGCTGGGGAAATGCAGAAGACCAAGAACTGCATTCACGAGTCAGCAGCTGCTGGAGCTGGAGCATCAGTTCAAACTGAACAAGTACCTGTCCAGACCCAAGCGCTTCGAGGTGGCCACGTCCCTCATGCTCACAGAAACGCAGGTGAACGCCCGCAGAGCCTTTTATTACGCATGCGTCCTGTTTCACATTATTTTAGTTTCCCTTTTTACTCCACTGGTTCAAATTCAAGTTAAAATAAATAAATGCACTGGGTTTGTAGTTTTTGCAGATTCCTGCATCATATTGTAAAATGTTCCACGGCGGTCAGTCCTGTCAAATTCAATAGTTTTATTTTATTTGTTGTTGTTGGGCTCTTTGAAAATTAAAATATTGATTTTTTTTTAAAATTTACAAATGGCATCAACATTATACAATTTATGATTTTGTCCGTGTATTAATGAGAAATATCAAATAATTGTATAAATAATTATTTATGCAGTATTTATAAATACTGTATAAATAATTGTATTTATACAAATAATTGTATAAATAATTGTAAACCCGTGGCGGTCAGACAGTCCACCTTTACGCAACATAAATGCGTCATTACGCAAAGCGATATCCTCCTTCGTAGCTTTAAATGAATAAATACATGAAGATAAATATTTCTTTCTGTCGTTAGGTGAAAATCTGGTTCCAGAACAGACGCATGAAGTGGAAGAGGAGTAAGAAGGCCAAAGAGCAGGCGGCCCAGGAGGCCGAGAGCAAGAAGGGCAGCAAGAGCAGCCAGGAGAAATCCGAGGGACACGAACAGTCGGACTATAGCAGCAAGACAGACTCAAAAAACGGCAGAATCAGAGACTTCAGAGACAGTGACGACGACGAGGGAGACCACTTCCTGTACAACTCGTCGGACTGCTCCTCAGACGATGAGAGGAACCAGGGCAGCGACATCAGCCCGCAGCCCTGAACCCGGAGCTCCATCCACACAGACTGATTCAAACTAATGCAGCAGCATGTAATCCTCCAGTGAACCTTATAGGAGCTTTTGTTTTGTTAACGAGAAAAACCTTTAGGGTCAAATATAAGGACAGTTTGACCCGCGTCAAAAACATGAAGCAATAAATGAGGAGCGTTGACTGGGCTGCAGGTAAACGGAGACTCATTGCATGGTTTTAACTCGCTGTAAACTGGCTCAGGATGATTTATTTAGAGGCAGTAAAGTTCAATAATATCCTCCAGCTCACACCTGATGGTTCTTCCTTTGGCCCGTAGTGATTCCAATTTACGCAGGAAAAAAAAAAGTTCCGTTTATTTTTCTATACTGTATTTATAAAAAGTAATACAAGTGCATGCTGGATGATTGTTTAGCGTCCTTCTTGGTGAAATAAAATGTGTTTTTTTTTGTATAAATCTCAGTAGTTTTTTTTTTGTCTGTAAAGAAAGTAGTCCCCCTGACGTGCTGCGGCGCGGATGCGGACACAGGCCGGTGTTTGTCTCCTTGCTCTGACAGCTCGGGTCGTGAGAATTACTGTTAATAGCGCTGTCGGATGTGTGCAAACGTGCAGGGAGAGCAAACAGAGAGTCGGCAGACAGACAGAGGAAACATTTCACACCACAGCAGCGATGGGCCTCACATGAAGAGAGACAAGCTGCTCGGCTCTGTCAGAGCCTGCGCGCGAGACCGCGCAGAAATCCTCCATTTAACAAATGTCAACTCATACACCTGATCACCGTCCAGAAGGCATGTGTACGTAAGCAGCTTCAGTCCAACAAGAACTCATCCGACATGGTGCCTGCAGAGGCCCAGGGTGTGTGTGTGTGTGTGTGTGTGTGTGTGTGTGTGTGTGTGTGTGTGTGTGTGTGTGTGTGTGTGTGTGTGTGTGTGTGTGTGTGTGTGTTTTATTTCTGTACTCTGTTATTTGTCTTCGTAATATATTATTCTGTCTGTTTGGTCCTTTTTGCTTCTATTAGACAGGAACAGCTGAAGTGATACAGGACGTGTGTGTGTGTGTGTGTGTGTGTGTGTGTGTGTGTGTGGTGATGTTGGATTCAAACCCAGGGCCGCTGGGACGAGGACCCTCTCTGTTTTCATTGCACACTGTGAAGCTCCGTGTTGCTGCTACATGCTTCAGTCAAAAAGATGAAATATAAAAATATGAGCAGCAGATTAAAGACGAGTGAGAAACGCACAACATCTATAAAACATGAACATGTAGGAATATAAAAATCCCAGGAGGCGTCCCAGAGCTAAAGTGAGGAGAGATTAGGAAGGAGGTGTTCGGTGTGTGGGCTCACAGTGTTTACATCGTGCATCAGAGCGGCGGAAAGCTTCAGGAGCCGTTGGACTGGGATTAGTGACGGCCGTGCTGGTTATCTTGGCCTGTTTGTTTTTGGCTTTCAGCAGACTAAATCAAAGTTCAGCGGAGGGGCAGGCCCGACCTGCGAGCAGCAGGTGAAGCTGGCGGCGAGGCTGCAGACAATGGCCCGTGTATGGACTGCACAGTGGGCCTATTGATCCCACCGCCTCCACCTTTGAACTCACACATTCTCCAGTTGTTCTCCCAGTAGCCCCAGTACGTCTCCATGAAGACACCACGCTGTGAGACCTGTCCTCCCAACACCAGCTCTCTCTCTCTGAATCTCACACACACCTGCTTCAATAAAACACAACGACACAGCGAGGGAAGGAGAGTTCCCGTGGTTGACCTTGGTGGCCGGTTCATGACCTTCAACAACCTCCAGCCTCTCTTGATTGATACAGACGGGAGCTTGTTAATAAGAGCAGGTATCAAATGTAACAGAGCGTCTCTGCTATGCTAACCATGCGGGCAGAGGCCCGTGTCAGCGAGCGAACACGGGAGAGCGGCGGTCTGCGGGGGTCATTTCATCAGCGCGTGCACACAGCTGATGCTGGCTGCTCGTGTTGCTCACAGAGGCAGCAGGAGAAGAAACACAGATGTACAAACACTCTGAGATCAGTTGTGTTTAAGCTGGCGATATGAGTGCGAGTGTGTTTGTGTTGTAAAGCAGAGTCAACAGAAGAAGTCCAGCTGTGTGAACATCAGCTCAGTGTACGAGCGCCACGGGACACGCCGCCCATAGAAGAAGAAACAAGAGGAGGTGTGTGGAGGTCGAGCTTCTGGAGATTAAAGACCTTTAAATGAAGACGCCGTCACACACGGCCGTTTTGGACGCCCCTGGGTTTGCCAGATATGAGAGCAGTTATCAGGTGAACAGGTGTTGCAGCGATGGAAGCGGGCAGTGGAACTGCTTCAGATAGAAGTGATTGTACCCGAGCTAAAAAGCCTCTGCATGTTTCTAATAAGCTCCAGCAGCAGAAAGCTGCTCAAACTAGGATCAATGTTGGAGATGAAACATGGAGAGAGGTTAGAACGCAGAAAGCTTTACAGACCCATGCAGAGCTGGCTAAACACTGAAGCTACAGTGTCCACCACATGCAGAGCTGGCTAAACACTGAAGCTACAGTGTCCACCACATGCTGAGCTGGCTAAACACTGAAGCTACAGTGTCCACCACATGCTGAGCTGGCTAAACACTGAAGCTACAGTGTCCACCACATGCAGAGCTGGCTAAACACTGAAGCTACAGTGTCCACCACATGCAGAGCTGGCTAAACACTGAAGCTACAGTGTCCACCACATGCTGAGCTGGCTAAACACTGAAGCTACAGTGTCCACCACATGCAGAGCTGGCTAAACACTGAAGCTACAGTGTCCACCACATGCAGAGCTGGCTAAACACTGAAGCTACAGTGTCCACCACATGCTGAGCTGGCTAAACACTGAAGCTACAGTGTCCACCACATGCAGAGCTGGCTAAACACTGAAGCTACAGTGTCCATCACATGCAGAGCTGGCTAAACACTGAAGCTACAGTGTCCACCACATGCAGAGCTGGCTAAACACTGAAGCTACAGTGTCCATCACATGCAGAGCTGGCTAAACACTGAAGCTACAGTGTCCACCACATGCTGAGCTGGCTAAACACTGAAGCTACAGTGTCCACCACATGCAGAGCTGGCTAAACACTGAAGCTACAGTGTCTCTACATGCAGAGCTGGCTAAACACTGAAGCTACAGTGTCTCTACATGCAGAGCTGGCTAAACACTGAAGCTACAGTGTCCACCACATGCAGAGCTGGCTAAACACTGAAGCTACAGTGTCCACCACATGCAGAGCTGAGCCCGTCTCACTTTGAAAAACTGATTTTTTTGTTTCCTTCCTGCTTAAATAAAAAATGAAATAAAATTGGGAGGTAGAAAAATGGAAAAGTGTTGACAATAAAAAGTGTTAATAATGTTCAGTCTTTAATTATTTATTACAGAAAAGAAGAAACAGAGTGTTTTAAACTCTTCACCATAAAAACTTTGTACAAGAACTCCTCGAGGAAAACACACACGCGTGTGTGTGTGTGTGTGTGTGTGTGTTACAGTTTGAGCTTGGCCTCTTTGGCCTCCATGGCTCTGGAGGCGACCTGTGCGCGCTCTGACAGCACCGATGCTTGCTCAGCTGCTCCCGCTGACGGAGCGTTCTTCAGCAGAAAGTGACTGATGAAAAGCTTCAAGCCCTCCCGCAGCATTCCCAGCTTGGGAATTCCTGAAATCCTGTCGGAGGGGAGACAACGAGGGACAATGAGGGGAGGCGTTCACGAGGTGCAAAGCAGTAAAGAGAGGTGAGGGTTAAAGGGGCGTAACCTTTCTGAACAGGTAAGGCCCACCTTCACCAACAGACATCAGGAGCTTTTTAGTTAGCATGCTAATGTTAGCCTTCAGCATGCTAATGTTAGCGTCCAGCCTCCTGTTTCCTCACCTTCCAAATATGCTGGCCAGGTCCTCGGGCTGGCTTTCTGTCAGGAGCTTGGTCAGCACCTGACGTAAGAAACGCACCGTGGGCTTGTCCAGTTCTCCAAACTCCACCACCTACACAGAGAAACACAGACGTACGACATGTGAGGGAGCGCAGTGGGAGCGTGGAGCTGCAGGCGGCACGCCTCTTACCTTCAGTATGGACAGAGACAGGCACTTCCTCTGGAGGAAGCGTGTGACCAGCTGGACCAGGTTGGTGAAGGTGCTGCTGGGAAGGCTGGACAGCTCCCTGAACTTGTCCCACAGGTTGAACTGGAAAGTCATCTGAAGACAAGAAGGTCTCAGGTGAGCCTGGCTTACACACACACACACAGGCGACATGTGAACAGCAAACACTCTGAGCTCTTTGATCAGGACAATGGTGGTCAGTCTGTGACACACAGGAAGTAAGGCCACGCCCCCTTTGTTTGTCCTCACAGTCTGAGTGGAGTCATATCAGAGGGAAAGGTGTGAGAGGCTCCCACACTGCAGAGGTCAAGTGAAGGTCACACGCAGTTTAAGAGACTGGGTGGTCACACACACACACACACACACACACACACACACACACACACACACACACACACACACACACACACACACACACACACACACACACACACACACACACACACACACACACACACACACACACACACACACACACACACACACACACACACACACACACACACACACACACACACACACACACACACACACACACACACACACAGAGATGAAACACACACACACACACACACACCTGGAAGCGGCGGTCGTGGGAGCAGAATTTCTCTCCCAGCACGGCGTAATAAGCATTGAAGGTTTTCTCCTGCAGGCAGCAATCCATGAGAACGTGAACGATCTCTCTCTCCTGTTTGTCCTTCAGGCCCATCCTGCACACACACACACACACACACACGCACACACGCACACACACACACACACACACACAGTCTGTTATCTTGAATCAAACAGGCCAACATAAAGACAGGTGACGTGACGAGCACACACCTGAGCAGCTTCTCAAACGCGTCCAGGTAATCCTCGCTGGTCATGAGCACACAGAAGATGTTCCTCCTGACCTCCGTGTTCATCCTCTGTTTCCGGGCCAGGTCCAGGACTTTGGCACTAAACTGAAGGAGCACCACGTCACCAAACAAGCTTTGAACTGAACTTCTGAAAACAAAGCTGTATAGAAACAGAACCGATAGAATCCAAGCTTCTGAATCTGACCCGTCCACTGTTTTCAGATGTGTGTGTGAGATGGGGGGGGGGGGTCCACATGCAGGAGTCGAACCCGTGCCGCATGCATACATGGGGACGCACGCACTAACCACTGCAACATATCTAACGTTGTACATGTTGTTCTATTTAATGCAGGAAAATAAAATCATATTTGTAGATGATAAAAGAGTCAAATCTGAATATTTCAAACAGGTGGGTGCCGTACCTGTCCATCAGCAGCGCCCTGATTGGACGTGGCCTTCCCTTGGTCTTTGTCAATCATGGGCGCTCCGCTCCACGACGAGCCGACGATCCACCAGCGGCCCACCTGCTCGGCCGCCAGCAGGTTCTCCAGAGAGACCCTCAGTTTGACGTCACTGCCTCCCGCACTGCGGCTGATCTGAGGACGCAGAAAGAACCGGAATAACACACGGGACACAAGCCGCTGTGATCCAGGCCGGGAACAACAGTCTCACTAAGAACCCTGATGACAGGAGCAGCAGCTCTGCACACTCAGTCTGTGAAGGTGGAACTCTGGAGCCCCCTGGTGGGTTAATGTGGGGAGGGCTGTCGGGCCGCCTTGTGATGGGACGTAAGGACATCTTTGCTCAGGGTGCATTATGGGGAATATAACCTGCTTCATCAAACATCTGCTCCAGGGGGGCCGGCACCCTGACGCACTGTCAGGACATTTTCAGGAGGCGGGGCGAGCAATTTAAAAATCCACCAACCAGAGTCCTCTGCAGCTTCCTCAGTCTCTCCACCGGCTCGGGATCGTAGCCTGGAATCTTCCTCATGTCGTTGTTCTTCAGAGCCATCATGGTTTCAAGCATGAAACGCACCTGAGGACACAAACACAGCACAACTCTGGATTCACTGGAGCAGGTCCGGTAAACTGCAGGAGGAGAACCGGAGTCCTTCTAGTCTTACTCTGGTCTGATCCTTAAACTGGGGGCCCACGTTGCTGGCCTTGCGCTGCCCGTCTGAGATGAGCTCTTTGAGGGCCAAGGCGTCGTCCTTCCTCAGGCCGAAGCCGACGTTCCTGAGCACGAACAGAAGCAGCTCCACGTCCTTCTCTGTGAAGCCTGCCAGCAGCAGTCTGAGGATGTCGAACATGAGGACACAATGAACCACCTGGAAGTTATACAGGTGACCCACCATGGCCACCAGGTTGTCGCACTCTTTGCTCTCCGCTGGATTCTTGTACGCCTCGTCAAACTTCCTCACCACCGTCTCTAAGAAATGGGCCCCCACCTGGATGAAGATCACACATTCAAATCAGCCCTCAAAACATCCAATGAGAAGTGAGCCTTTGTTGGCTCTCTGACTGGTCAGAGCCCACTCTCATAGCAACCGTTGCTAGGCTCCTTCGGCATTAAAAACAACACACACACACACACACAGGTGTACCTCGAGCCCCACGGTGTGATGGAGGATGCTGACCAGCAGGACGTGCTCCATCAGCAGCCGGTCGGGCATCAGTGACGGCGTGACGCAGGCGGCGAGCAGCACCTCAGTGAGCGTGTCGTTCATGTCCTTCCTGCTGCAGCTCATGTAGAGCTCCTCCAGCTGGCCGCTGATGGACGCCATGTTGGGCTCGCTCAGCCTGCCGGTCAGAAAGCGGACGATTAACATTTGTATAAACAGAAGCTGCTTTTCCACATTAATATCAGATTTTTATTTTCTACTGTTGGAACTCGTTTTTAGTTGGGTTTTTTTAAATGTTGAGTGTTGTAGCTTCTTGAATGTGATGCTAGCAGCTGAGACCTGTTCATGTCCTGTAAAGGGTTAATACAGTATACACTCAGGTCTGCTGCACCTGCTGCAGGAGTGTGAGCGCCCTCTGCTGGACAAACTCAGCCACTAAGACCACTAAAGTGAAAATATGTGGATAAGTTAGAGACCAGATCATTGTTTTGCTTTTTGGGACTTCAGGGGCTCCGTAGTTGTAGTCTGTGTTAAATCTCCCTCCAAACACACAGTGTCATGTCGTTACCTGTTCACCAGGCCCTTCACGTTCCTCTTCAGTTTTTCAAGCTCCGCCTTCCGTTTATCATCGCCGCTGCTTCGTAAGTGAGGCGGCACGTATTTCCCCGCTGCGGCGTTCACCTGGAGGTCAAACGTGAAGCTGACCATTAGATACCGATATGACAGCGTGCATCAACAAGAGGAGCCACGTGACCCTGAACTCACCGTCTCAGACTTTGAGTCCGCTGTGATGTCGTTCAGTCCTTCTTCTTCTTCTTCCCCGTCATCATCGTCAGAGTCAGCAGCATCACTCTCCTCCAGGTCGTCCTCCATTTCCTCCTCCTCTTCCTCTGCTCTCTCATCATCATCATCATCATCATCATCATCCTCCTCTTCCTCTGCTCTCTCATCATCATCCTCCTCCTCCAGTGAGTCCAAGTCTTCATCGCCGGCCTCACTCGCCATCTCATCTCCAGATTCCTCCTCTTCATCTGAGCGCCTCATCTCCTCGTCATCATCATCGTCTTCCAGCTTTTCAAAGTTCTCCTTGGCCAGCTCCATGTCGTCGTCGTCGTCCTCGCCGCCGTACAGACCGCCAGCAGGAGCTGAGGAGCCCGAGTCCAGCACGCCCAGGATGTAATCCAGTCCGTCAGCCACAAAGGACTGAGGAAGACTTTTTTTGTTTCTCCTCTTGTTCAGGCCCAAGCATCGCTCTAACTTCTTGATCTCCCGGTCCTCGTCTTCGTTGGCCTCCTGCAGGGCTTTTTTTCTGGACTCTTGGAGCTGATTGGTCCTCTTGTCTTTCTTCTCAGAGGACTTTGATTGAGAGAGGTCAGACTGAGCTTTGGACATGTCCTGCTTTACTTCCTTCTTCTTCTTCTTCTTCTTTGGTTTCTCAGCTGCTGTCCCAGAGTCGAGGGCTAAACTGACCATCTTCTTCCCCTCATAGTGACTTTTCATTTTGGCCTTTTTCATCTGTCTCTTGTCTTTGCGCAGCTCCTTCCTGCTTTTCTTCTTCACAAACCTTAAAGCCTGCTGACTCTCTCCTTCCTCACTAGCACTCTGTTTAACAAACTCATCCACTGCCACCATGTACTTCTGTAACACCTCGTTTCCTTTCTTCTTCTTCTTGCTGTTTGCCTTCCATTTCCCCTTCATAACGTCAAAATAAACGTCACTTCTTTTAAATTAAGAGTCTGTCAGGTTCACTTAGAGATGTTTCATAAACATACACAGATATAGAGCTGATGTTAAACTCAGAAATACCTTAAACCGCACATGTGTCTCCATGAGGACAACATTGTTGCTTCCGCCTCCTTCTCCTTCTTCGTTTAGATTTCCGGCAGATTGGACGCAGCCGAGTCGTGTTGCTGCCCCCCACAGGTCATAAATATAATAGCTTTGGATGCACACAGCAGTGCAATGAAGAAATATTATATCAGTGTTTGTTGTTTGTGTTTTGTTGTATATATATATATATAGAGATATGTGTGTGTATGTGTGTGTATATATATATTAATAATTAATAATTAATAATTAATTAATAATGATATTATTTTCATGTGCCGCATTTCGGATCTACACTCCAGTCCAGCGGATGGCGGTAATGCGTCAATAAGCTGGTTCGCTAACCACGACGACAAAATCTGAAAAGAGAAAGACGAAGAAGAAGGAGTGACGTACAGCGTGATGACGCGCAGCGTGATGACGCGGTTTATTTTGGGGCGGTTGGTTGTCAGACAGAGGAGGGAGTTTGTCGCTGTTGGAGGAGCTAGCATGTAGTCGACTTCTTTTTTCCTCCTGATTGTTTTGCAATATGAAGAATGGAAGAAGACGATGTTTACATCAGAGAGCAGAATTTCCACAGCCAAGTTCGAGAGTACATCGTAAGTAACGCTAGAGACGAGCTAACGAGCTAACAGGCTAACAACGTCCTCTGCAGCTGCGCAGTGACGTTAACGGACATCTGTCACTTTATTATCCAAATATTACATTTAATAAACACTTCAAATATCTCTTTATTAAGTTTAAGGCCAACCTGCATGTTATTAAAATGATAGAAAAGGTTCAATTAATTAAAATAATTAAAGTTATATTCCTCTGTCTTTACTAAGTGAAGTCTTAAATTAAACAGGTTTAACTAATGTAGCTGCTATATTTAAAGTATGCTCATTCATCTCTAATGTGTTTATTTAATTTCTATATTTAACAGGGAACCATGCTTTAATCAGCACTGCTTCATATGTGATATCCACGTTTCTCTGTTTCAGCTTTTAGGATGAAAACTTAGACTGAAATAAAAACACTGACAGTGATAATGTAGAAAGACACATGAAAAACTCAATGAGAAAAAGAGTAAAATGACGATCATAAGAGGAAACACAGACTGCATGCTGTTTGAGACTCAGAAGAAGCATCAGGTTTTATTGGGGACTCTGTTCAGGAGGCTGACAGCTGAGGGGAAGAAACTGGTCTTTGTGGATAGAGGTTTTGGTCCTGATGGGGGGGGGGGGGGGGGGGTACAAGGGGTCGGCTTGACTTGTGTCTTAGAAACCTCTGAACTCTGTAAGTTTATAACCAGATAAGACACTTGACAACCTGTCTCTGTGCAGGTTCATGTATACAACAACAACATGAACTGTGACTGACACATTCATAGTTAACTTTTAACTCTGACATGAAGGTCAACGTCTGTCTGAAGAGAGGATTCAGAAAACATCGTTCAAGCTCTGTTCTCTACTCCCACTTCCTTTACTGGTCCCTTGAATGTACATCACATATTGAGTAACATGATGACTGAGTCTTCTTTGTCCATAATGCTCGTTGTTGAACAGTTTGAGAGAGATGATCGAGGAGGGGACGGGCTGTCTGCAGCAGAGCTTCTTGAATATTCCTGATAAACACGACCAGAAATGAAGCTATCAAGTGTCTCTGTGGAGCCACATGCAGGCTCGACCTCTCAGCTGAAGCTTGCACATTTTGTCCTCAGCGTCTTCTCAGTGTCCCATATCAAACTTCTGTACCTATGATGACACTGAATCATTTCATGCCTGTGTGATGTTGGTGTGCATGCTGATTTGGCCTGAAACAGTCTGCTGTTTTTTTAAGTTGTCTCACATGACTTAGAGATGAGAAATAGACCTGAAGTGTGGGAAACCAAATCTCCTGTAATATGGCACCTTGTGTAAAACATTAGCTGAAGAATGCAAGGAGAACCGTGTTAATGTGATCACTGAGGTGAAACCGTCTGAACTTCCACCTCCACACATCTTCTTCAGGCTTTCTGGAATATGGAAGAGTTGATGCTGAAGTGTAACATCCTGCAGTTCCTGCAGTGTCCACTAGAGGCTGGCTGCAGCAGCACAGGAAGTCACATACACACCCATTCAAACAGCCTGTTTTTACAGCAGACATGAACATGTTTACAGCCTGCTTCAAAAAACCAAATAGGTGTGATTAGCTCATGTCTCCATCCACACACACTGTACGGGGGGAATGTTTTGATGACTCAGCAGTTTTGATTGGATGAAGGATCAGAGTGATTCACAATAAGGCGTGTAGCTGAGCTGATTGACAGGTGGGCGCCGTGTAACGGTTTGTCAGGAGGCTTAAAACCCGCCTCAGCTCTCAGCCTGTCGTTAGCTTGACTCAGAGTTAAGACTCCAGCGCCCCCTGCAGGAACACACGGGGGATTCCAGCGCCCCCTGCAGGAACACACGGGGGACTCCAGCGCCCCCTGCAGGAACACACGGGGGACTCCAGCGCCCCCTGCAGGGACACACAGGGGACTCCAGCGCCCCCTTCAGGGACACACGGGGGACTCCAGCGCCCCCTGCAGGGACGCGGGGGACTCCAGCGCCCCCTGCAGGGACACACGGGGGACTCCAGCGCCCCCTGCAGGGACACACGGGGGACTCCAGCGCCCCCTGCAGGGACGCGGGGGACTCCAGCGCCCCCTGCAGGGACACACGGGGGACTCCAGCGCCCCCTGCAGGGACGCGGGGGACTCCAGCGCCCCCTGCAGGGACGCGGGGGACTCCAGCGCCCCCTGCAGGGACGCGGGGGACTCCAGCTGGAGTCACCGATCATTAAAGTGTGAAATACAGTCGACTTGTTACCTGCTTACAGAACTACAGTTTATATGTTTTTAGATGAAGGCGACCATGAGTTGGGTCTGTCTCAGTCAGTCTGCTTCAGTTCATCTCTTTAAATGTATCAGCTGTCTTCGTGTTTGGACCTCAGAGGAGAAGAAACATGTTTTCTCTGCTGCTGTCATGTAACACCACATACCAGCAGATGGACCGAGCAGGTCTGGCATCTTTTTGTCCGTCTGAAACGTACACGCTCGGCCCGCTGCCTGGCTGAGTCATCTCATGATCCCAGTTTGATGAGTTGTGCGATGTTGACAGGGAGCAAAGTGCTGAAGTGGGAGCTTCTAACATTAGTTAGGTCCCGCTCACAGTCACAGTAGGAGGAGGAATGTGGAAGCTGATCTCTGTGTAAGAGCATCCGGCTTGTTTTAAGGCTGCTGTTACCTAATAAATTCCATTCAGTGGTAACTTCTGGAACACGTAGCATGTAGCATGTAGCATGGGACAGAAACATGACGTTGTCTGCTGAGAACACAGCGTATTATCACTGTTATTCTTCTTATTATGAGCAGGGATACGTGCACATGAAGTCTGCATCCTCATCATCCCAGCGTTTGGATCTTTTCATCAACATTCGTCTGCTTCAGTCTGTCAGGAAACATGTTCAAATAATCTGTGTGACAACAACTCACCTGACTGTTCATGTTTTTGAAAGATGTTTTACAGTTAGTGGAGGACTGAAGTCTCTGTACATGGGACAGTAACTGCTAGGCTGCATTTAATGCAAAAATATCAGCAATGATTCCTTAAATGAGACGATGTAAAATAATCAGATAATAATCAATAATCAGATTCTGGATGAAGTTTAAAATACATCTGATCGATGTTCCTGTGAAGTCATCGCTCTGACCTTCATCTTCATGTTGTCCGTACAGATCTGCTTCCTCCTGTTTGCGGTCCTCTACATCGTGTCCTACTGCATCATCACAAGATACAAGAGGAAGAGCGGTAAGAGTGTGTGTGTGTGTGTGTGTGTGTGTGTGTGTGTGTGTGTGTGTGTGTGTGTGTGTGTGTGTGTGTGTGTGTGTGTGTGTGTGTGTGTGTGTGTGTGTGTGTGTGTGTGTGTGTGTGTGTGTGTGTGTGTGTGTGTGTGTGTGACGCAATAAATAGAAATTAAAGGGAGGTCATGCGAGGTGCAACAAATGAACCACGTCTGCTTCAAGAGCTTCAGCACACACACACACACACACACACACACACACACACACACACACACACACACACACACACACACACACACACTCTGTCACTCTCTCTGCTGTTGGAATGAAGCGTAAGAGTTCACAGAGGGCGCCGTGTCAGAGCGCCTTCACACGTGCATATATCCAGTGCAGTACATACACAACCTTAATGCGCCGCCGCTCGCTCGCCCGCCCGCCCGCCCGCCCGCCTGCTCGCACTCCCGCCTGCTCGCACTCCCTCCATTAATAAATTACATCAGATGCTGTCTGCTAATTCCCCTTGTAAGAGAGAGGGAGCTGTGCAGCGGCGCTCTGCAGTAAGCTCCCTGGATGAACACACGGTCGGCTTTTTAAAGAATCTTCTTCAGATGAAGAACTGTGACCGTGCTGGATCCGTTTCCACGGCTACGCTCAGGAGTGAGTCCGTCCACCTGGTCCTGTTGTGTTTACACACACACACACACACACACACACACACACACACACACACACGCACACACAGCCTGTCGTTGTGTTTACAGGACACGGCAGCCACACAGTGTGTGTGTGTGTGTGTGTGTGTGTGTGTGTGAGAGACCACACCCAGGCCTGTAGAGTAATCTGTAACAGTCAGCTGAAGTGTTTCCACCCAACACTGAGTCAAACTGTCCCGTTAGATGATGTTCAAACAGATCGAAGGACTCGGAGTCGAATTAGAAAGTTTCTTTGTTTTTTGTCTTCTGTGAAACAGTTTTTAAACCTCCAGAAGGAAACTGGTGTGTGTGTGTGTGTGTGTGTGTGTGTGTGTTGCTGTGCTGTGTGCTGTGAAACACTGATCAGTTCAGACAGGAGTGTGTCCTTTGTAAAACGTGCTGCTGGTTTGTTTTTCAGACGACCATGAAGATGAAGATGCTGTCGTCAATAGAATATCGTGAGTAAAGCTGATCCGTGTGTTTAACGACAACATGTTGCAGATATCAATATTTATTGAGCCGCACGCAGTGTGTCAAAACCGCCAGCAGGGGGCTCCCAATGACAGTCAGTTAAAGACGACAGAACAGTGTTGTAGCTACATTCATCCTGCAGAAGACTCAGAATGTGTTTCACCTCAGTGATGTGGTGTGTGTGTGTGTGTGTGTGTGTGTGTGTGTGTGTGTGTGTGTGTGTGTGTGTGTGTGTGTGTGTGTGTGTGTGTGTGTGTGTGTGTGTGTGTGTGTGTGTGTGTGTGTGTGTGTGTGTGTGTGTGTGTGTGTGTGTGTGTGTGTGTGTGTGTGTGTGTGTGTGTGTGTGTGTGTGTGTCTCCATCTGCAGGTTGTACTTGTGCACCTTCACCCTGGCAGTGTCGGGTGGTGCCGTCTTCCTCCTGCCCTTCTCCATCATTAGTAACGAGATCCTCCTCTCCTTCCCCAAAAACTATTACATCCAGTGGCTCAATGGCTCGCTCATCCACGGTCAGTAACCTGCTCCCTCTCTTCCTTCTGCTACATCTGATTTCATGTTCTTATGAATATCCAGAGGAGCACGCTGTCCTGGCTTTGTCTCAACAAAGGCTCCTTTTTTATTGACAGGAAGCTACTTAGCAGTATATATATATTAATATAATAAAATGCTGAGCTGTAATGTGATTTCTGACCCTGCACGCTGTCGACCATGTTATTGTAATCTGATTAGATAGATCTAGAGTTTCATTCATGCAGAGGATAGATTCTTTGTATATTTTGGATGTGCTCGGCGAGTTTGAGGGCTCCTCGGGGCCCCTCGTTGGAGACCCCTGCTCTCACACACAGGCCTGAATGCACATGTGTGACATGTTACAGATGTGCATGTCCGTCCACCAGCTGTGACTGCTTCGTTGGTCTGATCCGTAAACATGCGTGTCTCACAGTGAGTCATGCAGCTCTGTTATCAGGCTGCCACCAGGGGGCGTCAGACTCCACATCTTAAACAGGACTCAAACACTGGAGCCTGTTTGAAGTCTGACTCATGCTCGATAGATGATCATGACTTTATCTTCTGCAGGTTTGTGGAACCTGGTGTCACTGTTCTCCAACCTTTGCCTCTTCGTCCTGATGCCCTTCGCCTATTTCTTCCTGGAGTCGGAGGGATTTGCAGGATCAAAGAAGGTACATTTAAAGTTTATATTCTTTCTTCTTCTCTTTGTGTTTGAAGTGGAGAATACGTTTAGATCCAATAACTCTGAAAACACACACAGTTCATCAGAGGAGAAAACTTTAAAGGACCAATCAGTGAGCTGATGGCCGTTTTGGACGTCCCTCTTTTTTTTTATTTTTTATTTGGTTTGGAAAATCATTGTTGTTCTTGAGAGGAAATTTGTTTTCCAACAGAGGATCAATACATGTCACAAAAACATCCAACACATGATGTGATGATGATGGTCAGACAGCGAGTGAGGGGACGAAGGAGCTCAGCTGATTGAAATAAAGACAGACTGAGCCTCAGCCTTTGATTGACAGGATGTAGTCGTTTTTCTGTCACGGTGTCTCTGCACAGCAGCAGCAGGTGTCTCGTCCTTGCCCTCTCTCTGACTCACACCACTGACTGTAACTGCCACCGCAGAAAGCTCATTAACCATGAAAGTCTGAATCTGGACTTCGCCCTGCCCCACATCCTGACAAACCCTTCCAATAAGGCCATAGGCTGCAAACGCTTCAACACTGCTGCATCGGCCCCGCTGATTTAAAGCCTGATTCCTTGTCACCCCCTCCCCAGCCCCCTAAAATAAAACTTCAAAAGGACAGGCTAATAATCGAGTTGTAAGGCTCAGTGAACTTCCTCGTTTAATTGATTACCCACCAAAAAAAAAAAAAAGAAAAAGGCGGGCTGGGAGCTCGTGTTCCAAACGTCCATAAAGCTGCAGCAACATGACAGCACAATAGAGCCTCGCAACATGGAGGGGGAGAGATTTACTTTTAATACACCTCTATCCTGTGTCACAGTTTGAAACCTCTCTGGTTTATGTCCCTCCTGGCAAAAACACATAAAAATTAGTCAGTACTGTAGTGTATAGCCAGTTCTTTTCTTCCTCGGCACACTAATTTGTTTCGCTTGGATTTCTGAGGGCGGACCTCGATGTGTAAGAAGCAGGACATGGGCCTCTTTCTCCTTTATGTTCTTTTTTTCTTCATTTCTGCAAGACTGTTTCTCGCTACTGATCTTCCATAAATTAGCTGAGAGGAAGCCCTGTTCAGTGTAGAGCTGCACTCTCTGCGTGTATGTACCGTGTGTGTGTTTGCTACACGGGGTGGAGGTGACGCCCCTGCTTCACCTTTTTAACAGAAACTAAAAACCCTGCAGGGACGATCATGAGGCCAACAGCTGGAGGAATGTAAAACACAGATCCAAGTTTTTATAAAGTGAAATGATCCCGCTCCAAATGCCGGCATTGCAGCGCATTGTCATAAGGTTTTATGTGGCGGTTTAACCTCCTGTGCTAATGTCACGGCACCGCCAGCGCCCTCGGACTGCGGAAATGAAGTGACTGATGAATCTCAGCGCTAACCTGGCGAGTCAGCCTTTTCATGTGGCTGTGTTTACTTTTGACGATGTACTAAAAGACGCCACCAGAATAAAGATGGAAATGTGGATGTGTGTTTTTCCTTGCGTTAACGGTTCACCTCTTCACAGGCTCTGTCACCTCGCTGATTCATAGTTCAGCAAATTGTCTAAATGGTGGATGAATCAGGGAGACGTCGGCTGTTATGACGGGGCTGTAAAATGTCTCCCACTTTTACTGCCGGCCTCTCAAATCTTTGCTAAGGGCCGTCGTGTCATGTTTTAAAAAGCTCCACTCCACTGTTCCTTTCCGTCTCTTGTTCAGTTGCACGTTTTATAAGAAATCAGTTTTCTAAGTTTGATTTCAGTCGTGCGTTCCGGTCGTCTCCACGCCACCAGCAGATGGCATTATAATGAGGAGCGCCGTCGTCCTTCATGAGATGATCAGTGTGCTCTGACAAAGGCTGTGAAGACATCAGCACCAGCCTTTGTTCAGACTTCTATTTATATCAAGGGACTTCAGCGTGCTCCATAATGATGCACCAGCAGCAGGAAATATTGTCGCTATATTGACTCGGAAACAATCGGCGCAGAAATGTAGGTTTAATGATGACAACTTCCTGGTGTTTTAATCTGATTATCTCAGATCTTTCACTCCTGAAATACTCGTGATGTAAAAAGGCTTCTGCATACTGAGACCTGATTGGCTGTGCAGTGAATGGTCTGTTGGTCTTCCCCACAGTATGGAAATGTGTTTGATCCTGAAACGAGTTGGAACGAGTCTGACCCCCCGACTGACCCAGCAAAGGGCCAACAGGTTTCATCTGGTAGTTAAAGAAACTCCTCATCAATCTCATCCTAAGCCCTAACCCGCCAATGATGAGAAGTGTGTTTATTGTGGAGGGGAGGCAGGGGAGAGAGAACGTCTCGCCGAGCAAACCCCGCGTGGTGTTACTAAGATACTCGTCTTTGTTGGAGCTCCACAATGGGGGCCTGGATATTTATTTCAAATCTCCTGCACATGCAGACATTTTTCCCAGGCCTTCTTTCGGGCAGGGCCGGTGGGTGAATATAAAGTGGTGTTTACATACCTTCCTTTAAGGTCACAGTGTCTCCCTAAAGCTGCCTGTTACAATGTTCGTTACCATAGCAACATATTAGCTCGAGCTGGGAATTCACAAAAGGAACAAGCGAGAGTTGCTCAGGATTTTTCCCCCCTCCTCATCTCGTGACTCAGTTTATTTAAACAAAGTGACTCTTGTCCAAATGTGGAGCAGTTTCTCCTGATGTTGAAGAATCATCTGAGACTGACTTCTTTAATCGTCTTCATAAAGGTGCGCTCGGTGCAGTCCCACACCTCTCTGACGTTTATTTCAGCTCATCTGGAGAATCAGCAGGATCATGTCCCAAAAAGTCCCTGAACTTTCACCTACGTTTTTTTTTCACCTACGTTTTTTTTTCTTTTTTTTCCCTGCCCCCCCCCCTCCCCCCCTCCCCCCTCCCCTTCTTGGTTTGAACGATACGATGTGATGCTGATCATGTTCAACGCTGTCCCGTCATGGGTGCTTTATTAAGAAGTCTTATTAAGCGTCTTTAGAAGTTAATTGTGCAGCTTTATAGGGGAGTGTCCCTCTCCTCTGCTTTCTGTCTCTGACACGGTCACCACGCTGTGGCCGGCTGCTTGAAGGACACGTTAATAAGGTCCCTGTGCATCTGGCACGTCTTTAGCACGGAGGGCAGTACCCTTTGCTCAGGAGCTAAAGAAAAGAAGAAAGAGTTGCCCCCTCCCTCGGTGACTACCCTCTTGCTCCTCGTTCCACACGCCCCTGACAGTGAGCAGAAGGATGGTCTGCTGGATGATCTCTGCCACAGTTTGCTGACCTGCCCAGGATTGATGGCTGCAGCGAGGAAGCTCTCCTGCACCCCTGAACCTCTCTCTCTCTCTCTCTCTCTCTCTCTCTCTCTCTCTCTCTCTCTCT
>NC_136704.1:25129087-25229767 GCF_947650265.1 Symphodus melops | reverse complement strand
CACACACACACACACACACACACACACACACACACACACACACACACACACACGCTTTACAGCAGGGCTTTTATCACTAATGAAACGAGTGTTGACCGTTTGGGATGGAGGCTTTATGAGCCTGGCTGACAAACAGGTCCTCTGAACTTTGCCTCCACAGGAGACGTGGCGGGGAGAAGACACGGAGGCGTGGTCTCGTGTTGACTCAGGGTCGGAGTGGAAACTGAAAGCCGGGCTGCAGGACGAGCTGATAGGAGTTGGAACACGGACACATGCGTGTGTCTCTGAGTGTCTCACACAGGCTGCAGCGCGGCACCAACACGCCTGTTTGCTTTACAGTCAGCTAAGCAAACACGTGTTCCCCCGAACGTCACGTCAGTCAGACTGTCAGCGCGCCGCTGCTCCGCTCAACGCTCTTCAAGATCATCCCCGGCGTGACAAAAGACATGAGACAACCTCATGACCACCCACACAGCCGCTGAGTCACACGCTCGTTGAATGTGAAGTGACTGTGAAGGGCAGCACGCCGCCCTGATGTGTTGGGGTAAAGGTCGGGATGGGGAGGCGGCTCGGGACCCTGTGCAGGATCCTCATCAGGACTGAATGCGTCTCAAAGAGCTGCACACAGACCTGCATGTGTGGAGAAGAGGAAGGGGGCTTTGGTTGGGGGAGGTTCACTAGGTGGCAATGTTCCCTTTTCCTGAGAGCGACCCTGAAGGCATCACAGCCTCAGAGAGGAAGGACTCAGAGACAATCCCTCCGTCAAGTCCACTCACTGCATGATGTATAGCTTTAAGAGGAACAGAGGACAAGCTGGTCCACCTCACCTCTTCACCCGCCGACCCTGGAACAGAGCGCGCGCGCACACACACACACACACACACACACACACACATCAAACAGTGAGACAGGCCCAAATAAAAGCTTTCACACTGACCCCGTCAGATCAGACTGTTTGACTCAAACACTCTCCACATTATTGGACAAAACAGTCTGTGATTCACAAAGCATCAAAAGGAGCAGGGGGGGGGGGGGGGGGGGGCAGGTAAAGGTGTGTGTGGGGTCAGAGAGTCCCTGTGGCTCAGGATTAGAGATGAGACGACGTGTCGCTCCAAACTCACCTTGGCTTCACAGAGCGAGCGTCTCACTCCGGCGTCTTCTGCACAGACGCTCTTCATCAACTTTCTGTATCGTTTTCGAGCCGCATATCCTCGCCAGCACGCCTGAATTCTACACACACACACACACACACACACACACACACACACACACACACACACACACACACACACACACACACACACACACACACACACACACACCACACACACACACACACACACACACACACACACACACACACACACACACACACACACACACAGTCAGCTCAGACAGCAGCTGCATGCAGACGGCTCACATACTTCATGGAAACACTCTGATGCTGATCTGTGTGTTTCACATCATGCCTGTGTGTGTGTGTGTGTGTGTGTGTGTGTGGTGTGTGTGTGTGCTGTGTGTTTATGTGTGTGTGTGTGTGAACATGCTCTGAGACCAGATCCCAAACACTGAGGGCGCCCCAGAACCCCTGAAGTCCAGGTGGTGTGACTGGTGCGGGTGCAGGTATCTGATGAATGTGATCTACGTCATGTATTTCTGCGTCCAGCGCGTGCACCTGGTGGCACAGCGGCCGCCTGAAGAGGCGAGCTGCGTCGTGGATCAGCGGGTCTCGTACGGCTCCTTCCGGCACATGGGGCAGCACTTCCTGGAGGAGAAGCTCTCGAAGGAGTGCAGACACGCTCGGTGGAAGACGTGAGAGGCAGGACAGCAGCACCTACATAGATATACACACATAGAATGTGAAGCACAGGCTGGATGTGTATTGGTGGTCTGCACATCCTTCAGACATGCTAAACCTGTGTGTATTCACGCACCTTCTTCCAGGAATGTGTGCTCTTAAGTGTTATTTGCTTAGAGGATAGAGGGAGTCAGCATGACCCCCCCGAGGGTCGGCTGGGACCAGGACCAAAGTGTCCTCTACCTGCGAGGGGGGGGGGGGGGGGGGGGGTCCTTTTATCGTCTGAAAGGAGGCACACAAAGCAGTCACTCTGATCTCCGGGGGAGGCAGGGAGGAGGGGGGGGGTCATATTGATTTGCCATTGTTTTCCAGCCTGACCAACACACTGTGTGAAGAGAGAGAGGACCCCCTGCAGGGTCCAGACTCCAG
Organism: Symphodus melops; assembly: GCF_947650265.1. NCBI lineage: Eukaryota > Metazoa > Chordata > Actinopteri > Labriformes > Labridae > Symphodus > Symphodus melops. The sequence goes on along the minus strand of NC_136704.1, from coordinate 25,227,540 downwards.
GAGCTCAATCAGAGCATCGAGAAATGTCAAAAGGGCAGCCGACACAGGAGAAGAAGAAGAAGAAGAAACCTCGGCTGCTAATAAAATAATGACGAGTCATTCTTCTTCTTTTTTAATATTAGTCAGATTGTTGTTTGAATGCAACAAGACAGCAGCACACAAACGCAGCGTTACAATATGAAGGCTTGCAGGAAAACGGCAAATCAACAAAGATTCTCTCCTGTCACTTTCCCTTGTTAGCAGGCTCTAATTAACTTTCCCCCCCTCCCTGAGTCAAACTCATATTTACACGTGCATCTATGGGCAACTGTGCTCTGTGAGGCCGACTATTCTGCTCCCACATTCTTCAGGAGATTGGCATCTGAAAAGAGGGATTGGAAAGGTGTAAAAGCCTGAATGACCCCTCACAGTAACACACTGATTGCTACATCATCACGTCACAGTTGAGCTCCAAAGCAGTATGGGTAAATTTGTACAGTTGTCTACACAGATTAGAACATACAGGAACTGCAGGGGGGGGGGGGGGGGGGGGGGGTGGGGGGGGGGCTTTGTGTGTGTGCTCGTGTGGATACACAGGTTTCCTTAGGGACACACAAACCATCAGAAACATCTTAGAAAAGACAGAAAAGCTTCTCAGACTGTAAATCTATGTGATATGTTTGAGATCCGGAGGGATGCCGGTTCAAATCCCAGTGCAGACTAAGAGTGCACTCGCACTGGGTCAATCCGTACTGCACAGTGAGAGCAGCTCAGCGGGGGACAGTCATGATTCAGCATGGTGCGGGACCACTGGGCCCTGGAGGGGAGCCGGGTCACTTCCTGAGCACTGCCGAGGTGCCTTTGAGCAAGGCAATGGAACCCTGACTGTCCTATTGCTCTTTAACGTGCATCCCCCTCACTCTGACATCTGTCCATGATAGAGCCCTCTGTGTGTGTGTGTGTGTGTGTGTGTGTGTGTGTGTGTGTGTGTGTGTGGTGTGTGTGCACCTGAGGCTGCACTTTAAACTCCTCCTTGCAGATTGCACAGGGCTGAGCGGACCCCCCCTTGTTGGACAGACCTGGCCTTGACGTGCCTCCAGTCCTCCTCCGTCAGTCGTCCTGCCGGGCCGGACACCAAACCCAACTTCTGTGCTAAAAGAAGAAACAACAACAACATACTTTTCTTTAACCTCCATTTTAGCAGGAAGATCTTCAAGAAGCTCCTCCCAAACTTTGACTCAGAGATATGTGAGGCGGAGTCCTTCCAGGCTGACGACAGACTCCAGTGAAGGTCTGCAGGTCACCATGACGACGGAGCGAACACATGGAGCACAGTGAGGACAGCTGGATGTGGACTCACCTAAAGTTAAAGGAGGTGGAGCAGCATCCAGCACATACTCCCCTCTCTCCTTCTCCTTCTGGTGGATCTGGTGGGATCTGGTGGATCTGGTGGATCTGGTCTCTGGAGACGCCGCTCGGCTCTTCCTCCTGCTGCTGGACTTCTGCTGCTTTTCTCCGGATGTTTCTGAGCAGAGGGTCAGAGAGCGGGGAAGTGTGGATGCAGCACGGTGCGTGTGAGGTGGTCCTGAAAAGCAGCCGAGTTGACAGCCAGGTTGTTGTTTCCTTCATGAAGCCCCTGAAACAAACAAAACGAAACAAACAAACAAACAAACAAACAAACAAACAAGTGTTTCATCATGTCAATAAAGAGTATTACAGTCACAGTGGAGTGGAGTCACGTGTTTTGGGGTTTGATAAAGTCTACATGATTCTTTCTCATGAGTTCTCAGCTGAACCGGAAGTCACGCAGGTGTACGTTATATCTCGTTAAATATCTCGTTGTCCGGTTGCCAGGCCAACAGAGCAGGAACCTCCTGGCAAAGTTGAAAACGTCGATGTTGATCTTTTTAGAAGTGCGGAAATAAAAACATTTAAAGAAACATTTAAAGAAACAGCTCACAGACAAGACACGTGACCCACATAACAAAACACACCAGAAAACAAATGTTTGACCAGTCTGACCTTCCGCGTGCTCATCGCGCTCTACACGGAGTTTGTCGGTTACCAGGCAACCAGACCAGGACCCGCCTCCCCCCCCCCCCAAAGCGGAACCTCTTTGCTGCCTCTGATTGGCTCAGAGGAAACCTCTGCATTAGGCTGATTGGTTATAGATGTGATGTGATTGTACGGTGTCCCTGAAGTCCCAGAAAGTATCTTTCTCATGTTTATGGGACTTAAATAACTCCGTCTGTGTCATATAGGGACCGAACTATTGTCTGTTTCTATTCTCATAGTCAGAAGCAGAAATCATTCATTACTCCCAGGAGGAGCTGCAGGAAATATAGAAACACATTTAACAATATAAAACTAAAGTAGAATAATAATAAAAAGTTGTGCACAAAGCGCAGTGTCTTTAAGATCTTTACATGTTCTTTAAATAAGTCCAGGTTCATCTGACATGGAGGAGCAGTCTGATGATCATCATGGGAGGGGTCAGTGATGCACTGAAGGGGCTCCAGCACGTCGTGGAGTGGGTGTGAGACGTTTTAGATCATCCTCCTCTCTGACCCGTCTCTACAGAGTCCAGCTCCGTGTGAGTCTCTGTAAGAGAGAGGGAATGTTCTCGAAGCATCTCGAAGTGTCAGCTTCATTTAAAAGTAACCCAACACACCACAGACACACTCACACACATTCACATCCATTGTTTTTATTTCTATATAAATCAAAGTTCAGACTGCGGCCCACACTTCAGGGTCAGGTGGATCCTTGGTGGGTGTGTGACCTCTCTCTCCTGTCTAATAAAGACAAACAATGTCTTTAAAGTCATTAACAGAACATTAATCTATGCTGCTTCTCTGATAACATGCATGATGTGTACTCCATGCTGACGGTCTGTCGCCATGCAGAGACACTTTGACTCCTCGACATCGGCGTGCAGTGTTGTTTCAATCTCTCTAATGATTATTTTATTGTCAGTGAAAAGCTGGAAGCTGACCAAAAGAGGTAAATCTCAGCGTGGAGGTGAGTCACCGAGCTGTCGTCAGAGCAGGCGCTGAACAAAGCTAAGCTGCTCATACCTGTGCTGTGAGCTCAGGGATCCCTCCCAGGTCAGCCTCACATGGAAAACCCTGCACACACACACACACACACACACACACACAAACACACACACCATCCAAACAGCATGTTTTTGTGCGCCTGATGAAAAGTTTGCTTTATTTCTGGCACACAGCAGCGGCAGTGTGTGACTCTTAAAATGCTTTGCAGCCTGGATCCACTTTGATGTGTTCAGTCAGAACCGGTGAGAACAGATGGAAGGGGAGCAGGTGAACGCTGAGGCCTGTCAATCTAAGAAAACAAAGTGAAGACCCCTGGCTCTGCCAGAGGAGGAAACCCCTGAGCTTCTCAAGAGGCTGCTGCATTCTTGAGATTAGGGCAAGAAAAACGCAGACCACTGCCGTTAATGCCCCAGACAAAGGCGGGGGGACAATTTATTAGCTAAGAATTCAAGCTCAGAGCTCAATCAAAGGCCCTGTCGACCACAAGGCCAGACTGCAGGCTTTGGGTTTGTTGTTTTAAGTAAATAATCACGTTTAAAAGAAATGGCAAAGATGGGGCTCAAGTCCTCGGCTGCATTCTCAACTGTCATCAGAGCGGATTTGAGTCTGCGCTTTTATTTTCAACAGGCACATTGTTTGTCTTCTTCTTCATGAATAGCATTTTAAAGAGCTTTCTATTTAACTTTCTTCCCCCCATGTGCCTCTTTACCTGATCTGTGGTATTTTTTAGAGAGACAGCTCACATAGAGCCGATGACTTAAGAAAGGTAAAAAAAAAAAGTGTGTGTGTGTGTGTGTGGGGGGGGGGGGGGACGGAGGGGGACGGGCTGTGTTGGTTGGAAGTGAACAGGAAATAAACCATCCTGCTGTGATTCATCTTCGAGACACCTGAAAACATTGTGTAACAACTAAAAGTGAATCACAATCATGTGTACAGTAAACGGTTAAACGACACTTTAATGACTAAGAGTCATTTCATTGTCGTAAAGCAGCTCCGTTAATACATCATCTGCTGTGATATATATCGCATTGTTGTCAGATGAGTAGCTGCAGTGAGATATGGATGAGAGAGGGCGCCTCCTAATGGTTCATTAACACTCGTGTCAGCTGCTGAGATGACCAGGGGGCCAATCAGGCAGCGGAGGGGGGGGGACACGAATCAGATTATTTCATGACTTTGACCCTTAATGCTTCCCTAACACGACTTTAATCACTCCACAGAGGGGAGGACTCCCCACCCACCCGGGGCTATCTGTAAGCGGACCAATCAGGGGCGGAGGGACAGTGAAGGCATCACTGTCTTGAGGAGCTGAGACGTCGTTACAGCGTTTCAGAGAGATGGAGCTCCTAATGATGAGACATGTCCTTTGTAAATGAAATACAAATCACCTCAGGCTTTTGCTTTGACTTCATTTACTAAGTGCTACATTACCTCATACTTTGGACCTAACAATGGATTTCCTATAAATCTCCCAGCAGTTGAAATGATGAAGGGGCTCACATATCACCAAATGTGCCAGTGCTTATTAGCACTTGAGAAGTTATTGATCAGCCATTTTGATTAATGCCCGCTGGGGGGTACGGTGGCGTTTCGGAGGCCCGTGTGCCCCCCCCCCCCCTGCTCCCCCCTGCTGTGCGAGTGGCTGGGACTTCTCAGCCTCTCAATTAGCTTGAGTTTGTGCTGACTGCCAGCCGGGCCTGGCCAGACGACAGCCACTGCAGCATCACTGTGCCAGGAATACTTGCAACCCCCTATTTCCCAATTCCTCTCCATTATTCAGACATGAACATATTGAAGGCCGGGGAATGGTTATGGATGCTTTACCTATTAGCTTTAATGCAATGTAAGGATCATCGGCGGTGTGACGTTCTGACATTGTTGGACAGTGTGTGTGCTGGCTGAGAGACAAAGACATCATGGACGTGGAGAGGATTTAAACACGTACCTGTGATGTCATCATGTTCACTGTCCTGACTGAACCTCGGTGACGTTTTCTGAAGCCCAACACACGCAGAGGTCGGTGCGATCCCTGGACGTGGTCACCTGACGTCAGGCTCTGCCTTCATTTTAAAGCAAAACGCTTTAGATGATCCCAGTGTCCGTGTTGTGTTCACATGATTCCAGTCAACAACAACAACAACAACAACAACAACAACAACAAACAGACGCTTTGAAGACTACGAGTGAATGTCTCTGTTCCGAGTTATATTTGAGCGACAGGTTGATGTGCAACATGTGAAACGAACATGCAGACAAAGTTATACACAAGGGGAGGAGCCTGCCGTCCCGTCCATGTAAACACAGCTCTGACAACAACACAGCCAGCAGGACTCCAGCTTCTCCCTCACTGGAGACAGTCAGGACTCACACACACATTCACACAGCACACACACACACACACACACACACACACACACACACACACACACACACACACACACACACACACACACACACACACACACACATTCACAGTCAGGACACACACACACACACACATTCACACAGCACACAGCACACAGCACACACACACACACACACACACACACACACACACACACACACACACACATTCACAGTCAGGACACACACACACACACACACATTCACACAGCACACATTCACACAGCACACACACACACACACACACACACACACACACACTCACACACACACTCACACACACACACACACACACACACACACACACACACACACACACTCACACACACACACACTGGAGTTACAGACTGATGTTTGATTGTCGCACGTTTGTCCTTAGATAGATAGATACTTTATTGATCCCGAGGGAAATTCAAGCCTTGAACATTTAAAAACATTTGAATGTTTTCAGATAGAGTTTCAGGCCCGTAGCTGTATATATATATACACACACACACACACACACACACACACACACACACACACATATATATATATATATATAATATTATTATATTATATTACCATAAACAAAGTCCTAAAGATGTTTATCTGACGCTGAAGGACAGGGTTTCAGTTTAGCTTACTGAACATGCAGCAGTGATTGAAATGTAATGTCTCTGCAGTGGGAAGCAATTCTTCCAGGACTGTGGCTCGGCCATCTTTCTCCATAATGGACAATAATTGAGTAAAATCCATCACTATAGCTAAAAATAGACCGCCATAATGGCCATAAATTGTTCCCTGTGAAGGCATGAGCACTGAAAATCCAGCCATCCCCGCTGTGTCTAAGAGGCTCCTTCCACACGTTTCCTTTTCATCCTTACATTTGGACTGCATGCTGATTGAACACAAAGCGCTCCTGCTTCAGTCAAAAGAGTCCCTTAAAGCACGGAGAGAAGCGGGCTGACCTTTGCTGGGTGTAAAAAGCAGAATGTAGGGCCGGCATTGTACAACATGAAACACTCTGACAGTCAAAGATTGATATCTGTTAGTGTATGCTGAGCAAGGATTGATTCAGAGCTGCCTTCATAATGATCACTGTTTGCCTGACCATCAGGAGATGTGGCTCAGTGGTAGAGCAGGAGGTCGAGGGTTCAATCTCCGATGTCCCATGTGTCATTGGGGAAGACTCTTAAACCCAAATTACTCCTGCTGCTTCGTAAATGTGTATAAATGAAAGAATTAATACTGATGGTCACTTTACACAGCAGGTGTAGAAGAACACAACCCTGCAGTACCTGGGGTGTCCACTAGAGGCTGGCTGCAGTACCTGGAGTGTCCACTAGAGGCTGGCTGCAGCAGCACAGGAAGTCACATACACACCCATTCAAACAGCCTGTTTTTACAGCAGACATGAACATGTTTACAGCCTGCTTCAAAAAACCAAATAGGTGTGATTAGCTCATGTCTCCATCCACACACACTGTACGGGGGGAATGTTTTCATGACTCAGCAGTTTTGATCGGATGAAGGATAAGAATCGGCTCTCTGTCTCTCTCTTCCTGATTTCAGACTCGGTCCACTCTCATATCTCTAAATAAAGAAAGCTCCAAAATAAACCATTAAAAACTGTAAAGTTGTGTAACGTCTCTCGGAAGGAAAACACTTTGTGATATTTCTACGATCAGCAGTTTGAAAAGTAAAATCCTTGGACTGAAAGCTGAGCTGTGTGGATTAATCAACCGTCTCAAAGAGAAGCTACTGTAAACATAATTAACTTATTTCATATTTTAAAGGAGCACCTGAATTAAATGAGCAGCGCTCTGGAGACTGCACCATAAATCAGCTCCGTGCCGCTATTTCATCTGATTGAAGGCGAGCACGGAGCCTGAAGTTCGCCTGTGCCGTGGGGAATGTGTTTGTGGTGAGTCTCATAAATGCCAAGTTCTTTGGGCAATAAGAATAAATATCACAACCACTCTCTAGAATTACCACATATTTGGGGACTTTCCGCGTCTGTACAGGACCCTGCTGTCTCCACCATGCATGCAGTGCAGCGGATGAGTCCATATTATGCCATAAAGGGCGGGAAGGGAGGAGGAAGCACCATATTTAGCCTGTGAGTGCGCTCGACTGAGACGAGGTTCAGAGAAAAACGATTAAAATGTACAAACAGATAAACTTTAAAGGAAATTTAAAGGTTAAAAAAAAGATTTCTACTCCCTATTTAGGCTTTCACAAAGAAAAGCCCCAATGTGTGAAGAGGAGGCGTGTTGTATCCAGACATCCTGATAACAGTCTGCACATATTAATAGGTGAAGACTGAGTGACGTCCCCGTCTGTTCCTGCAGGGGGCGACACGCTGAGAGCTGGAGCTGAGGCGGGTTTTAAGTCTCCTGACAAACCGTTACACGGCGCCCACCTGTCAATCAGCTCAGCTACACGCCTTACTGTGAATAACTCTGATCCTTCATCCAAAATCAAATCCAGGGGAACAGTCCGTCACCATCACTCAGTCACTTCAAAGCAGCTGAGATTCTGCCAAACCAGCCAGGTACCTCGCCGTCAGCTTGTTGTAATTTAAGAGTGCGATGAAAGATGAAGAAGAAACACTTGTGTACATGTTCAAGCTGCTGACGCAGACGTCTGTGTTTCCATCATCTGTCTCATCAGATCCATTCCTCTGATCGTCTGATGGATTATTTATCCAGCCCTGTTTTAATGTCTGTTTGAAGTAAATATATTCTAATGACTCTTTATCTGTGAATGAGATGGTTTTTCCTTCTGCACAGAAAACCTTGTTTAAACTTGAAGCTGAAAGTTACTGATGTGATGTCTGATGTTTGATTGACACCAGTTTAGAGCGTTTCTCATGATGTATCCAGGTGAGTGCAGAAGACTTTGAACGATGGATTGTAAACCGGCGGGAGACAGGAATGTTTAAATCAGTGTCCTCGCTCCTCTTCATCATGTGTGTGAAGTGTGTTGTTGTAAATCCACTCTGATCCTGTATTTGATCATGTCTATAAACCCCTCTATTTCAGCCCTGCTCAGAACAGGCTGTTTCTGTGTCTGTAGCTTTAAATATGTAAATGAGCTGTGTCTGGCCACGCCCCCTCTCTGGAAGGGCTCGGGTGTACTCGCTGCTTTCTGGCTCCATGTCCTATTGTTTACAGTGAGAAGGCAGACTCAGAGGGCGGAACAAACACCTAGCTGTGGGAGTGTCACCCACCTGGGGGAGGGGCTACTGCCCTTTGTGATGTCATGAAGGGAACATCTCCAAACGGCCTGTTTGAGCAGGCAGAAGACGGAGAGGATGGACTTGTCTCATCGTTGAGTCTCTTTTATTCTAATTGAAGATATTTAAATTATTTATGACATCTTGAAGAGCAACACGAGGTATGAGTGTATCGATCCGCTCACATGAGTCGGGGGTCCCAGAGGATCCAGCGGGGAAGCAGACAAGCTACTGGCTGTTTGCCTGCTCTGACTCTGCTGTCTGCCAATGTCAACACGAGCTTCTCATCTCTTCACACCTCTGCCTGCTCCTGACAGAGATCACATGGAAGAGAATCAAGAAGAACAACATGGGGACGATTGTTTGGCCCACTGACAGGGAGCACAAGTTGGTTTTTTTTCTTTTAACTTAACTTGTCTTTTCAAGCTAAATATTCCACATACATGTCAGCATGTGGGAAACGGCTGTGATTGGCTGCTGGCTCCTTGATGTATGGTGCAGATCTGATGTGCAGGAAGAGTTTAAAAAAAGAAAATCCAGACTTGTGAAGTGCAGCGCTGCTTTGTTTACATTCCTGCATAAAGTCCCTCTCAACATCTGACAAATCAATTTAAGGCCGACAGAGTGGAGAAAACGCTTCTCTGATCTATATTCCAATTCGCACAACCTTTTCTGCACGGTCGATAGCGCCAACTCAGTCAACATGAGATGCTTTTTGTGTTTCTTCCCCCTCCCAACATCTGTCACATACTTGAGGCCTGAAACAGTCCGCCACAGCTGCCTGCTGGGAACCCAAGATGTCATACAAGCAGCACAATACCTGGCCGTCAAAACTGACAACCTTTGAACTGTCACTCCTCAAATCGACGCTAAACAAGACGTGTCAGGCCAAACGAGCTGCCGTGTAAGCACACATCTGAAGGTCATGCAACGCGGGAACCGCAGACTGATTCTGCAGTGAGAAGCTCTCTGACCATACAGAGATTTTACACGCACTCGCCTGTACTGTACATGCACACACACACACGCACACACACACACACACACACACCTTACCCACGCAGCAGTGACTTCAAAAGGAACAAGGAGATAAAACAAAATGAACTGCAGACACATCAAGCCTCCCATGCCCTTTAAAGCTTAATTATACCTGTTGGGGTGATGAGAGACACATCACAGAACCTAGTGATTAATAAACAAACGGTGCATCCCATAAAGCGGCTGACAAGTCCCTGCTCATCGCCCCTCGCACTCACAGTCGTGGCTCAGGTGGCGTGCACATATCAAAGTGTATCAAATAGTAGTGAGATTAACCCAAGCTTGGCCGAGGCTTAACCCCCGTCCGTCCACCTCCCTGAGCTCCTCCACCTGTCCGTCTGCAGGCCGATGAGAGCATCGCACAGGCGCGTGCTTCATCGCACAAGTCTGCGTCTGAGCTTTCATCTTTCATTGGCGGGCCCGGATCACTCGGCTGGGGCTTTGTACCTGCCGACTTGGTAAGTGTTGCGTTCGCAGAGGTTTTGTAAACAGACACACCTTTGGTGAAAGGATGATGTGAATGAGATGAAGTTACTGCCTGCTGGAGCTGTGCTGCGGGGGCTGACCCGAGGCAGAGGGCGTATTAGATTGCCTGGTTTTGACAGGGATATGTGTCGAGTGAGATTCAAGGTGCAGAGAGCACTTACAAGAAGCAGTCAAAACTCAGCAGTGAGACGTCTATCAGTGACTGCAGAGCTGTAAAGGTACAGCGCTAAACATTTATTCAGCTCCTTCCAATGAAACTCAGAAGAGAGCACAGAACATGCTGGTGATTTTAAGAGCTGAAGAGGTCAAAAGGCATCAGGTGATTATCAGAGTTCTCATGTGGGCCTCCTGGATCACACTTTCATGCTTCATTATAACCACACCTGTCTTCGTCTTTCCTTCAGCTTTCCTGGAAACAGAAAGAAAAGATGTGCAGTCACAGTCTTTAAGCGCTGCTGAAACTGTCTGAGCGAACAACCAGGAGCAGGAAGCTGAGCGCAGGCGGAGCGAGGCCGTGAGCCCCGGCTGTTTGTTGTTTTGTCAGACTTTTGGTATTTCTTAAGCCCCTCACCAGTCGCCGTGTTATTTCGTTCGGGTTGCATGCTTCCTCGCCCTAAGCTGCTTTAGCCAAACAAATGTGATTTAGCCTAATCATTTCCCTCAGACAAGTTGGTATTGTTTGGAGTGTTTTTCCACCTCATTTGCATTAAAGACTTCTCCTCAGGTTCATGTGCTGAAGTTTAAATGACAGCAGAGGAAACAAATCAGGGTTAGAAAATCTGGATTATTTGACGGGTATAAACTATTTTAAAGTTTTTGCATCTTTGAGATAATGGCTTGAAAGATTAATGTTGTAAACGTTTTTCATTCTGGAACAGGCAGCATCAGTGAGAGGGCCCATTAAGAACCAGTCTCTGCTGCCTGCACAGCATATAATCATCATTACTGATCCACCGTCGAGCGACATCAAGGCTGCAATATGTAGAAGTTATATAAACCAATGGGCCGAACCAATGTTCTTACATTACCTCAAATATAAAGAAATGCGTCTTTTGAAAGTTTCAACTGCTCGTTGTGACCGCCATGACAGAAGTGAAATATTTATAGTTGCCGTGGAAACACCCGGATGAAACGTCAAAGGCCGCTGCATGAGCTGGAAACGGGAGCTGCTGCTGAAAAGCTGTCGTGTTGTTGCTGATAAAAATGTCACGTAAAGCTCGTCGGTTAACGTCAACGAGGTTAGCTACATAAAAACTGCTGAGTCATCAAAACACCCCCCCCCCAGCCTTTTGAAGCAGGCTGTAAACATGTTCATGTCTGCTGTAAAAACAGGCTTTTTGAATGGGTGTGTATGTGACTTCCTGTGCTGCTGCAGCCAGCCTCTAGTGGACACTCCAGGTACTGCAGCCAGCCTCTAGTGGACACTCCAGGAACTGCAGCCAGCCTCTAGTGGACACTCCAGGTACTGCAGGATGTTACACTTCAGCATCAACTTCATTTATTTTTTTAACACTTGAATTTCTTGTTTGAATCTAAATCAAAGTTGTTGACCCGTCGATCCCGCTACTTTAACCTTTTACACACAGCAGCGGTGATCCAGTGAATCCGTGTGAGTGAAGGTTTCCTGTTTGGTGAAACAGAATTAAATTAAGCAAATAACCCAGAAAGCAGAAAAGCCAAACTAACTCTCCAAAGCTGCACTTTAAAATCACACTGAACGCTCTCATTTAAACCTTTTCTGAGCTAAAGGCTATTAGGGGTCACATGACAGCTACTGTCATAACTAGCGGCTATTAGCAGCGGCGTGTGTTGTACTGCTGCAGACTGCTGATAGACAAAATGAGAGGGCAGACTGGAGAGGTGCGGTGTAGTATAAATGATCATGCCTTAGCATTGATTTAACTAATGATGAGTGCTCCGAAGGCAACAATAGTAATTTAGTCATAAAGCTGTCAGCAGTTAATCAATCTGTTAAGGGTTTTCCTCCTTCAATGTAAGATTTATTAAACGTTCATGCGAGCTTGTCCGGGCACGCTCATGTCTGCCTGCACAAAAAGACTCTCCGTGTTTCACTCCAACTTTGATGTTCCCATTTGTCACATCATCATTTCAAACTCGCCGCTCATGGAGGAGAATCAAATTAAGGTGACATAATTGTGATATTTCTTTTCTGACAGGAGAATTTATGTTTCTTCACTCACCTGTGTGATGACTTCTTCTTTTTTTTTAGTCGTATTTTGTTTGACTGTTTTCGTCTGAGCTCCTCGGGCTGTGTCTCGTGTAGCCAGGACTTGCACTGCAGATGCCTTGAGGACTTCCTCGACCTGCTGATACATCTGCCAACAATAGGAATTCCCCCATTTCGCACAGCGCTGAAGCAGAGCGAGGTTAACTCTAAAGATTTAGCCTCATGGTTTCCTCTTCTTTTTGTTTTTTTCCAGAGGCTTCATGCCGCTGAAGTGTTTCGACTGATGTTGCCTCGGCTTAATCTCCTGTGATTAATGTAATGAACGTTGCTCACAGGGCTGTTTGGTAATTACATCCTCTTTTATATTAAAGAATAACATTTTAAAAACTGTGGTGAGGCTCTCGTACCTCCTCTTACAAATGAGTCACGGAAGGAAAACAAACGCAGACGCTTTTACTTTTTTAATTGTTCCATCTCAAAGACCGATGTTCCAAATGTTCCACATTAATAAATCACAACTGCAGTGTGTCCTGTGTGAATGTGTGTGTGAGTCCTGACTGTGTGTGTGTCCTGTGTAAATGTCTCTGACTGTCTCCAGTGAGGGAGAAGCTGGAGTCCTGCTGGCTGTGTTGTTGTCAGAGCTGTGTTTACATGGCTCCTCCCCTTGTGTATAAAAGCTGTTTGAGTCAAGAAGAAGAAGAACATACTCACTGATTATTTGATGAAGAGTTTTTACATCATTCTGTCAGTTTACGTGAAGCTAGCAGCTAACTAAAGAGCGCTAACATTTGTGCGAGAAAAGGTGAATTTTGTCCGCCACTTTCAGTAAACTCGTCTGTGAGGAGGGGGTTGGAGGCGTGTCTCTGGAGGAGAGCGAAGGCTTTAGTACGGAGGAGGCGTGGCCAAAGAGCACTTTATTTTGGTTTCCTGCTGGTGCTCAAGGGCGCCACCTACTGGATCAAAAAAAGTTGCACACTCTTCCTTTAACTTTTCTAAAATATTGAATATTAAACTTTGACACACAGTATTTAAATTCCACCAGCAGGGGGCTCTCAATGAAAACAATTACAAATAAAAAAGGACGAAGCGGCTGGCGGGGAATCATGGGAGGGATTCTATCAGCCACTCCCCCCCCCCCCCATCATCACTGTGAAACCTCACATGACCTCCAGCATGCAGGACATGTTTGGTACCAATCAAATGAACCGGATTGAACTTTTTTAATTAAAGAGCCTCATGGGTGCTTCCGGACTTAATGCTAAGCTAAGAAAGTTGTATTTTAATAACCCATATGATGAATGTGCTATCTCCCTATAACATCTCACTACGAGACGCTAACACTGACTAATGTTCATATGGACGTGTGGAATCACTGTTTATGCAGGCAGCAGCTCCTTCTCTGTAACTTTGAAGTCTAATATTAAAGTGCTGTTTAATGTGGTCATAAAGCTGTTCATAGATTGCCTTTGACTGTAGTCAGCTCCTCTTAAACACAGAGCTGGGGCTGTCATTTATTTTTTATTTTTTTTACAAGTTAAGACAAAATGCAGTCTAAGTACAGTATCAGAGTTTCACATGGCTGCGGAGAAGCAATGAGCCGTCCTTTTCTCTCGTGGAGGGGCACGGTGTCATTAAAAATCATAAGCACACATTTTGTGAATGAAACGACTCGGTGTGGAGTCGACCGGCAGGTGAGACCCGGCCGGCCTCCGGGTGAATCTACGTCACTGATACACAAGCTGCTCTCTCATTGATACGACCACGTCACGGTTTACAGTGTGTGTGTGTGTGTGTGTGTGTGTGTGTGTGTTATTGGTAATGATAGCGTTCGTTGCACTGTGAACTCACAGACACGCACACACGAGCTGATTCTTGGCTCTTTGTGTGAAAACTTTTACTGTCTGTTGTTTGATCTATTTTTATCTCTGTCCTGTGTTTCTATAGATGTGTCATCCCGTTCCTTACGCGCTGCTATATATACCTCCGTTTCTGACACGATTTATAAATAAGCTTTCAGGGGATAAAAAAAAAAAAGAAGCTTTTTATGCGTCCTCGCCTTGATCTGCTAGAGTTGTCGTGGAATCTGCAGCATCAAAGCTTCTACCTGAATCTGTAAAGTGAAGGCCCTCTCCACTTCAACTCTTTTCTGTCCCTTGTTAGGTTTTGTCCACACGTCTTGTCGGAAGAGCATGTGATGAATGTGAGGGAGGTGGGAGGGGGGGGGGGGTACACTGCTGGACCACCACAAGCTCCCCTTGTGTCTCCTCCACCAATATGAAGCTCTGCGGTGTTATGAGAACAGGATAGCTCTTGAGACGCTCGCCTTTCACTCCTGAGATGGTGCGTAAACAGAGCAGGAGCCGACAGATGGGCCTCAGCAAACTGGTCCCGTTGACCTTTCAACCCCACTGTCCATCACTCCCTCGGTCTCTATAAGAAAATGCAGAGGAATTCCAAGGAGATTATCATCCTTTATGTCCCCTGGTTGGCTATAGCCATCGCGGGTGTAGACGCTGAATATACAGAAACACACATTCCCAGGATCCTTCACTGCAGCAGCCGGAACGCCGCGTTCTGAGCATGACGGATGCCTTCACGGGAACGTTCCCAACGTTAGCTGTTTTCACACATGCACTCCTGAAATCTTTCTTTTATTCTCATGTTTCCCTCCCTCTCTTTGGATTGTTTTTACATTACTGAGTAATTTGAGATTTTTACAGCATCAGAGATCGAGAGGGAAATAACAGGCGGGGCGGCAGCTGGAGTTTGTCTATGTACCCGAAGGTCTGGGGTTCTGACAGGAAGTGACCAGAGACAGAGGACAGGTACTGACAGGAAGTGACCAGAGACAGAGCACAGGTGCTGACAGGAAGTGACCAGAGACAGAGCACAGGTGCTGACAGGAAGTGACCAGAGACAGAGCACAGGTGCTGACAGGAAGTGACCAGAGACAGAGCACAGGTGCAGACAGGAAGTGACCAGAGACAGAGGACAGGTGCTGACAGGAAGTGACCAGAGACAGAGCACAGGTGCTGACAGGAAGTGACCAGAGACAGAGTACAGGTGCAGACAGGAAGTGACCAGAGACAGAGGACAGGTGCTGACAGGAAGTGACCAGAGACAGAGGACAGGTGCTGACAGGAAGTGAGCAGAGACAGAGCACAGGTGCTGACAGGAAGTGACCAGAAAAAGAACACAACATGAATTTCTAATCAAACCGTCCGAAACATCGTCGTTCGTCGTCGATGATCGTTTCAGAGGAATCGTCTCGTCTCGTGTGTCATTAAGAGGCATCAACACGACAGCAGGAGTGTTTCCTAACTTCCATTCAACTCGCCGGCTGTTTACCTGTTCCCATCATCTGCGTGAAGAGAGCGGTAATGAGAGAGCCGTCTGTCTGAGGAGGGATTTGAACTCGTACAGTGAGACAGTAGAAAGAGGAGACTAGCAATTTGGAAAATTATCACCTGAGATTGCCTGAAGCTATACTTTTGTGTATTCTTGTTCTCATTTTCAACCTATTTCCTGCTTTAAGAGAGACCTGCCCAAGCTTTAAGACGGTGCGAGCTACTGGAAGGAGGCTGTGTCATTCAGAGTTTCCTCTGCATAATATTTATTTGGCCTCTTTTTTTTGATAATGGCACACACCATACACACAATCAAAAGCTCTGCTGAAATGAGCACTGCTACTTATCCTGCAGACTCAATATGACCTACTTGTTGAGCTGCTTTGTGAGGTAACAGTTCTTTTTTGCTCAGATGCATCAGTGCAGGGTTCGTTCATTTCTCCCACCTTCTCTGCCAGTCAGTGAAGTAAACATGCTATAGAAGCGTTGGGTCTGTTTCTGATCCGTGCACGGAGGCATACTCTGCATTCCTCGCTCAATTTTAATCTGCTTTGCATTTTTCTTTTCATACGAGCAGAGGGAAACAATTGTGTTTAAGCTGTCAGGTCAGCATTGTGGCTTGTTTTCCATGCCAACTGCAAGGAATTAAAGCGCTGTGAGAAATGACCCACACTCATAACTTTCTGTTTGCAAACACAGACAGATGTTGGGACTGTGAGCGTCCTCCAGTTTACTTTCCCAACATTATGCCGGTAAAATATTTGCAGCGCTCATCCCGAACATCAATATTTCACCTCCGAGGAGGAGGAGGAGGAGGAGGAGGAGGAGGCGTTCACTCACTTCTATAACAATGCTGATTAACAGAACATTTCCCTTTTGTAGGCGACCACAAAGAGCGACTCTAAGCGTTTCTGTGGCTGAGTCACCACACAGCTTGGGTCCCATTCATGTTTTTCCCATGTTGCAATTTACTCACTGAATTAGGCCCGGACCAAAAAAGTGTTTCGGTCCCAATTATCATCCGGCGAGGAGAAGAGGCGTTCTGGGGTGGGGGGTTAGATACTTAAGCCTTTTCACCAGAGCTGCCTTGTTTCCCCTGTTCCTCTCCTTGAGAGAGTAATGTGTTTCCTCACACAAAAGGAGGATCTTCAGAGATATGCCAAGAGTCTGGAGAGTGTGTTTGCTGGACCTGTGAAGAGACCTCTTTAGGAGGCTTTGGGGACAATGGAGCATGGGCACCGGCCGCGGTTTACTTTGTCCACGCCAGGCATTTCACACGCACCCGGGGCAACAGCCGGTCCGAGCAAAGGCACAACATTAGTCTGGGTTATTGAAAAGGCCTTTTTCATCTTTGTCACCCAATCAGTGCGATGATCGCTCCGAGGGAGTTATGTTTGACCAACACTTTCTTGAGACTCTCCACATTCTTTACCTACAAGCTGCTTTTGGGTTTCCGTCCTTCTTTTCTTCCGTTCACTTTCATCTCTTTACTTTCATCAACTACGTTCTTTGTCCCGTTAACTTCAGCGTGTAACATTGTGATGAAGCAAACTGCAGCAAGGATGCATACTCTCATTTTAAACTGCTGCATGTCAAACACAAAGGGTTTTTTTTTTTCCTCCCTCGTAAATATTGAGCAGAAATGCAGCAGAGATAAATCTTCACCAGTTTATGTTGAAACTTCAATTAAAGCTCCATGAAGCCTCTGATTGAATCTCCAGTGTTTGGTGCAGGCCTCAGGTAGGTACTCCAGGTGAAACACTCGGCATCACACTGACTTGTTTTGGATTGAATCTGGTGTGAGTAAAAAAAAACAACATCAATCACTCGCTCACGTTGAGAGAATGATGCCGTTCTGAATGATCTACAGCAGAAGAGGAGGAGACACCCACTATGTCTTCATTACAGCTGAACTCCATCTCTCTCTCTCTCTCTCTCTCTCTCTCTCTCTCTCTGTCTCTCTCTCTCTCTCTCTCTCCCTCTCTCTATCTCGCCCTCCACTCTCAGCACGCTGCGTCTGCCTGTCACGTTGTTCGTATCTCAATGGCCAGGCTGGTGTTGCTATAGCAATGTGTGGACCCGGGTCTCTGGTGGTACACATCAACGTCACCTTCAGTCTGCACAGATGCAGCAGGATTTTACAGACATGAAGCTGATCCCAGCTGCCATTGGTCAAGAGGCGGGGTCACACCCTGGACTGTTCACCTGTCAATCACAGAGCTGACATATAGAGACAAGCAGCCACACTCACGTTCATTCAGTTCAGATCAGTCAGCAGGTAAGCAGCGTGTGATTGGACTGTGGGAGGAGAGGAGCCACGCCATGCACGGGGAGAACATCCACACAGACAGGGATTCAAACCAGCAACCTCCTCACTGACAGGGGACAGAGAGAAGCACTGCAGCACCGTGCAGCATCCACTCTAGAGAGGAGGGGAGGAGACAGCTCTCTGTGATGAGTAGAGTTTAGACTGCAGTACTCATTTTAAACACTAGGGGGCGGAGTTACAGACTGCTCCTTTAAATTGTTTCTATTGGTTTCTTTATTACCTGTGCCGTGAAGTCAGCTTGTACTCTGGGACAACAACACGCCCAGCTGTGAATCAATCACTGGAGACGACTCATAAATACTTTGTTATGAACGAGCGGCTGATAACAGCGGCAGCAGAGCTCTTAAGAAAACAAAACCACAGGCTCTGCTCGGCGTTTCAGCCGCTGTTGTGTTAAATATTAATCTCACACACTTTGAGAGCAGCATTCCTGTGAGATCACAGTCGAGGCAGCTTAAGGAATGCAACGCTAAAAGTCCTGAAACTGTACTTCCCGGCCCTGAAGTGATGCATGCTGGGAAGGCCCGTGGATACCTTTAACCCCATGTCTTTCAACAGGTGGCTCTCCCTGCCTGATCCCTTAATGACTGCTCCTCTCTGGGACCCTAACGCAGGGACGGGTTTGGCAAATATGATAGTTGTGGATTTTCTCTTTGATTGAAGTCAACAAAAGCGTCGTGACAGTTCGTTCTGACATTTGGACTTTGGCTTTTGAAGACCATTAAGTTCATGAGGTGAAGGTGTGACTGTATCCCGTACCCAAACAAATAATAGCCTAAGCGATCACATGGTACACGTCTTGAGCAAGCATGTGCAGGCAGAGCTGTTGTAGTCCTTGTGAAATATCTCGATATAAGCCCCACTTGCCAGACCACATAATTAGCTTTTGACCTACATTCTCCCCGAGCTTTTTGTGCACAAGCTACAGGTCAGTTTCTCTGGGATCGTGATGCCCCTTTTCTGAAGAAAATCTTTCCCTGACCAGAACTTAATGACACAAAGACTCCGATAAACGCCTCCAGAGTGTTTGCCAAACAGCTCTTTATGGTCGGGATGTCTATAAAAGCAACCTGGAAGGTGTCGAGGGATGACTCATCACAGTTGTAAATACGAAAAGATAAAAAAACAAACCTCCTTTCAGGATGTGTCGAGTGGGTGGACAGCTCCTTTGTAAATATGTGAATAAATATGTTCCATTGAGTGATGACACTGTAAAATATCTTCACCTTGAGTGATTACATTAAAGGAGCAGTCTGTAGCTCTGCCCCCTAATGTTTAAAGTGGGTACTGCAGTCTAAGCTCTAATCAGCTGTCTGGATTTGTGATGTGAGAGTCACCGATGTGTGTTCACGTTAACTTAAATGTGTCGCCTCATGCAGTTCATACGGTACGCCATAAATAATCCGGGACAAGGAATAAAGCTACCGTCAATCAACTTGAGAAGCAGGCGGGACCCGCAGCCTGGATTATTATGTGTGGATGATAATTTAGACATCCAGGATGACACTCAGCCATTCAGCACAGCACAGTGTGTAGTTTGTGTAATAATCTGTTTATACGAGTGACGGCTGATCGTCTGTGTAATCCCGGTTCAAATTCTTGGGTGAAAGAGGATGCAGGCCTTACAGCAGATTAACGCCATGACGATGAGTTCCGCTGCTGATGAGAGCGAGGTTAAGCACTTTCTTTATGGACGCTGGAAATGTTTGGGTTCCCTGCACGGAGGGCCGGGGGGGCCGGGGGGGGGCGCGGTGTGACATGCCCTGCAGAATTCATACTGTTCTTAATGTTCTCACCATGGAGGAGCGAGGAAAAAAAAAACAAAGTAATTCAGGCTTCTTTTGTATAGAAATCCTCCCAGGAGCTACTCAGCCCATGATTTCATTATCAGAGCGACTTGCACTAATCCTCTCAGAGAAGGGTTGCCCCTTGTTAGACATCTCTAACTCGGGAATCAAAACCCCCGGGTGTCAATGGATAAGAAGGATAGGAGTGTCGAGAACCAGTTAAGTTTATGTGTGTGCACTTTTGCAAATGAGCGTAGGTGTGTGTGTGTGTGTGTGTGTGTGTGTGGGAATGCTGGATGTTTGAGATCATCCTCAGACGCTCAACACTGTTTTGATTTCCCACTTCATGGAGAACGTGAGAGTAATCCCCTCAGGATTCCCCCTCTAGAGGTCTTTAGCTGCCATAAGCCACCATTCAACAGGCAAACCCCGACATGGGCTCTATACAGCCTGCTGGTATTACTGGCTGATTGGGGAGGAGAGAAAGGCTTAATCTGCCCTGGTGGCTAACCTGTCGCTGAAAGGAAACCTGCGGGGAAGCCGGCCATGAGACCGGAGGGCCGACCAACTTCATTGTTCATCCTCTGGATACATGGAAAGGAAACCTGGGATGAGAAATAAGACACTCAATCAGTTTCTCTTCAGTTGTGTTAATAGGCTTTTTTTGGAATTAGATCAGAGATGGAAAAGAGATAACGTTTCCCCTTCTGAATTAGCTTTCTTTTACAGCACTCTTTGGGCTTTGTCCACACTTTAGTATCAAAAATTAATTTAAATTTATGGGGCAAAATAAGCAATTTATTCAGCTGAACCTTGGACTATTCTGTGTTCAAAGCTGGGTGTCAGTAGTCATTTCTACCACGACCTTCATTGCTTTATATTGATCACCTCTTCTCTGTTTTGCATCCTTGATAGAAAAATGTTTCAATATAAACACAAGAAACCGCAGACGAGCATGTGCAGTCGACCTCACACGCAAACATCAAAACTCATTCTGCGGCACATTTCACTTTGGAGAGTTTGTCAGAGAAGAAAGCTCGCAGCGCAGTCAGCTGCAGCGTGCTGGAGGAGGATCACGCTCACGCTAGCTAGCAGTAAGCTAGCTCGGGTCCATCCAGCACGGACGCTTTCAGAAGACACGCAGAACAACATTTATCATGGGCTTAGAGAGAGTGGGACAGAGCCACAGGCTGGATTTGAACCCTGGCTAACTCTGTACACGGCTTGCTGCAAACTAACCACTACGCCACTGTGTTGTTGTCAGAGCTGTGTTTACATGGACGGGACGGCCGGCTCCTCCCCTTGTGTATAAAAGCTGTTTGAGTCAAGAAGAAGAAGAACATACTCACTGATTATTTGGATGAAGAGTTTTTACATCATTCTGTGTCAGTTTACGTGAAGCTACCAGCTAACTAAAGAACGCTAACATTAGCATGCTAACACAACAAGGCAGGACACAGTGGATTGAAGCTACCAGCTAACTAAAGAGCGCTAACATTGGCATGCTAACACAACAAGGCAGGGCAAACTGGTGATTGAAGCTACCAGCTAACTAAAGAGCGCTAACATTAGCATGCTAACACAACAAGGCAGGACACAGGTGATTGAAGCTACCAGCTAACTAAAGAGCGCTAACATTAGCATGCTAACACAACAAGGCAGGACAGACAGGTGATCGCAGCTCGAGCTGAGGGAGATTTTGTCTTTTCTTGCTGCTTAATTTCGGTGCGTTCTAATTGATGACTCTTTCGTGTAAAGTGTAGAGGCGTGTCTCTGGAGGAGGGCGGAGGGGGCGTGGCCTAACAAAAGTTTGTTTTGGTTACCATGCTGGAGCTCGAGAGCGACACCTGCTGGACCAAAGAGTTGCACAGTCTTCCTTTAAAAGTAATGGATGCCAGGTTTACATTTCTGACCTATAAAGTTGAATGTTAAGTTCAGTAGCAGCTGTATGTGAGTCAAAACAACTGTAAGGAAAATAGTAAGTCATGCTGAAACTATTCTTAGTTTTTTCTGGCATGGCACATTGATGTGTTTGCCAAACTCTCCTGCCATTCATGTTAAACCCAGATGATACAATAACTCCCTGCTAAGTGCCTTATTTGAAGGCGAGTGTTGTCAGGCATAATAACATGGATGTGGGATGGATAACACTGACAAGGAATTAGGTGACCTGAATGTGATGCAGTAGCATGCCCTCCTTTCCATCCAAAAGATTCATGTGACATCGCACATATTGGTGGATTACTGGCGAGTTTAAAGAGCTTAAGATGAGTTACTCCGCTGTGTGATCACGTCTGAGCACTGGGCCTTATAATGCACCGCGCGGAAAAAGAAAAGGCTCTCCTTCCGTCTCATTCTCAAGGTCTCTTGTCATTTGACTCTTTGAATGGCTTTGTGTGACAGCCGTAGCTACGCAGCAGCCCTGATTGTAGACAAGCCAGATGGAGTTACCATGGAAATGGCACCCAGGATACTCCTTTTGTGCTCGGCTTTGTTGCGATCTATAGCAGTCGTACCTGAAGTAACTGTTTGTAATCATGTATGCAGGTAATGTGCAGATAAGTATGAATGATAAATGTTGAATGATAATGAATCCACTCAGAATTAAATTGTTTTCTCCTTATTGAGCTCAAACTGAGCCTCCATCCAGCCCTTTTAAAATCTGCCTTGTCTTTTTTTTACACCTGCACAAAACTGCTGGAAGCTTCCCAACATGTGGGGGGGGGGGGGGGGCTGCAGGCGTGAGCGCAATAGGCCACATCTGGACTTCTGTGCGTATCTAACTCCGAATAGTCTGTCGACCGCTGCGCTCAAATCAGAATCATTGACTACAGTGACCGCGGCGAGCACAGAGTGTGTAAGGTGGGTTAAGTTAGGGTGACACAAAGAGGTCAGAGAGGTCAGAGAGGTCTGAGTACGGCCCTGAGTAAAGATCCACAAATGAACCCAACAGTTGGATTCTGTTCCATATTAAATGATACTATATATATTATATTATTATGTCCAAAGCTGAATGGTCACATAACACGATACACACACTAATCATTTGCATTCCAGGTGTTGCGTCAGCAGGACGGCCACCACAACACTGAACATGTCATCAATGAGGGCCTTACAAGTCATCGCCGCAGTACTCACCGTAATCTGGAATTGGCAATGCCTCGTTTGAAGTAGTGTGTGGGAGAGGGACAATTATCTTGTACGTCCTCGAGAGGTCTGGCATTGTGGAGGAGAGGCTGGGTAAAAGAGATCAGAGGAGGAGGGAACTTACAGAAGTACATCTGAGGGCTTCGTAGATCCCTGGTATTAGTGACTGTCTGAATTAACAGGATACACATACTTCACTAAACAGTCAACATGTCACGTCTTAACAGCGTTCAGCTTCACCCATCAGCCAAAATTCTTACATGAAGCACCGTGAGCCCCTTGCTGTTTCGCAAGCTTAGATGAGGTCTTAAGCCTCCACAGAAGATGAATGCCGAGTGTTAAATTAATTTGAGGCATTTTCTTTTGTGCGCTGACAAAAGCGACCGGGTTTGTGCTGGTTTCCATAGCTGATGACAGATCATCGGGCTGCAGTGTTTGCCCAGGTGTCAGGCCTCCCTGCTGCAGACAGCAAAGGGTTTGTCCAGGTCTGCGAACTTCACATTGCTGAGGTTTCTCTGCTTTTTTTAATTGTACACGTCGCTCTTATTCAATATCGCCGTGAAAGGGGAAAAAATAATCGTGACACAAAAAAAAGAAGAAGAAAAAAAAAGCAGCGCCCCTCAAACACGGCGTGTATTCAGCACATTTAGACAACAAGAAACAGGGAGCGTCTTTCAAAAAGCCTCTTTAAAGCCGCGCTTTTAACTGACTCTTAAGAAAACTTCCGACCGAGACACTCTCACGAAGCGCTGTTTGTTAAACATCCAGCTCTGTGTTGTGTATGCACCGGCGTTAAAGTAAACATTAATCAGGGACACGGTCTAATTTCCCCACATTGTACGCAGCTTCAATGAGGTGTTTTAATTGCTCGGTGGGGTTTAAAAAAAGAACAAGCCGGAGGTGTTTGGCAGATTACCAAAGTGTTTGGTGTGGTCAGGGATTTTCTGGATGTATAAATAAGTGAGTATTTATATGGTTTGATCTGTGTGTCATTGAAGTTCCAAGTGTTTGGTTTGGGTTAAGCTTTTTTTGGAGGCCGGTCCAAACGTTTGTATCCCATCACTCAGGAAGCTTGTTATGTCTGCATTGGGAGGATTTAACGCGGTGATTGCTGCACAGCTGGGCAGGTACCAAACGTCTGGATCTATACACGTCTGTCCCTCTGCTTCAGGTGGCCTGTGCACACATCTCACGGCTTGTCTTTGTGGGAGACATGATGAATGCGTGCAGCAGCGTTTAATATCAAATATTGGAGGAAATGAGTGATCAGTGACTGTTTCTTTTCTTTTTTTGTAAATCACAGGTGCTCTAAATCACTCTCCTCGGCTGGTTTGAGGGAGTGTCATTTCTCTCACAGTCGGTTTCTTCTATGATGTGTTCAGCCTTTTGAAAAACACTCACCCAGGACCCATTCATGTGCGCACATGCTGCTCCTGCAAGTTTATATTTGTCTGTCTTTTCACTTTTAAGGAACAGAAATAAGAGAGAGAGAGGGAGAGAGAGAGAGAGACAGAGAGAGAGAGAGACAGAGAGAGAGAGAGAGACAGAGAGAGAGAGACACAGAGAGAGAGAGAGACAGAGAGGGAGAGAGAGAGGGAGAGAGAGAGAGGGAGAGAGAGAGACAGAGAGAGAGAGAGAGACAGAGAGAGAGAGACACAGAGAGAGAGAGAGACAGAGAGAGAGAGAGAGAGAGAGAGAGAGAGAGAGAGAGAGAGGGAGAGAGAAAACAAAAAGAAAACTTGCAGAATTTCATGAGAAAGGTGTAAAAGAGCACAAGTTTCCCTGCATTGCTGCAGCTTACCAGACAAAAGAGCGCGGGGATTCGTTTTTCCACGGGGAAGGCAGAGAAAGAATTGGAAGCCTCCGCCACTTAATTTGGCGGCTGAGACTTACCCTGCGAAGTTTTGTTTTTCTAAGCCTCCAACATAACAGTGTGTGCCCTGCCGTCAGCACCTTAAGCAAGTAAAAGCGCTTCCTTTATGAGCTAAACCCGCCAGATATTTGCTTTGCGAAGCCCAGCGAGAAGAAAAGAAGAGTTTTTTTCTCTTTTTTTTTTTGCAGTGAATAACTTTTAAAACACCGTGTGTACGAAAGCGGGAGGAGACATGAAAGAGCAGGAGAAATGAATTGAATGTTGTTTTTTTTTCTCTCCCCGACTATGAAAAAGAGGGCGATGGGATCTGAAGGCTGCTTTTCCAAAAGCCTTAGCCAGGTGATTCATCACTGCGCTCTGTCAAAGGAGCTTTCCACAACATGCGATGAACAATGACACTGTGATTGCAAGGACGGGAGAGCTCTTGATTGAAAGATATCAGCTATACGTTCAGAGGAGGGGAGGGGGGGGGGGCAGTCACTGATGGAAATCAAAAATCTTAACCCCTCGACATGGGTGTCAAGAGAGCTTCTTAGGCCGTTCTGCCTCCACGTTGGGAATGACCAAAATAATTTAACAGCTGCTTAAGCACGAAGAGAGGAGCTGCCAGGCAGATTGATGTGAGATGTAACCACGGAGGGAAACTTAGTGATTGTGTGACGCTGAGCTCTCAGCGGTGGAGCCATGCTGAACACATCGTGGATCTCTGCCAGGTCGGAGGATCCGGATCAGATATCAGTTATCCAGCTCAGACCCCCCCCCCCCCCCCCCCCACAAACATGTTTGTTTTCTTAGACTCTCAGTGAAATATTGGATAACATGCTGTGACATTCACTTTTAAACTGTTAGCAACAGTGATTTGAATATAAGGGGGGGGGGGGGGGGGGCTACCAGCTTGGAGGACTTATCCGAAGTCGGGTTTTGGTGGCAGCAGAAGATGCACTAAGTCAACGCAGACTTCGCTCTACCCAGTGACGTTTCACAGCTCCTCCTGGAGGAGTCGGAGGATCCCAGGCCAGACACCATATAAAATCCCCCCAGCAAACACTGGGTCTACCCGGGGTCTCCCCCCCCCCCCCCCCCCCTCCAAGTGTCCGAGCTCCTCACCCCCTCTCTAAGTGTGAGCCCGGACATCCTCCGGAGGAAACTCGATTCTGTCTTTATGACCGATGAATTCAAAGCCGAGCTTTAAGGAGACACACGGATGTATGTTCATATTTAATATGGCTGCATGACGAAGAGCTCAGACTGTCTCCTGCTGTTCCTCCTGCAGAGAGAAGGCAGCAGGATATAATCAGGAGAATTCACCTGGAGCCAGTGGGAGGAGCCACCATAGGCCTGAGTGTTTCTCTTGCTCTTCATCGAGCGTGTGGCGGCTGTGAGCACGTAATCACTGAATTATAATAAAAGTGAACAAAGATGGAAGAGGACGACGCAGTGAGGAGCATGAAGATGAAAACAGCGTCCTCGCTCTGAGTCTGAGGCTTTACATGCCCCCCCCCCCCCCCCCCCATGTGAGAAGAGTAATCACCTTAGATACTATTTACCCTGTGGGCCGAGGGCTACCATTACCCTCCCATCAATATCAGCACTTAAACTTCATAAAAGTGCGCGGCAGACCTCAGGCCTGTAATTTTCTGAGTCCCTAATTCACAGTAAGAAGAAATAATATTACAGGGTGTTCAGCTAAAGAGCGATGACACGCACACGTAATTGTGAGAGGCAACAACAACTCTCACTGCTCACAAAGGCTGCAATGCATGCACGCCGATTTATAGAAGGAAGTGTTGGCGTCACAGCCGTGTAGTTACATCAAATTGCTTCTTTGGGAGATTGCAAGGTGGGTCCTTCCTTTCTGGATGTATGCGGCGTGGACACTCGATTAAGTACGTCTTCCTGTTTACACACGCGTTGATCCTGCAGACGGTGAGTCAGCATCCTTCTGAAGGTGACGATGGGCTAAACGTGTGATTTAGGCAACTTGGGACACGATAGGATTGCTGATGTGAGAAGCGTCGGCTCGAGCCCTGCTGTGACTTTTTAAGTGCATTTGATACGTTCGGTCCAATAAACATCCAATTAGAGGCAGACGATCGGATTAAGGTGCAATCTAGCAGTTCAGTGATGTGTGCAGGGATTGGGTCAGGACACGCAGGTCGACAAAGCAGCAGAAGTTAAAGAGCTGCTGATGCTGCGTTCCAGCCGAAGCAGGATGAATCCAGTTCCAGGCAGCTTCAGGTGAGTCAATGAAAGTATATCCAACAGGATCTGCTAAAGAGCGGCTGGCTTTGTGAGTCTGAGAGCTTCATGTAGTAATTTAAAGCAAATGTTGTCTCTCCACTCGATGACGGAATGAGGCTGTCGTGGATTAGTGTAACAGTTCTGTGCATGCAGCGACTCTCTGGATGTACGAGGAAAACGTTTGACTCTCTGTTTCTGTGTGTCAACCGAAGGAGACGTTAAAGCTAAGCTACGTCTTTAGCTCCTTTCAAATACTCTGTTTCTTTATGCACATCTGATCCTTACAGTCCAGTTCGTTCGACTCGTGTGAGTCCGATCCGTGCTCAGCCTTGGTACACCTCCTCGGCCCTGCCACGGTCCGGATGCTCATGCCCGAGCACGAGCACGTGCTCATGCACGAGCACGTGCACGTGCATACAACGTGGACGTGAAGACTCTCCGCGCCGCTCTCTGATCAGGGGACGTGGACCCGACTATACTTTCAGGCCCGGTTAGTCCTGGATCATCTGCAGGCCGGAGGGTCATCTAAGGCTTCAGCAGGGTACCGAGTGTGAGAGTGCTCAAAGACTTGATGCTGTGATGCACGACAAATAATGTTCAATCAATCAATTAATCAATCAATCAATCAGTGACCGTTTTAAAGTCTGTTTTCAGAAATAAACAAAGGATCTTTTTTACACACTCATTCCTCTAAAAGCTTCTCAGTATGAATCTTGGGAAAGTCCAGGACTCGAGTTTCACTGACGTCGTGTGGCTTTGGATCGAGCTCCACTGAATAATGTGAGGTTTGAGAAGTTGTACAAACTGGTGGAAATGTTCGGGTTCAAAAGGTCACACAGAGGATTTTAAAGGGACCATTGTAACGTGGCGTCAAACGCTGTCTCAGGCTAACTCTGAGTCAAGCTAACGACAGGCTGAGAGCTGAGGCGGGTTTTAAGCCTCCTGACAAACCGTTACACGGCGCCCACCTGTCAATCAGCTCAGCTACACGCCTTATTGTGAATAACTCTGATCCTTCATCCAATCAAAACTGCTGAGTCATCAAAACATTCCCCCCCGTACAGTGTGTGTGGATGGAGACATGAGCTAATCACACCTATTTGGTTTTTTGAAGCAGGCTGTAAACATGTTCATGTCTGCTGTAAAAACAGGCTGTTTGAATGGGTGTGTATGTGACTTCCTGTGCTGCTGCAGCCAGCCTCTAGTGGACACTCCAGGAACTGCAGGATGTTACACTTCAGCATCGACCTCTGTACATGGGGCATGCACACTAACCGCTGGGCCACCAGCGCCCTCTCTGCAGCCTCGGAGACATTTAGACACGCCTCCTTCTAGCAGCTGATGATGTTTCCGTCTTCGCTGTACGTCGAATGTTTGCAGGCTGTAACAAATCTCACAGGAATGTCATATCGATCCAAGTGATGTGCTAATTAAGAAGGTCTCAGATTACACTGCAGGCTGGAGATGAAACATAGCGTGATTTATGGGCCGGCGCCGTACGGAGAGGAAACTCCTGCGATGAGAGTGTGACCTGAGGGCTCTTTGAACAGAGCGAGGAAACGCTGTCTGCTTACTCACTGATCTGACGGATGATATCATAACGTCATTATCTGCTCGCCGTGTCTAAGACTGAAACATAAATATAGACGTGTGGTGTCGATATCAAGACCCGGCTTGACCTCCGATTGGTTTCTTTATGTTCCCTTCGTGGGTGTCTGAGCTATAAAAAAGAAAAGAAAACTGTAATGCAGCTCCGTTGTCTGGTTTATGTTTTCTCTTCTCTGCAGGATACTGAAGCGTCATGATGCTGCTGGATGTGATGTCGTCCATCTCACAGAGGGCCGGAGCACGCAGGCTGCATGTTCAGCAGGGAGACGGAAATATTTGCTGCTCTTCAATACCTGGAAATGTTTCCTTATCAGTTGTGTAAGACGAGGACATGAATGGTGTCCTCGTCTCCGGCTCTGGACCAGAACAGATAAGAGTGAGTGATAATTAGAGCCACACGTGAGGAGAGAGAGAGAAACAGGCGTGTGCTGCCGTGAAAACAGAAACATCAACAACATACAGAACGGGGGGGGGGGGGGGTCAGGTGACCTGATGGAGGATCTGGAGCTGGATCTGGATCTTCTGGAGTTGGAAACGTTTCATTACGCCTCATTGTTGTTTGGATTTATTTACAGCACATGAATAAACCTTAACGGAGGGCGGCACGACGCTGCTCTGTGTCCTCACAGCGAGGAGGTTGCTGGTTTGAATCCCCGTCTGACAGTAGCCTCCCCGTGCATGGCGTGGGTTCTCTCCGGCTTCCTCCCACAGTCCAATCACACGCTGGTTACCTGCTGACTCGTGAACAGTTCAGGGTGTAACCCCGATGATGGACGGACAGATGAGGACTTGACCTTGTGTCTTGTCTTCTGTCCAATCAGAGCTCTTTCACACACTGACAGGCTGCTGAGCAAAGTGACCATCAGTATTAACCGCTGAGCCACAGCCGCCCCACTGTATTTATCTTATTGATATGAAATATTATCCTTCACTTATTGATCTAGGTTTGCTTATCGTGTAATACAACAACAGACGTTAAAATATGAGATCGTTTGAGCCCTGAAGATGATTTACACACGTCCGACGTGGCGTTTAAGTTTGTCAGCGCCTCATTTGAGACACGCAGGAACGTGTCGAGAACGTTTAATACCAGCCGTTCTGTTTTAAACAAGGCGATCTCCTTCAGACCGGCGTGGAGACAACAACGACGCGCCAACACTTCTATCCTCCATGTTCTGTGATTCTGCAAAGCAGAACACGTCTTGTTCCCTCCCCCGAGAGGAGACACACGGAAAGCATCCTCATTTCAATCCCAAAATCCACCAACTTAGCAAACTCCTCCACACCATCCTCGGATACTCATTTTCCCGCCTCGGCGTCACGCACGAGTGAAGAGCATCTGCTAAATGCTAAAAAGGCACCGTGGCTGCAAAATTAGCGACACATTCAAAAGTTGTGAAAGGCTGCTGAATGTCAACAATCGAGGCTGAGCAGCGAAAGCTTAATTATCCTAACTGTGTGTGTGTGTGTGTGTGTGTGTGTGTGTGTACATTATCCACGTTGTGTGTCAGCGTGTGTGCGCTCTCTCTCTCCAGGTTTAGCACCGATGATGTAATATCATGAGTCTGGTCTCAGGATGAGCAGTACATCGATACGTCGGGCAGAGAGGACTTATTGATCAGATACTGCAGGACAGTCAGATCACACACTGACACATTTACAGGGTCACAGCAGCAAAGCAGGAGAGCAGAGGAAAAATCACACAGTGCAAAAATTTAATTAGATAAACATATAAGAATGTAAAAAATATTTTTGCATCAAAAAAATCATCAACGTGGATTTAGGCGTTTTCAAATAAGAGTTTGTGACTTCCTGTGCGTGTAAGGGAGACACGGGTCAGATTTGAAACGAGGCTACAAGCGAGCTGTGAGCTTTAAAAAGGTACAATTACAATCATCAACATGCTCAAATATCCTCTGAGGGTCATAATGATGATGCTTGACTGTTTTAAATGGTGACTTTTAGTTTATACCGTTTAAAGGAGCCGTCTGTAGCTCCGCCCCCTAGTGTATAAAATGAGTACTGCAGTCTAAACTCAAATCATCACAGAGAGCTGTCTCCCCCCCTCCTCTCACACAGGTCAGCATGTGGTGGACACTGTAGCTTCAGTGTTTAGCCAGCTCTGCATGTGGTGGACACTGTAGCTTCAGTGTTTAGCCAGCTCTGCATGTAGAGACACTGTAGCTTCAGTGTTTAGCCAGCTCTGCATGTGGTGGACACTGTAGCTTCAGTGTTTAGCCAGCTCTGCATGTGGTGGACACTGTAGCTTCAGTGTTTAGCCAGCTCTGCATGTGGTGGACACTGTAGCTTCAGTGTTTAGCCAGCTCTGCATGTGGTGGACACTGTAGCTTCAGTGTTTAGCCAGCTCTGCATGTGGTGGACACTGTAGCTTCAGTGTTTAGCCAGCTCTGCATGGGTCTGTAAAGCTTTCTGCGTTCTAACCTCTCTCCATGTTTCATCTCCAACATTGATCCTAGTTTGAGCAGCTTTCTGCTGCTGGAGCTTATTAGAAACATGCAGAGGCTTTTTAGCTCGGGTACAATCACTTCTATCTGAAGCAGTTCCACTGCCCGCTTCCATCGCTGCAACATCTGTTCACCTGATAACTGCTCTCATATCTGGCAAACCCAGGGGCGTCCAAAACGGCCTTCAAAGCCCCGCCTACCTTCTCTGAAACTAGCTCCAGTCACCAAAAATGTTAAATCTTTCTTCAGAGATCCGAATCTTCCTTTACACACTTGCAAAAGTTAAAGAGACGCTGAAAGGAGCAGCCAGGAATCCAAGCGCTGAGAGCAGCGAGTGCATCCACTACTGAATAAAGGAGTCGGTGTGCTCAGACCTGTTTGCTGTAAAAGGAGGCAGACCAGATTTGAACAACAGCAAATAGTGAACGCTTAGAAAAAGAGTCAAACATAAACAAACAAGCGCAGACAATCTCACACGCCGACTAACTTCATTTCAAAAAGTGCTCTGTCATTTATTTTTTATGCAATTTATAATCCTCAATA
The DNA here is from genome assembly GCF_947650265.1 of Symphodus melops. NCBI lineage: Eukaryota > Metazoa > Chordata > Actinopteri > Labriformes > Labridae > Symphodus > Symphodus melops. The sequence continues at coordinate 25,195,827 of NC_136704.1, read as the reverse complement.
TACTTTTCTCTTTGGCGAGCGCAGAGCAATGAGTTCACACGCGACATTTCTGAATTATGAGCCCGAGCGAAAAACCGTTTTAGAACTTGGCTTAAATTAAGTTTGCTCGGATGACTTCATTACACAATTTAAGTAATCACTGCATCCAAGCCACAGCATGCACTTTGAGAATAATGCAATTTGGGGAATGCAATGCTCCCAAATATTGATCTTTTCTTTGCTTTTTATTATTCGCTAACTTTCTGTCTGAGAGTTTTTAGAGCACGTGGGCCGGACGAAAACGGCCGTGCCCCCGAGTTAATTACTCGACTTTGAAACACATCCTGTGTTCAAAGGTTGCAGCACAGAACATAAAAAAATCAGGCATGATCATCTATGTAGAACTTCACAGTGGCCCTTCATCTCAGACAGCAGCCAGCTCTACTTAGTAAGCCACAAGAAAGTGTGGCTGACGGTGTGCAGGAGCCCTCCTGTAATTCTCACTGATACCTGTGCATTAAGCTGCTTCTCCCCCGACATCAAACGCAGATTAAAATTAAAACTACAAACAGGCTGATCCAATGTATGTTTAAGTGTGACGATGAGAAGCTCGACGCGGAAATTAGAAACAAAAGGTGAGAAGATTACCCGAGTGGAAATGTACCCGAGTGAAGGTTGTTGTTGTTTCTGCGGCGCTCTTCTGCATGTGGACAACCGTGAAAATATCATGTGGCCTCATTTTTTAACAATGCAGAGGAAGAGGTTAACGGTGTGGGAGGGGAGGGGGGGTCAGCAACAACATGTTTGTCTGGCGGAGTGAATGGATCACAGTGTGGATGTCAAATAGCGTGTGTTATCCCCCTTTCCCCAGCCCACAGAGAGGGTCATTGTTTTATCTCTTCAAATACATGAATACAAATGCACGGCTTGCTCTGTGGCTTTCTGTCGTTTTGAGACCCTGAACGCATCATCGCAGACTGTAAACATGCCCGGTCCTGCTGTCTGAGCTCAAACATACAGGAATTACGAGGGGCAAACGTAAAAAAGAAAAAGAAAAAGTGCTGCCACACTGATACTCCCAGACACCGTTCAACCACACAGCCATAATTAATACTTGAATCCCCTCAGCAGATGCAGGGAAGATGACCTGAGATCAGGAAACCACATGTGAAGAAGAAAGCATGGAAGCAAGGTATCATGTTTACTTTCATAAATATGGCAATCCCCCCCAATCATACCCCCCCCCCCTCCTCCCTTCACCCGTCTTCCACCTAGCAATTAAATCCAGTTAGAGATTACACTCGGTCTTCACAGGAGTCTCAGCCTCCAGCCTGAACTCATAATAACTAAGGTCTGCAGTGTTTCAGCCATTCATTTGATAAAGTGCTTTCCACCTTGCAGCTTTCATTATCCACACAAACAGAAATGTGTGTGTGTGTGTGTGTGTGTGTGTGCCTGCAGAGGTTTATGTATTCGCTTGGCTTGGAGTGACTTGATTAAACAGGTGTCATGTCATTATTTTGTAATCAATTTTTCAATTATGATCCAGGCGCCGTAATGGAAGGTGAACTCGGATCTATACCGAAGGTGATTAAACGTCGCTGGAAACTCTCCCCAGAGGAAAAGAAGAAGAAGAAGAAAAAAAACAGGGAGAGGCTTTTTTTTTTTTTTTTTCCTGACTTAGATCGATCCTGTTGACTGAGACGGCCTTGGTTCATAACAGAGCATGTCTGCTAGCAACAGCTTAGCTGGTCCACTGAGGCGTCTGTCCGCACGTCTTTTGGATGCTTTCTTTAAAGAAGGTGAGTGAAGCAGTGTCTCCCAGGACGAAGGGGAAAAAAGATGTTTATTGTGATGACCCCCCCTTGACATGGTGGGGCTGCTTCCATGGAGCACAAACATGCGACTCCAGGGTTAGACTTTCACAACAACAACAAGACGACAATGTTGTCAGAAATGAGCGTTCATGATATCTTCATTCCCACCTGTACGGTAGTCTTTACATGAACTTCCTTTAAATGCAGAATAATCAACTTCAAAACACTTCAAAAGTAGAAATATGAACAAGAAGGTCTGTACCTGCAGGGGGCGCTGGAGTCCCCCGTGTGTACCTGCAGGGGGCGCTGGAGTCCCCCGTGTGTCCCTGCAGGGGGCGCTGTAGTCCCCCATGTGTCCCTGCAGGGGGCGCTGGAGTCCCCCGTGTGTACCTGCAGGGGGCGCTGGAGTCCCCCGTGTGTCCCTGCAGGGGGCGCTGTAGTCCCCCATGTGTCCCTGCAGGGGGCGCTGGAGTCCCATGGATGGCGGTCTCCGTGCTGGAAATGCTGTCTCAGGCTAACTCTGAGTCAAGCTAACGACAGGCTGAGAGCTGAGGCGGGTTTTAAGCCTCCTGACAAACCGTTACACGGCGCCCACCTGTCAATCAGCTCAGCTACACGCCTTATTGTGAATAACTCTGATCCTTCATCCAATCAAAACTGCTGAGTCATCAAAACATTCCCCCCCGTACAGTGTGTGTGGATGGAGACATGAGCTAATCACACCTATTTGGTTTTTTGAAGCAGGCTGTAAACATGTTCATGTCTGCTGTAAAAACAGGCTGTTTGAATGGGTGTGTATGTGACTTCCTGTGCTGCTGCAGCCAGCCTCTAGTGGACACTCCAGGAACTGCAGCCAGCCTCTAGTGGACACTCCAGGAACTGCAGCCAGCCTCTAGTGGACACTCCAGGAACTGCATGATTTTGTACTTTACAGCATCGGCTTCATTTTTTAAACTGATTATGACACGGCAAAAAATACAAATTAAAAAATAAGCCACCTCATGTTTTATTATGGTAACATCTCTGTCCAATAAGAGGTCAAGGAGTACAAAGGTGTGACCTCGATGATGACCTATCACAATCTCACATGTTGATTCATTCAGCTCAAATGTAACCTGCTCCTCCTGAGAAATATTGCTCACCACTCGGGCATGAGTTAGCAAATAATTGCTAGTCAGTGGAGGAGGTGGCTTATTGGGAATTTTAATCTTGACTTTTAATAAGCTTTTGACCTTCTTGCGTCTGCAGCCTATAATTAGAAACTGTGGCTGGGCCAGATTGACAGAATGCTGTGTCTTAGGGGAGGTAAAACCTTGTGCGACTGCGGTCAGCAGACCTTCTACATCATGCGGCTGCATGAGAAATGTTTAATCTAACAAATTGGTTTCTGTGTCTCGCTCCTTTTTTTTTTTTTTCGTTCGTTCATGCAGGAGGTATTCTGAATCGGGAGGTGATGTCATCGTCTCATCCTTTCAGGAGTGACTGTGCAACATATATTCTGAGTGGGAGAATTAGGACCCTAATGGTGTTCCCTCCTCCAGCCAAATCTAATCGTGCCCTTATCTGCTCCCAGTTTAACGGCCCCACAGAGGAGGACTGAGCTGGCTTGTTACACCGAGCTGCAGGGATCATCGACAGCGTGCATATTTAAAACTCTTTCACTAAATTTAGCCGCTGCCGTTTATTTACTTCCTGTCCTTGCCGGTGTGTCCTTGTTTAATGAAGGCGAACAGGACTGTCACCATCCAAAGGGCAGCGCTAGCTCCGCCTCCGGAGGTGATGGATAACCTGGGCATGTGTGTTTGAACAAGAATATACATGCATGCATGTATTCTCTGCATGCACAGAGAAAAAAGGAGCTCCTTCTGCATGATAACAGTTTGCAGCACAGGAAGTCTGCAGCATATCCAGCCATCACAACAGGCCTGTGTGCCTCCAGTCATACAGGTATTTGCAGCCTGTGAAGGTATTCTTGCTTCCTTGAGGCATGGTGGTATTTGCACCTTTGCTGTTTCAGTGCGTCAGTGTTGAGCGCTACACACTGGTATGGATCAGTGCCTTTGTATGGATCCCCAGGAGCAGCCTCTTGTTCCTTTAACATTCCAGGTACATCCACGCCAGCTCCTTCCTGTCGCTCCCCTTGTGTGGCGCTGATTGACAAGCGTCCGCTTCTCTCAGGCGCGTAATCAATCTGCTAATTGGTGTCGGAGGGTCGGTTGCTGTTGAAGCGTCCCTCGCTCTTTCTTTGGCTAATTTATCTTTGTCACCAAACACACTCGCCGTGTACATTAGTTTGGAAGTTCTGTTCTCTGCAGAGCCTCGTCTCTTCCTCGCACTGTGCACCTCTGGGCTTTGTTCATCCCTTCTCTTTTTTTTTTTTTTTTTTACTGCAATACATCACACAAAGGAGTGAGGGTAAATGTTAGCCTTGCACTGTTTCCATTGGTAACCACAGCTCAAGCAGGTCAGTCTCTCCGTGCTGGATAATTGGTGACAACAATGAGCTTTATCATAATTCAGCAAAAACAGCTCACAGAGGCGGAGACGAGGTATAATTAGAACTCAAACTTTATAAATGTAGGAAAGTGAAGAATATGAAAAGCCTGCGAGTCCTGAAAGACGTCTGCAGCGGCTCGACTCGCCGACTGAGCCCTTGAAACAACAACACTTCACATCTGATTGATTTACAGGCCGTTTCTACCCGGGGTGCCAATCAGCCTCTGATTAGACATCGCCGAGTCGCTGAGACGGTTCAGTCGTGTCCGTGGTCTCAACAAGAACACAAGATTGATTGCGTGAGGCTGGCTTGCCCCAGATTAATCTCTGTGCAAACGACATGCGAGTCAAGAGGTTGTTGTTGTTTTTGAACCAGCTCACAGTGTAATAAGGTTTGAGGAAAAGGGGAAGAATTTGTGTGCTACTTACACGGCTGCCTGCTCCCAAACTCTCGTGGATTAGGCCCTCAGTGCCCCCTATTGGCCCCCAAATCATCTGTTGATCCTCTCACACACACTGATCCTCTGCATTCATGAGGGGAAAACAAGGCTGCACTCTGACGAATTACATAACACAAATACCTCCAAACTAACATGTCTCTTTTTGTCCTTTTTTAAAATGTTTGTCAATGATCACTCTCTCTCTCTTTCTCTCTCTCCCTCTCTCTCTCTCTCTTTCTCTCTTTCGCTCTCCCTCTCTCTCTCTCCCTCTCTGTGTCTCTCTCTCTCTCTCCCTCTCTCTCTCTCTCTTTCTCTCTTTCTCTCTTTCGCTCTCTCTCTCTCTCTTTCTCTCTTTCGCTCTCCCTCTCTCCCTCTCTCTCTCTCTCTCTCTCTCCCTCTCTCTCTCTCCCTCCCTCCCTCTCTCTCTCTCTCTCTCTCTCTCTCTCTCTTTCTCTCTCTCTCTCTTTCTCTCTTTCGCTCTCCCTCTCTCTCTCTCTCCCTCTCTGTGTCTCTCTCTCTCTCTTTCTCTCTCTCCCTCTCTCTCTCTCTTTCTCTCTTTCGCTCTCTCTCTCTCTCTCTCCCCCCCCTCTCTCTCTCTCTCTCCCTCCCTCCCTCTCTCTCTCTCTTTCTCTCTTTCTCTCTTTCGCTCTCTCTTTCTCTCTTTCGCTCTCCCTCTCTCTCTCTCTCTTTCTCTCTTTCTCTCTTTCGCTCTCTCTCTCTCTCTTTCTCTCTTTCGCTCTCCCTCTCTCTCTCTCTCTTTCTCTCTTTCGCTCTCTCTCTCTCCCCCCCCCTCTCTCTCTCTCTCTCTCTCTCTGCATCAGTAAAGGTAGCAGTCCTCTCTCTGCTCCACGACTCGAGCACACTGATCATACCGTCATTAAACTTCTTCACTTTCTCCTTTTTCACTCTTATTTCCCTCTTTGATGCTCTCGCTCGCTCTCTAAGTGCTGCAGCAGTCTCTCTCTCTCTCTCTCTCTAAACGTCTGTCTGCGAGCTGTTAACAACCACCTTTTTCAGCAGCGGCGGCAGGACTATCAGACGAGGATTTTATGCAAACTCCCCGTGCAGATCGATCCACCTCCATTACCTGGGCTTTTATTCACTTGCTACTCTTCTATTAGTGCCTTAAACGCCGCTTCAATGCAAAATAAGGCTCTTAACATAGCTTAGGGATCAGAACAGCGCTGATCTCCAGGCTATTATTATTCATTGCATTGGTGTGAAAGCTGTACACCTCCAGTTTTCTACATGTTCTTTCACTACTTTTACTCCTCTGTGCGAAGAGGAAATAAATCAGGTGTGTTTCTGTCATTAGAGATTCACCACGTTCGAGAAGTCTCTTTTATTGATTCATCTTCTACAAAGACTGTCGATGAAATCTGCACACACGTCCACTCAGACCGTTCAGTTCTAATGTGACGACAGTGACCTTTGATTACACAGAGCGCAGTAAGACGTGCTTCAACGGTCACTTTGAGAGGACGTCGAGGTGAGGACATCAACGACCAACGGCGGACATCTTCGAGACACCTCGTCCTCCCTCGGCCTGCTGGACGTCACGCCACGTGGACTCAGTCAAACGTACGGGACAGGACTGAGACGGTTTAATGTGGACTAACAGAAACCTGAATTCAACACATTTTTGCGTGCTGAGCTCGAAGGCTTTTCGGCAGCTGCCTCCACAATGTGGCAGGTGGGTGAGCTTTTACACACCGGCATGTCAGTTTTCAGGGAGCTGCGCAAGCGGAGGATGTGGCGAAGTCTCACACAGGCCCTGACCCCCCCCACCCCCCCAAAAAAAGACAGTAAGAGTCTGATTCAGTTCAGAGAGATTAAGAAGGGAAGACGAGAGGGTCTAAATCGAAGAAAAACAGTTTAAAAAGAAAAAACAAATAAAATGAAATTAACCTATAAAGTGGAGTTTTGTTTGACGAGAAATGACATGAGGCGAGATTATACGAGACACAAAAGAAGATCTGAGACGGGAAAACACCTCTTGAGCAAGAAGCTAGCATAAACACCAATTTGCGCAGGGCTAAACAATAATCAATGTGTGCCACTATTAAATAATAAAAGCCTTGAGGGAGCTAATCTCTGTGAGACTGGCCGCACGGCGAGGTGGAAGCGTCACCCTCCCGACTGAGTAAGTCCGTTTCCTGTGCTTTTGATCTGCAGACACGTCATCGCAGAGAGAGAGAGAAGGTACAGTGTGATATTATGCTCATATGAACACGCTGCTCGCACACCTGCATCGTCTCCTCTGTGATCCCCCCCCCCACCTGTGATCTAAGCCTTTTATAAACCTCTCCACCCTACAGTCGAGAAATCTTTAAACCTTTAGACTCCGCCCATTTTTCCCCTGACGAGCCGGCGTTCTCTGCAGGCAGTAAAGATAAAAAAACAAGGAGTTTCCCACCTGAAGACAGGAAGCAGAGTGAGAAGTTCACTTCAACCGAGGCTGCCAGACACACAATAAATCCTACTTTCACCTTTTAGACCTGATCCCCGTTCAATTTAACCAACATCAAGCGAAGGCCTCCTCGTACGTCTGGGACGCGTCCCGACGTGCCCGTGCAACCCCTTCTCCTCCATGCGTCGGAGCTTGGCGTTATACCTTCTTGTTTGTATTCTTGAAAAGTATTTGGTTCTTGGGGTTTTATTTGCAGTGTCAGGACGGGATTAGTCGCAGCTTACCGAGCTGTACGCAGACGCATCAAGAAGGAGACGCAGTCAGCTCTTTGGACCGCGTGAACCCTGGAAGAATGTGAGCGGCCTCCGTTTGCACACAAAGGAGAACGACGAACGGAGAGAGAGATGATCATGATGTCATATTATTTATATCAGGATGTGACGGGACTGAACCTAACGTGACATCAGCTGCAGTTTATTTAATCCACAGTAAAGATGATGCTAACAGCTACACGGCTCAGATTGAGCTCCCAGCTCTCTTCGCCCTCAGCTGCAGTTTTAGCATTTTCACAAAAACCAGCTGCATATAAAATGCTCCAGATAAAGCTTCAGGTAAACTCTGGACTTCGACCCTCCGATGTCTCCTCACAGAAATCGACCAAACATAAAGTCCTGAAACTACACTTCATTACAGTCTGCTGCAAAAGAACAAGCGTTGACCTCCTGCAGTTCCTGCAGTGTCCACTAGAGGCTGGCTGCAGCAGCACAGGAAGTCACATACACACCCATTCAAACAGCCTGTTTTTACAGCAGACATGAACATGTTTACAGTCTGTGGTGTAATCATAGACGTCATAGGAGCCAAGAGGCAGGACATGGTAAACATGATGGTGGGGAAATCCAAGATGGCTGACGATGGAACAGAAAAGAGACTCACTTTAGACGGACAGGGTGGAAGTTTTCACGTGATCAGTGAATGAAAGGATAGAAAAGACGTGCACAAAGATTACCGAGAACATGTCGCTCACCTCGAATGTTTGAAAACGACTTCTAACATCGTGATGAAGCCCGACTTCAGGAAAAACATCCTGTTTCAGGACGCTAGTTTAAGCCGTGTGGAAGTGTGAGTATGTTTTGGAAACAGACACGCCCAAAAGTGACGGCACAGGTCTGATCTGATGTCTCCGTCCGTCCGTCCCTGATGAGACATCAAAGCGTTTTCTCTCAGGGGACGAAAACAGAAGCCTCTGCCACCAAAGATAATTAACCAGGAGCCCACAAAACAAATCATAAAAAGAAAAAAGAAAAAAATGGGTAAAACAGCCCAGCGGCTCTTTGTTTGGCAGCTTTTTATGAAGCTGTCATAAAGGGATTTGATCTTCACTCATTTGAAGTTTTTTAGGGAGTTTCTGCTCGTTAAAGGAAGTGTCTGAAGACGTGTGGAGGAGGATCGTGGAGGGGAGGAGTGAGCCAGGCCGGGGTCATCGACTCCAGGTCCTGGCCCGCTCGTCCTCCTCACCTTTGGCGTTGGACTCTGTGGACACACGCAGGCTGTTATTCCCTCGGCTTTAGTCGAACATTAAAACGCTCTCACATAAACACAATCGACGCGTCCCGCTCGGAGGCGCTCAGGTGTTTGTCAGCTGGACGTTTTGCTGCTTGTATGGTTCTCTTTGTTCCCCTCTGATCACACACGTTGATCTGGGTGCTGACAGGTAATGAAGCAGGACGAGAGCGGGACGACGCTCCAGCGTTTGAGCACCTGATCGAACCGCTTCAATATGATTTCTGCTTTTTATCCTGTGAAAACATCCAATCACACGTAGCGTTGATATGAAGTAGCTGGCATCATGGTCAGACTCTGTGGCCTGAGATCTCCTTCCCCATCCAGCGCAGGAAATACTTCCTGGTGTGGAAGTAACTCTCCTGAAGGTCATCCTCCACGCTCCCTCTCTGTCCCCGCCTTCTGACGCTGTCCTCGATCTCTGAAAGCAGAATGAGGCTGTTTCACTTTGTGCGCCTGGCTCAGCGGGTGGTGGAGGGGAGGATGCTCTTCTCGATTCGCTCGCTCACTTTTAGAGAATTCTCCTGAATATTTTCAGCTGCATTCACACATCAGGTCATCCTGAATTTTACTCGTGGATTGTCGGAAAAAAATTGAACGCAGTCGGAGGTGACAAATTCGGCGCACCTTAAAAAATGGTATAGCAGTAACTCGGTCTGTAGAGTTGGGAACCAGAGGGTCGCCGGTTCAAGTCCCGGTACGGACCAAATTTTGAACTTGTCCGCTTCCTGAGCGGCGCTGAAGTGCCCTTATGCAAGGCACCTAACCCAGTCACCAGCTCAGGAGCCCCCGACACCTCTCCATCAGTGCATGTGTGTGTGAAGCATGTGTGTGTGAAGCACGTGTGTGTGAAGCATGTGTGTGTGAAGCATGTGTGTGTGAAGCATGTTCAAAACAACAGAGTGCAAATCTGTGCCTCCTCTCACGGGATCAATAAAGTGTAAAGTGTTATAAAACGTTTCTTTTTGTCTATTTATTAAAAACAAAAACAATCAGAGGCATAAACAGTAAACATTGTGACTGGAGTAGATGGAGGTCAACAAAAACCACACTGAGTAAAAACCATCAGAAGATGAGCGTATTTCTCTGATTGGTCAGAGAGCAATGATCAGACTGAAGTGAATCTTTAACTGTGAGAGGATATCAAACATCCGTGTCCATCCATGTGTACACTCCACGCTGACACACTTCCTTCTTCCATCCAGGCAGCAACGCTGATCCGAGGCAGCAGCTTCCTGGATCAGTAAAGTATGAGTGAACAGGCGGAGCGGGAAGGATGCAGGTCAGTCTGTGGAAATGATCTCTATCAAGTTTGATCCGACACAATCTGTGAGCCGACACTTTGATCTGTGCAGCTGATCACTTCCAAACAGGAAGCTGAACGTACCTGTGATTTATTAAAGCAAACATACAGCAGGGTGTTTGAGAGAGAGAGAGAGAGAAGAGAGAGAGAGAGAGAGCTGCACGATAGCGACTCATAATAGTCTATCAGACACACAGGTGGTTGGTGTGGTCGGCATGGGTAGTGTGGTAGCCTGCTGATGGGGTGTGATTGTGTTTTCATCCTGCTGTTTGTTCCTAAAGGGAAATGATAATCACCCTCCTCGTGGCCTGTAGTGAAATGGCTCACGCTCAAAGCACGGTGGGCTCATTAGAGAGATAGAATCAGTGTCCTTATACTTTAATGAAAGCCAGCGCGAGAGATCGTGTTCCAGCAGATTGCTCCTCACAACCGTCTATATGTGCAGTGCCAATCTCCTCACACTGGTGTGGTTAAGGTGGGGGGAAGACTCTTTCACAACTTTATATCTTTGAGCGGTGTTTTGATTTCCTGTTCACTTTGTTGGACAAAAACATTTCAACGGTTGGTTCTTCGTGACTCCAGAACAGAAGTCTATTAAAAAGTTTCCTTTGTCAAATGTTTGTTGGTGCCGTGACGGAGCTCAGCCGTCGTCACGTCTTTACATTCAGGATCAGTCCAGGATTTTATTCTCGCCCCAGTCTGTGAATTCACATTGCTTTTTCAGGAGCTCCACACACACACACACACACACACACACACACACATACAGCCGGCGCTCAAACGATTTTTTTAAAGGCCCCCCCTTGCCCACTTTTAGTTTGTTTCATGCAGATTCAGCCTGTTGTCACAGTCCTGCCTCCTCTGAAGTTTGCCCTCTACAGTCTGAGAGATAAATCCTGATGATTAGACTTCATCCTGAACCTTTTTAAAGAACCGCTGTTACAAACTAGGAGGTTTCACATCGATGGTGCATTTAGCAGAGAGACACGACGGTTCTGGCCACGCCTCCAACCATTCTCTGCAGGAGAGGTCGAGCACCAGCGACGGACAAAATCTCCTTCAGCTCGAGCTGCGATCACCTGTTTGTCCTGCCTTGTTGTGTTAGCATGCTAATGTTAGCACTCTTTAGTTAGCTGGAAGATTCAATCACCTGTTTATCCTGCCTGGTTGTGTTAGCATGCTAACGTTAGCGCTCTTTAGTTAGCTGTTAGCTTCATGTAAACTGACACAGAATGATCTAAATAATCAGTGAGTATGTTCTTCTTCTTCTTGACTCAAACAGCTTTTATACACAAGGGGAGGAGCCATGTAAACACAGCTCTGACAACAACACAGCCAGCAGGACTCCAGCTTCTCCCTCACTGGAGACAGTCAGAGACATTCACACAGGAGAGACAGAGACTGGACTTATTCATGAGTAAGATGTCACACATTCTTCCTTTGAAGGTATTTTCATAAACTGTGACAAAAAAAAGAGTTTTGTAATCTCCGTCGCAACGTTGAGTTTTTCTTCGACGGGCGACTTCGATGGCGTTCAAGGATGTCGAGAAGTATCGTGATCTTTGATGATCACACAAAACTATGAAACTGTTCAGCCTGAAAACAAACAGCTACAAACACAACAATGAGCCCTTCCCTTCTCCGTCACCGCTGCATTAGACTGGGATGCTGTTTCAAGACGGCCAGCACTGACTCACCTGGTGGAGTATCACACACACACACACACACACACACACACACAAAGGCCCCCTGCTCACCACTCTCTCACCTCCTTCCCCTCCCTCTGAGTTAACCCTGCTCTGCAGTTCAAAGTGGTTTTGCCTGTCTAGCCTTGGCGTTTAATGTTTAAGTATTGGGAGCGGCTGGTGAGTGCAAATAAAATGTCTTTACAGACTCCGGGGCACGCTGAGGGCTGTGATTCCACGTACTGTATTGTGAAATTCCCATTGTGCTCCACGGAGCAGAGCCTCAGGGCATGTGAATCTCTTCAGCTCAATCTGGACTCCTTTGCTTCTTCACAATGCTCCATGCGTGCGGCTTGGATAAACCATTTCAAGGAAGATTATTCATATTTGTTATTCTGACTAAAGAGCACACATGTCCGTGCTGTTAAGTGTTTGTCAAAAGTTCAGGGCAGGATAAAGGTTTGAATGGCGACCCCACCTGTGAGAGAAAGCCACAATGACTTGTGGTGCACGGCAGGCTTTCTGTGGAAGAAAGCTAACCCTGTTTGCAGCAAAGGAAAACAACACAGAGAGCCTGACACTACTTATATGTTTGTGCGTGATTATTCTGTAGTTCTAATCCGTCTAACAATGTTACAAAACATTCAGACAGGAGGAGGCTTTAGCGCAGTAATTGGGGGGGACTTACTCGGGTAAAAACTCCACTCAAACGCTTCTAGTTGCATCTCGCTCGTGCTTGATCAAGACTGCGGGACAAGAAATCAAACATGGGTGTGGATTTAGTCTGATTCGAAGCATATCTTTTAATTCCCTTGAACGTCGGGCTGTTAACAGAAAGAGAGGAGCAGAGCAGGTGTGGATGTCTCAGGCACGAGAAACCAGGGGAAGTGAGGTCTGTGTGATTTGTTAAAGGGGGGGGGGGGGGGGGGGGGTCAGGTATTGAAGGGACACAGAACGAGCCAAGACCTGATGACTCATTGGCCGTTTTCACACCGGATTAGCCATCACATGCAACAGGCTTCTTAATATGAATTGTGTAATGCCCTCAATCCCTGCAGAGCAGTTTCATGAAACCAGCCGCTGTTCTGCTGCGTCACCGCCGCATGTGAAACCAACTTCAGCAGACTTCAACAGAAGGCCTGGGTTTAAGCTCGTGAACTGTCCACCACCTGAGCTGCTTTAAGAAGTCAAACTGAAAAGGTGCAGACTTTGTGTTCAGTGTGTCCTGCAGGTGAGGCCAGGTGTCATGTTTGGGTTATTTTCACACACATTAAAGAAACGTTCAGAAGCTCCCCTCAGATATTTGGAGGAACTGTCTGCTGTGATTTCTAATCACCTCCACTTGTAAACTGCATCTATGTGACACTGCAGGAGGACAAAAGCAAACAATGAAGTGTAATGTTTGCAAATAGTCTTTGTCCCGGGTCGGCCTGCTGCATGCTTGGTTTCCTCTGTGGGAGAAACGCAAGTTCAAATCAAGTCTCTCACATCAGCACACCTTGCTCTTTGGGCTGCATAATTCAACGACATCTCTGCATAATTCATTTCACTTAGCATCACATTTTGTCACTCGGTTCACCTACAACAAGCTCCTTAAAGTCTCTCTGATTATGACCATGGGCTCGTCCTTGCTGGCTGTGAGGACTGTTCGGGGTCATGCCGCTGCACCTCCTGCGTCTCGGTGGTTTTGGGGTGTTTGTGTGACATCTCTGAGCTGTGACACTTGAGGCAGGACTCCGGCCTGGGGGACACACTGAGCCTCTGCTGTCCCTCAACACAACAGCTGTCAGCTCTGTGTTTGAACAGCCCACTAAAGACATGTCGAGAATCTGCACGCCGCTCAGCAGAGTGAATCTCAGCCGTGAGGCGTATAGCTGTGTGTCTTGGTCGAGGGTTCCACAGCAGCATGCCAAGTTCACAAGCCATCTTTTGGCCAAGACTCGATGTTCACAGTGTGAGCGAGCGGCAGGTAGTCTCACCTGCCCTGGTTGCAAAGCTGGCGCAGAATGAAGCAGACTGGAGGTCAGCCAGTGCGAGCTTTAATGAGACTGAAGCCACACCAAAGGCTGGCGGATCTGTCTTCACCTCAGAGAGCGTGTGCCACACTGTCACCCCCACAACAGATCCTCTTCCTGTAATTACTCCAACAGTTGGTTTGTTATCACACAAATAATTCACCCTCATGAAACATTGGTGATTTCTTTTAATTGACGTCCTTTGAATGTGGATCCAGAAGTGTAGAGCCGTTTTTTAATCAACATTATAGACGCCCATCAAAGGAGTTTGTTGGGCTTAAAAAAAACAACAAAGAAGGTTGAAACAAACAGAGTTACTGCCTGCCATGAGAGCACAACCCCCCCTTCTCCCCCCCCCCCCCCCACCATATACAGAAGAGAGCAGAAAGGAAAATTACACCAATATGGCTGGTTAATAGTGACCAAGACTCTCTGAAGACCCCCTTTAGAGGTCTTTGTAAGTGAAACAGTTAGAGAGCCTGTGGGTGAACCTATGGGGGGGGGGGGGGGGGGGGGGGGGCAGGCCTGGATCTGTTGTGTAAGTGCCCAGTTCTCAACATAATCTTCAGGAGTGTACCTCAACATACAAGTCAGAGTTGTGCATGTAACATCAGTGAGATGAACACAGAGGTTCAAAATGAAATGATGCTTCACGCGTAAAGATGTGCGCGCACAACGCGCGCGCTGGCCGGATGTATGGGCGGGTTTTTAGAGTTTCACAGAGTTTAATTGGTGACACTTCATAAAGAAATGTCCTTTTTTTTGCACTAATTATCTTAGACTTTATTTAACCTTCATGGGCACCAAACGTCTCCACGGCACGTCTGGTGCGTGTGTTCACGTGCGTCTGTTTACCCGGGAAAGTTGGTGAAGAAGCGATTTAAATCGACATCCAAATGTTTCATAATTTGTGAGAGAAGAGGAACTCTTCACTGTGTTGATTCTTTTATTTTCAGAGTACGGGGTCACGGTAAAATCATCCCGGCACAGACGTGCGCAGTGCGCGTCCACGAGCAATCCTGTTCTCCGAGGAAACGCGTTTGGTGTAGAAAGTTGTGCCAGACGCAGTTCGATTCCCGCACTCTCTAAAATCACTTGAGCGGACTGCTGTGCTCCGGCTGCGCACTGTGTCTGTCCTGCCTCCCCTGTGAGAGCTGGAAAATGGGAGGGTGAAAAAAAAGACGGTTTATAATTGATGTTTTCCCATGGAACAGCCCCTCCTCCCCGCGACACAGGCTCACCCTCAGGTGGAAGAAATCTTTTAAGATTTTTTTTTGTGGGATAACATCAGGAGGGTTTGTCTAGGCGAGCCAATCAAATCCCTCCCCTGCTATAGATCGGTGCTATAATACAAAGCAGTAAAAGCGGTCGCCTCACACAAGCGGCTGCAGCTCGACTAGAGATCCCGTGGCTTTTAATTCCTTCTCTACTTTTTTTTTTTACCCTCCTTCGATGTGCCCCGTTATTGCCATTTGTCTGAGGCGTTCATTTCCGCACCTGCCACAGTAGAGACCAGGCGAAGGCGAGGTAGAGGAGGAGACAAGGACATTGCGAGAGCCGGGAGAGGCAGACGGCACAGATAGCAGCGGCGACTCGTTTGAGATCTTAAAGGACAAAAATGCTGCTCTGGACCAGAATCGTATTGGTCGGTCTCATCTGCTTGTCCTTGGTGTCCTCTGGGATGGGATGCGGGCCGGGCAGGGGCTACGGCAGGAGAAGACACCCGAAGAAGCTGACACCTCTTGCGTACAAGCAGTTCATCCCAAACGTAGCGGAGAAGACCCTCGGGGCAAGCGGCAGATACGAAGGCAAGATCACAAGAAACTCCGAGCGATTTAAAGAACTGACTCCCAATTATAACACAGACATCATTTTCAAGGATGAGGAGAACACCGGTGCCGACCGGCTCATGACTCAGGTAAGGAGACTCTGTTTTTCCTCATCACTGCGCACTGCAACAACCTCCCTGTCAGACTGATTGCGCACCTTGAGTGAAGTGTGTTTTACCCGCTGCTGAACTCTCAGCCCGAGCCTTTTAACTTCCCCGTGGACGCAGATGCGCTTTCTGCAGCAGCATGGGAGTTTTCAGAGGCTGCAGGCTGAGAGCGAATGTAGAAATCCAGCTGGAGAAGAAGTGATGTGCAGGCGGACAGTCAGGACACTCGGCCTTCATGATTGTGACAGTGGATTTAAAATATTAATGTGCCCCTCTCCTCATATCTATATTTGTATCTTTGTGAGGCTCTATTTGTTGTCTAACACGCGCACATCCACGCTCTTCGAACACATGCAGTGTGTGCTGCTGATTTCAGCTTCTTTTAAGCGCCTTTTTCTTTTCTCCTCCTGATGCGCACCGCTTCAAACAGCCGGGCTCATTCAGCCATGGCGTGGCTCATTCAGACATTTTCTCGCGCAGGCTGCTGTAATTTAGCCTCTCGCATGGTGTGCAGCAGCGCGTGAACACAGTGACATCTCTTTGAGTGTCCTGCACACTATCAGGACTTCATTTCTGGGTGGGACTCGGTCAGTGATCGGAGTGAGGCGCACGCGGGTGATGCTGCCTGACTCGCGTGGATGATGACATCTTTCTTTAAATACTCGGGGTAGTTAGTTATGAGAGCTCGCGCTGTGCAGATCCGAGCACACAGAGCTGGAGCCAGGCTGCAGGATGCCGCGTCTCTCCAGCATGACTTTTAGCACTCAGATGCTTGTGAATTATTAAAAGGCGCTTGGGTGATATTGGCTAAAAATGCCGGTGGTGCTGGTGATGGTTGAGGTGGCTGTTGCTGGTGGCGATGAAGCCATGCGCGCGCAGGAGTGCCTGAACCCGTGCCTTGCACCATGCATGAGCACGAGCTGCGATGAAATATTCACTGTGCGTGCGGGCTCGGCGTCCCTCTCAGCCCTCCCCACATCGCCTCTGTAAGACACCTATAGCTTCTCATACACAGAGCGTGGGGAATCTAGTGGGCACGCCGGGGTCCACGAGCCCACGCTGACTTCCTCGTTTTCCTGATATTTCATTAATTGTGGAGATGATTTAGTGGCATGAGGGGTTTAGAGTGAGTGAAACACCCCACCTGCTGTTGTGTTTACAGGTCTGTGTACAACACCTACACACTCAGATAATATGGGATTACATGCGTATGTGCTGGAGAGTCAGTTGCCTACAAATAAAAAATTTTTTTGGGGGGGGGGGGCTGATTGTTTAACTGATTTGTTTTCAAGAAGGTCAATATTTGGCTGCACTTTCCAATCAGCACCTCGGAATCCCCACAAACACAGCAACAGCCTCAAAGACAGACATCTACATGAGAGTGCTTTTTGGGCGCCTCTCGCGCGGCCTGAAAAGCAACGTGAACTTATGACCTTTGGTCAGCGCGAGTTCAGACTCACTTAAAACAGGTGAAATTGTTTTTATTGGGTGGATTTGAAAATTCTTCTTTTCTTAAGGTTCATAAACTCAAACGGAGGACTGTGGCTGTTCTGTAGACTACTCCACCAGTGGCATAAGCATTATCACATGGGGCTTTACGCGGTGCCAGCTGCCGTCGTGCTGTTGCTTTACGCACGAGTTAAGTGTTTTTTTTTTTACGCACGAAGTTTTACGCACAGCGATCTCAGTTTTTAAGGACTACGTGTTGTATTTAAACACTGAGCACGGCTCGTTTCTGCTGCAGCCCCTTGTGTGTATGTGTGTGTGTGTGTGTGTGTGTGTGTGTGTGTGTGTGTGTGTGTGTGTGTGTGTGTGTGTAGTGTAATAAACACATTTGTTTATTCTTCGGGTCTTACAGTCTTATAATGTCGCCGTTTCTCCCGGTTCTGTGCCGCTCACTAAAAGGTTTTAGAGAAGTTTGATTTGTTTCAACAATTTTTAGGGTCTAGTTTAAAAACAAGAAGTTGCTGTGTAGATCTTCCTACGAGGAAAAAATGACCAATGAAAAATGTGACTTTAAATCTGTAAGATTTCCAGATTCAGAGCGTGGGTGTCTAAACGCTGGGGAGGGAAAAAAGGAGAAATGAGCCGGTGTCGTGTTTGCACTGACAGGTAGCTGAGAAGTGTTTCCTCTAACCAAATCATTTGTGAAAAGATTAACAGGGAGGCTGTTGAACAACTTTACCCCGAGCACAAAGCGCCGGTCTGCGGCGCCCTGCTGCGCTTCACGGTGGCTGAGCAGAATTTGGCTTGATTTGCGGCACACGACCTAATGAATTAATAAATAGGTTCAGCTTTACGGCTCTTGACTCCGACAATCCCACTCTGAATGTGGGAGGTTTTTTTTTAAGGGGACGGGTTTTTTTACACAACACATTCTACAAGTGTGATATCCTCGTAAAATCCAGACTGATATATGAGGAGCTTCTTCTTCTTCTTTAACTTGTGTGTGAACATTCTTGCTTTAGGAAGCACACAGGCTGTCCATAAGATAAAAGGGACAGTAGGTCACACACATAGACTCCTCTGTGCAGCCATACAACCCCTGGATATTTCACAAGTCTGTCAGTCAGCAGCCACAACAGCTCGACTTAAGGAGGCAGGTCACGTCTCCAACACTTTGCAGGAGAGGAAGAATGAAAGTTTCCCTCCGCGGCTGCGCTGAAAAGCCTCTTTGTGATGTTTTATTTGACATATTGCTCCGAGTGTCGAGAATAGTTGTCTTGGAGAAGGCCAAGCATCTTCATTGAGAGCGCGCGCGAGAGAGAAAAGAGGTTTGGGATGCGACGATTTATTTATAGGACAAGCTTCAGATATTTGAAGGCAGCAGCTGCTCTTAAAGATAATCTTCATATCATCTGCATATCAATTATTGATTGAAAGAAAACAGACAAGTTGCATCCAACAAAAGGACGCGCTCATTCCGTGGCCCTAATACGAACTCATGCATTAATAATGTCTGCATGTTGTGCTCGGTGCAACTCTTTTGGAGGGGATGCTGCTCGCACCTTTCCAAACCAAAGACCCATATGTTATAGGCCAGTGAAGCGAATGCGGTGCCTTATCAATATTTCATCGGCAGCTTTCTTATCCGAGATGTGCCCTCTGCTCACACTGACAAATGTGAGCTCACATCCAGGAGCACAGAGGCAGCTGAGGGTTTCACCTCAGCTGGGAGGAATCAGGGATGGAGAGGCCTCACGTTGACAGTCCAGGACTCGAAACACAGATCCATGTGGACTCGCGGTTCATAGAGGGGGAACATTGTAAGCAGTTCTGCCTCGTGGAGAAAGAATTTTGTGTCTGTGTGAAAAATGCTTGGATGGAAAATGGTCAACATTTGGACAGGTGAATAATTGGCACACTTCTTCTTCTCCTCCTCTCAGAGATGTAAAGACAAGCTGAACTCGTTGGCCATCTCGGTGATGAACCAGTGGCCCGGGGTGAAGCTGCGGGTCACTGAAGGCTGGGACGAGGACGGACACCACTTCGAGGAGTCGCTCCACTACGAGGGCAGAGCCGTGGACATCACCACCTCGGACCGAGACAAGAGCAAGTACGGCACCCTGTCCAGGCTGGCGGTGGAAGCAGGGTTCGACTGGGTCTACTACGAATCCAAAGCGCACATCCACTGCTCGGTGAAAGCAGGTAAGATGGAAACCCTGAGGGGGGGAATCACCGCATCTGCATCCATCACTTCACCACTCAGCTGCACTTGTGTTCCTGAAGGAGCACGTGCGAGTCTGGGAAGAGGAAGTCCTACTCTATTATGAGGTGTTCGTGCTGAATATGAATTTCCTGAGGCATGCTATGAGGGGAGGTATATATTAGAGGAGATGTATGGAAAGCGCCAGAGTCCAAAAAGAGAAAATGACGACACACATTTGAGTGACAGCCACTTAAAAAAAAGGAGCAAAACTACAAAAACTTAAAATGCTGAGATCGAGGAAGAGATGCGCGCGCAGTGTTTCTCTGATGATGTAATGTTTCAGCCTAATCATTCACTTGATTCAGTATTATGAAATCGTTTCTATGAATGATGCATGCGCGCGTCCCCGCCCGCGTGCGTGCGTGCGTGCGTGGAGCTCCTGACTGAACATTTCCCATGCAGCTCGGTTCATGATCTTACATCGCCCCACACTGTCTCCTGGTGGGAACCACGACCACAATCCAAGTCCTGCTCCTCAACGTGACCCAGAAAAAGAAAGCTCGCGCCGCTCTCTGGAGTTTGAGGGTGACCCTGTTCATATTTGGGATTTGATTTTAAAATATGGAAACGCTTTTTGCCTACAGATTCGATGTCTCTAAGCTTTAAAATCCAGTTTTAATTTGATCACATTCTTTATGTGGGCTCTGTGTTTTGCATTAAATAGGACACCTATGGTGCTTCACACTGACTGATGCTGCTCTCTCTTAGCTTCTGAGCGCAGACCTGATTGATAAATCCCTTATTTATCATTCAGCACACACGTTTTGAGATCACAGTATGGGCCGGGCCGACGTGTCATTAGGGGTCAGGCGACTTTACCAAAAGGATTTGGCCTGAACAATGTTGAATTGGTCGGGCTAAATCTGGTTTTCAGTTGTCACCTTATTCCATGCTCGGGAATCTTGAAAGAAGATTAAAAGCCCCCAAATTGTGAGTAGGAAACCCCCTTTTTTTCCTTGTGTGTGCAGTGACAGTGTGATCCTAGAGACCGGTATGTGAAGAGCTCCACCAAGGCCAAAATTATTGTCATCAGGGCTGACTACAAAGCAGGCAGAGGTGGTGGAGAGAGGGGACATTGATTTTGCACAACAGAAAGCATTTAAGAGTCCGGGCCCTCATTTAAATTCAAATCTACAACTCGAGAGGCTTGGAAAAGTGGCTCCACTGGGTAAATAGTAGTTGTGAGTCGCCTATTTGTGTGAATTGTCACATAGAGGTTTCTGCACCTGAGTAAATATGGGGAGAGGAGCTGGGAAAGGCGTAAGTGTTCTTTACCGAGAGTCGCTCGATCCACAAGCTGATTTAGAATAACAATGGCTGCCCTTTATTGGGTTTTTTAATTAAGAATAGATGAGCCAAGGCTTTCACTTTTTCAAGTCTCAGACAACGTGGGCCAAGCCAATACGCATTTGGCAGACAGGCATCATTATGCAGAATGCATATGGCCCACCAGGATGTGTGCAGGCAGGAAAAATACAAACAGGAGGCGAAAAAGGAGGTTTTTGAATTGGCCCCTGAAAGGAGCTCAAACAAGTCTGAAAGCACCTGCAGGGATGTTTTTCACTCCGTCACATGTGGGCCTATGACGGCTTCAAAAACGGCCGTTTGGAGACACAGCACGTGTGCACTGGGAACACTGGAAACTTTGATTGGGTTTATTTTAACCATATTATTTTTTTCTTTTTGACAGAAAACTCAGTGGCAGCCAAATCAGGCGGCTGCTTCCCAGGATCCTCCACGGTCCGCCTGCAGGACGGCACCAAGAAGGCGGTCAAACACCTCCAAAAGGGAGACCGGGTCCTGGCCGCCGACGGCGAGGGAAACCCGATTTACACCGACTTCATCATGTTCATAGACCAGGACTCGACGACCAGGAGGCTCTTCTACGTCATCGAAGCCGACTCGGGCCACAAAATCACCCTGACCGCCGCGCACCTCCTCTTCGTGGGCCAGAACAGCACGGACGGGGAGAGGATGTCGGCGGTGTTCGCGAGCCAAATCCAACCCGGACAGAAGGTGTTCGTGTTTGACGCCGAGCGGCTCGAGCCTGTGACCGTAAAACGGATTTACACGCAAGAGCACGAGGGCTCCTTTGCGCCCGTGACCGTGCAGGGGAGCGTCGTGGTGGACCAGGTCCTTGCGTCCTGTTACGCAGTGATCGAAGACCACGAGCTGGCGCACTGGGCTCTGGCACCTGTCAGGCTCGCGCACTGGGTGTCGTCGTTGCTTTTTAATTCCCAGCCTCGTGCCAGTGCGCCGCAGAACGACGGGGTGCACTGGTACTCCAACATCCTTTATAAATTAGGAACATGGCTCCTGGACAGCCACTCGATTCATCCTCTGGGGATGACAGGATGCCCGAGTTGAGAGCTCTTCTCCAGGAGCAGAGTGACACTGACATGTAGGACACGCGGACTATTCAGTAGATTAAACAAATTAAATAATAATAATAATAAAAAAGAAACAAAAAAACAAAAAAAAAAACAACGAACGAACGAACAGTCGAGGCAGAGGCCCCCCAGCGGAGACGGGATATTTATTTCACTGACTTTTCCATGTGTCCTCTTTCAAAGAATGAATGGAGCCTTAAAAAGTTTCTCTTTGAATAATTTATTCTCATGTGAACTCGCTGCTGTCACTCACACACACACACACACACACACACTTAACACACACACACACCCAAGGAGTCTGAAAAAAAACAAAACTGTGTGAGCGGCACATTGTGCATAATCTATTTTTGTATATCTGAAATGCAAAAAAAAAGAAAAAAAATGACAGAAAAAAAATGAGCAAAAATGAAAAAACAAAAACGAAAAAGAGAAAAAACAAGTGGAAGAGAAAGAAGAACCATGTAGAGAGGAGCTCAATCTGACAGGTTGTAATGTTCATATGTGTGCAACTGACTGTTATATTTTGGGGAGAACAAACTTCGCGGGGTTCCATAAATTATATTTTTATACACAGAATTGTAAATTAGATTTTGACAGATCGCTACCGAATCACATTTCGTTATTTGAAATAGTGTAAGATATGAGAATATATTTTAATTTAAATACAGTAGTTGGGAAAGTATTGGAAACAAAATTCTTGTACTGCTTGGTTTATTCAGATTGTTTTTTTGTTTTATATGATTTGATTTTGGAAGTTGTCGGAGAGGGGCAGATATTCTGCCTCGTGTCTGCTCTCATTCTTGGTTGTCTTCATATTTTTTTTTCTGGTTTTATTCGAAGAAAAAAAAAAAAGATTCATTGCAGATTTCTGACACTTCAGTGACAGTTCGAGTAGTACTGAAACAAGTTTGGTTAAAATAAATTAATAAGTAACTCCTGTAAATGTACTAAAAATGTATTTTTCTTTTCATATTTTCTAAATAGGGAAATAGTTTTATAGAAATGACCTGCGGCAGATGCAAAGTTTGGATAGTCTATATATAGGCAGACCATACCAAGTTTAACTTTCATAACAGGGCGATGCGTCAAAAATGTCTAGAGTTTATTATTTATATGTTTATTACAAAATGAGATAAAGAACATCTTCAAACTTGCAGTTGTTACATGTCTTTGTGTGAATGAGGAGGAGCTTTCTGTTGCTTTTTAAATTGATGGAGACTCGGAGGGTCGAACACTTCCAGCCTGTTTTTGCAGCCTTTCACAAAAATGGAGAAAATCTCGCGCTTTGAACTTCCTTCAGCCTTCTTGCGAAATGTTGAGAGCCCATGTCAGATTTAACGAGGTTTGCACTCAGCAAATAGCTTCAAACCTGCAGACAAATTAAACACGAGCGTGTTTGTTGGGCCTGAATGTGCTCCACAGTGTCTGCTGCTGGGATGACTGGGGGGGTCACAGCCCCCCCCACCCCCCCACCAGTAACAGGCTCTATGTGACGCAGCCGCCGTGTCAAACCACAGCTCAGTAAAACATTTAGAAGTCTCCACAAATCGCTGTAATCTTCCAGCATTTCAGGGATTTATAGAGAGCATGTTAAACTTAATACTGGGATTTTAGGGTTATCTTCTTAATGTGTGCTGCTGTGTGAGAAACCGTGGCTTTAAGTGGGGGGAGTGCGACACCATGTGGAGGAACAGGAGCACTGCAGGCAAAGAGCGGAATCAAAGTGCTCCAGGCTCTAAATAAAGTCATTTGTGGGCTGACTGGACACACACACACACACACACACACACACACACACACACACACACACACACACACACACACACACACACACACACACACACACACACACACACACACACACACACACACACACACACACACACACACACACACACACACACACACACACACACACACACACACACACACACACACACACACACACACACACACACACACACACACACACACACACACACACACACACACACACACACACACACACACACACACACACACACACACACACACACACACACACACACACACACACACACACACACACACACACACACACACACACACACACACACACACACACACACACACACACACACACACACACACACACACACACACACACACACACACACACACACACACACACACACACACACACACACACACACACACACACACACACACACACACACACACACACACACACACACACACACACACACACACACACACACACACACACACACACACACACACACACACACACACACACACACACACACACACACACACACACACACACACACACACACACACACACACACACACACACACACACACACACACACACACACACACACACACACACACACACACACACACACACACACACACACACACACACACACACACACACACACACACACACACACACACACACACACACACACACACACACACACACACACACACACACACACACACACACACACACACACACACACACACACACACACACACACACACACACACACACACACACACACACACACACACACACACACACACACACACACACACACACACACACACACACACACACACACACACACACACACACACACACACACACACACACACACACACACACACACACACACACACACACACACACACACACACACACACACACACACACACACACACACACACACACACACACACACACACACACACACACACACACACACACACACACACACACACACACACACACACACACACACACACACACACACACACACACACACACACACACACACACACACACACACACACACACACACACACACACACACACACACACACACACACACACACACACACACACACACACACACACACACACACACACACACACACACACACACACACACACACACACACACACACACACACACACACACACACACACACACACACACACACACACACACACACACACACACACACACACACACACACACACACACACACACACACACACACACACACACACACACACACACACACACACACACACACACACACACACACACACACACACACACACACACACACACACACACACACACACACACACACACACACACACACACACACACACACACACACACACACACACACACACACACACACACACACACACACACACACACACACACACACACACACTTTGTCATGTGCAGAAAGAAACATCCAGAAGAAATCAGGTGTTAATTAGTCAGCACAGTACAAATAATAAAACCTATCAATGTGAGTCCACCTCTTTTTTTTTTTTTAAACTCTAATTCAAGTCGAAAGCCTGATCCCATCCTGGACCCAGACTGGATCAAAGGGGGGGTCGTCCAACATCAGGGTTTGAACACTGTAGCAACACGAGCAGGAATTCCATCTCCTTCACCCAGGTCACCCACATTGTGTTTGTTGTTGATACTGCGAGGTGGAAAATGTGCAGAGGGACAAAGCAGCCCATCTCCGCCGACGCGGTGACCTTGGGTCCCTGACAGATACAAAAGCGTCCACGCAGGGCAGCATTCCTCAGAGCAGGTAAACAGAGCCTCCTCTAATCCCTCCGGGGGCCCTCCGGGGGCCCTCCAGTCTGCTCCAGCTCAACCACGGCTTTTACAAATGTTGACATTTGCAAACGAACAGTCTGGCATTCTGGAAAACAAAACAAAAAAAAACCCCTGCCCGTATCTGAGAGAGCTCTGCAGATGGCAGCCCTCTGATCTTCTCCACGCCGGGTGGACTGTCTCAGACCGGGAGGTGAGTTTGGTCTTCAACATGGAGCGCACCTTAAAGCCTCTTCTCCGACTGCACTGAAACACTAACTACTCCTGATAATAAAACATTACACAGCACGATGGATGGATGACGATGTTAACAGAAACAAAGAATTCAAATCCAAGAGGAACATTTAGTTTAAAGAGACTTCCTGTTGGTGCTGGAGATGAAGAAGCTCCCTTTGCTTCTGTTAGACTGTTTAACATTTAATGGTCCAATCATGGGCTGGTCATGTGATCATAAACACAGCACTAAAGCTGGTTAAAACATACAGGATTAACCCTTTAAGTGGGAGAAATGGAAGCTGTTGGTGTTAAAAGGAGCCGTATGCAGCTCCGCCCCCTAGTGTTTAAAAGGAGTACTGCAGTCTAAACTGTAATCATCACAGAGGGCTGTCTCCCCCCCTCCTCTCACACAGGTCAGCATGTGGTGGACACTGTAGCTTCAGTGTTTAGCCAGCTCTGCATGTGGTGGACACTGTAGCTTCAGTGTTTAGCCAGCTCTGCATGTGGTGGACACTGTAGCTTCAGTGTTTAGCCAGCTCTGCATGTGGTGGACACTGTAGCTTCAGCGTTTAGCCAGCTCTGCATGTGGTGGACACTGTAGCTTCAGTGTTTAGCCAGCTCTGCATGTGGTGGACACTGTAGCTTCAGTGTTTAGCCAGCTCTGCATGTGGTGGACACTGTAGCG
Source organism: Symphodus melops (assembly GCF_947650265.1). Taxonomy (NCBI): domain Eukaryota; kingdom Metazoa; phylum Chordata; class Actinopteri; order Labriformes; family Labridae; genus Symphodus; species Symphodus melops. The sequence goes on along the minus strand of NC_136704.1, from coordinate 25,169,521 downwards.
TCAGTGTTTAGCCAGCTCTGCATGTGGTGGACACTGTAGCGTCAGTGTTTAGCCAGCTCTGCATGTGGTGGACACTGTAGCTTCAGTGTTTAGCATTGATCCTAGTTTGAGCAGCGTTCTGCTGCTGGAGCTGATTAGAAACATGCAGAAAATGCGTTTTATAGATTTTGTGTCATTTTGTTGAATGGCCAGCTGAAGAGAGACAGGAGGACAGAGTGGGGGGGGCATCACGCAGGTCAGGGCCGAAGGTCGGGTTCAAACACATGGTGGCTGTGACGAGGTGTCCAATCAAATGTCTCCTACTTTAATCCTCAAATGTTTCGTCGGACACCCCGGCATTAAACACAACTTTGCTGTTGGTTTTATATTTCATGAAGAGGAACAGCGTAAGAGTCCTCACAGGACCGATAAGTAAACTCAGCAAGCTCAAAAAAGTTTGCATCGTGGTCCCTTAAAAAAGGACGGTGGCTGAGAAGTGCAAATACCTGAAACACCTCAAACAACAAAACTAATCTAAACTTGAGAAAACTGCTTTAGAAGATGCAAAACATTTGAAGGAGAGCTGAGACATTTACAGGGGGGAGAAGTTTACCTGTTGGACGGAGACGGGAGGCGGCCGACGTCCTTCCGTCTGGTCCGTGTCCTTCAAAAGCTGCAGAACTGCGTGACCTGGATCAGGTGGGTTCCACAACACGGGCAACACGTGCTGCCGGTCACCATGATAAAACATCCGGCTCAGACTTTCAGTGACTCAACAAATCCTTTTTTTTTATTGTGCAAATCTGAAGACAGTTAAAGAGGTAAACTTTATCAAAACATCAACAGCTGAAGACTTCAGTGTTGACCAGCTAACTCCTGCGGATACGTTCAGCTCGCTAACACAAATGACCTTCAAAGGACACAAATGACCTTCACAGGACACCACTTCATGTCCGAGTCTCAGGCCCCCCCCAAGTCCACCTGGCCTTAGTCCTGAGCTCCAGTGTCTTTTCTTATTAAATGCGTCTGATGAGGAGAGAGCGTTGCATCAGCAGGCGGCCGCGCGCTCTAACTTACAGAGAGGCGGCGTTGACGTCACCGGCGCTCTTTTCCACACGTGCGATATTTAACCAAGTTGTCGACTCGTGCGGATCGTTTGTTGGTCTCACATCGAGGACGAAACGATCACAGAGACTCTGGGTTATACAGCGGCTGCTGTGAACAGACCGTTGTCATGGAGACGGGGCGGCCGTGCTCAAACGCTTCCAGCACACAACCAGAACTTTTCTGCCCGGATGAAACGCCGGGTGGACCCGGGAAGCTTCAAAAGTCAAAGAAAAACAAAGTCAAAGCTGCTGTTTGTTTAAAAACTTTTATTCTTCTCTGCTTTCACATCGAACAGATTCCATCAAATCAGTTCCCTTTTCTTTCTTTTTAAAACAATGTGTGTTTTTTTAGAAGATTCACATTTCACATGATCAGAACAGATTACAGTGAATTCAGAACTTTTACAGAACAGGACTTTTGTGGTAAAACATGGAAACGCAAACAGACAGGTCGGAGCGTCAGGGTTCAGAACGACTCACGGCTGGACTCATTTCCTGTGCGCTCTGGAAACTTCCAGGAAAACCAGTCGTCCTCTTTTTTTCAAAAATCCAACCAAAGTCAGAGTCAAGAAGCAGGAACGACTGTTGGTGCAGTGAAAGCCATAAAGTGGCGTTAGAGTGAGGTCTGCTCTGTGAGCCGGGCTGCAGTCACACAGATGGAAACCTCCATCCAGCCGGCCCCCCCCTGCTTGATACAGAAGTCTTAGGTTCAAGAAGAGAAATGGTCATACATGTGCAAGTTGGAAGAACAGCGGAGGCAGGAAAAGCAGCTCTGGAGGGAGCGTGGCGCCCCCCCCTCGTCTCTTAAGGGAGGGAAGGAAGCGTAAGTCAAGTCTCCATCCGAGGCCGGACTCTGCAAAAAGAGTCTGAAGTGTTAAAGTGACAGACGCGTGCTCTCCGTCAGCCGGCTGCGGAGGAATCAACATGTTAATACACGACGTCCACGTGACTTCAAACCAGGAAGTACCACGCGTTGGAGCATGCCAAAGGTTTAGCAATCAAAGCTCCGCCTCTTAAATACGACAACAGCAGGTCATTTGAGAACCACGAGGCGGTCTGAGCGGGTCTGGAACAGGGTTCATGGTTTTTATAGTGACTCCTATCAAAGATGAAAGACACGCTCCGAGTGGTTTCAAACGACCCGACACACTCAGCAGAGCGTGATGGGAATATTTACACCAACTCAAATGTCGGCCATCTTCTGCCTGATGGCTCGACGGCCCGCTACAGTCCATGCTAAACCTTTGGCATGGTCCGCTCAGAGTCCAGACCTGCAGACCAAGAGAGAATCGAGTCGTTATTTCTGCAACGCGCCGCCACCGTCCACGCCGCCACGGACCTGCTGGAGGAAAAGATCCAAGGTTAGTGTAGCGACCTGAAGCGAGTCCATACGAGACATCAGCAGCCATCATGGAGGGAAAGGTCTCGTATGAAAACACGCTAACATGTCTGAATACGACACAGGCGGCGACAGAGCGCCACTTCCTCTACGGGAATTACATTAAATATTAAAAGTGTTTTTATCTTAACATTAAGATACAAAAAGATTCAATATGAATCTGTGGTGTCATTACAAGACCAGAAGTCTCAGAACAGGGTAAAACTACCAGCGGCACAGCCGATACTTTGACTTATCAAATCCACAGGATTGAACCACAGCTCTAAAAAAAACACAAATACAAAAACATGAAAATACAGTCGGGTCAGAAGAGTTCACAGGAAACCTCAGAGACACAAGTTTCAGGTCAAAACAAAAAAACATGAAGAACAACTGAACATCTTACAAAAACAAAAACGTGCAACTTCAAGGTTTACAAAAAGCCTCGCTCGTCCCGAAGCCTCGGGAAGCTTCAGAGCGGGAGAGAGAGAGAGAGTGAAACTGAGCTAAAGAGGACAACGCCACCAAACGGGTGAATTTAAAGAGCTGGTTCAACATGCGCTCGTCAACATGAGCCCATGTGTTCCCAAGTCCAGAACCAGGACTTCAAATGTGACGTCATGGAGATGCACAGCTGGTCTCACGTGATCCAAAGACAGGCTGACGCTGCTCGCCAGCTTTACTAACAAAACAATAATAAATAAAAAAATGGCGTCTTGGGTCAATTAAATAATAGTTAAAGTGCTTTTCTCTTCGGTGACTCCGCCTGGTCGGAGCTGCGGCGAGCTGAACATCGGTATGACGTCACAGTTAAAGTGCACGACCGTTTCTAACGGCGAAACGACTCCCATGGTCAGTGGCGTTGGCAGCCATCTTTACGAGGTGGTGTGTGTGTGTGTGTGTGTGTGTGTGTGTGTTGCAGGAGGAGCTCACTGAGCAGCTCTCGTTGGTTTCAAACAGAAAACAAAGCAGCAGGATCAGTAAATGAGCCGAGGACATCAAACACAAGCACACGTCTTTGGGCTAAGGTTGAACCGGCGTCACATACCTGCATGCTCACGGTACATTGGCCACCTTTTTATTATTTTCACTCTTTGTTTGGATTTTTTTTTCCTTTTTCCCTTAAATGTGTTTTTTTTTTTTTTGTCAAACGTCGTAAAGAAACAGAAATATGGTCCAATAATTATCTCAACTTTTTGGATCTGAATTGGAAACAAAACACTCGTAAAAATGATCCATGTCAGGACACGTTAGCTTATCCTTACGTATATTTATATAAAAAAGTTCAACTCTATACAACTCCAGTAAACAATACCTCAACGGAAAGCTCCGGACTACTGTGTGTACATGATCACTACACGGATAATGGTTGCCCCCCCTCCCGTACCTGCCACTCATCTACACTCATGCATAAAACTCAGCGACTGGACGTCTTTCATTTAGCGCCGTGTGGCGAGGAGTGTTTACAGCGCCGCTCGCTCTGAGGAGCACGCAAAAGACAGCCGGCGAGCTGACGACTTTAAGAACATTTAAATAAAGAGAAGTGTCACAGACTGAGAGGACGAGCGTCCACCACCAGCTGACCCGTCACAAACGTGCACAACACGCTATCACGACCAACATCAACACGCATCAACGTTCACGCTTAAATGTAAAATAATGTTTAAAAAAATAAAGCTGAACGAGTCGTTCCGCCTCGAAGCACGAATGAGAAACGTCTTCTCCATAATCACACAAACGACTAAAAGAACAGACGGACGAAACAAGACGGATTCCAGCTGAGCGTTAAAAGAAGGAACGACATGAAGTCCAAACCATCTGATCCTGAAGCAGCCATCCAACTGATCCTCCAACACGTACGACTCCCTCAACCAACCCGCTCTGCATCCTGCTCTGAGACTCGCCATCATGTGGGAGATATCTGCCTGTACACTGGGCCTCCACTAGGTGGCGCCATTCACCCAAAAAAAACAAAAAGAAATAAACACTGGTGCTCTGAAACACTGCTTCAGTTTGGAAAACACACATCAGCATGAGTGTTGCAATACTGCCATCTACAGGCGGGCCACGCTCACTGCTGTGTGTGAAAAGGCGTCTCCTGCACTCAAATCAGCGAGCCACAAAATAATAATAAAAAACTACGACGGAGGTTTGTCATGTGAGGTGTGCGAAGCTTCCTGTCTCACTCGGGTGATGGATGTAACTGAAGACGGGAGCAACCATTATCCCAGTTTAACTTCTAACGAGCGTCCGTGTAAAATGTTCAAATATCTTAAAAGTAGGATTAAGTGTCCCAGAGTCTCTGAATTCCTCCCAGCGGTGACATCATGGCAGACGAGGAAGAAGAAGAAGAAGAAGAATCCCTCGCTCGCCGCCCAGTTCTTCCAGGTGGATGAGTGCATGATGCTCCTGTGCAGCAGCGCGGCGGCTGACTTTACGTCTGCAGGATGACTTCCTGCGCCGGGTCAGAGAGCAGGAAGTCCCTCCCCCCCCCCCGGCTCTTTCTACGCTCCTCATCCATCAATCAGCGACACGTCAATGTGGGACAAATCAATCATGTGCCTGTGTAGTTAATGATGACAATGTTGGAACCACCGTCTCACACGTATGTTGTATTGCAGCGTGGTTTAACACGAGCAGCATGAGAAGAAGAAGACGATGGATTTACCTGTGGAAGCTCGTTTGGAAGCTCGCTGCGTGCTCAGGACTGGAAAACTTAGCGACCGCTTTCCTCTGCTGGGGCATCATCTTAAACATCTGCAACACAGACGGTTGAAGACATTCAGCCCGGCGAGAGATCGACCTCTTCCTGCACGAGAGCGAGCGAGCGAGCGAACACGCCCACTTCCTTCACCTACCTGCGCTCTACCACAGAGGGCGCTGTGCCACACAATAACCTGCACCGCTTCAGTAACAGCTCTGACTTTGGGTCGTTTGAGAGGATCTGCAGATATGAACAAGGTACTGACCTCTATGGGCCCGATGGACCGGAGCAGGTTCTTCAGCTGCAGGTCCGTGGTGGATGAGGAAAGGCCCTCTATGGACACAGTGCAGCGCTCGCTCTCTGCACCTCTCGGGCTCTGTCTGGTGGACGCCGGGCGACCTCGACCCATCTGACCGACCCCTCTACCTCTGCCTCGACCCCGGCCCGACACCACCACCTGCACCGACGCCAGGCGTGAGAAGTTAGTGTCATCTTCTACCACAAAACAGGCGGCGAAAACCTACACGGGAGCCTTCACTGCTCAAACAGGCATGTTGATGTTTTAATTCTGCATTCAGGCGTGTGTGTGTGTGTGTGTGTGTGTGTGTGTGTGTGTGTGTGTGTGTGTGTGTGTGTGTGTGTGTGTGTGTGTGTGTGTGTGTGTGTGTGTGTGTGTGTGTGTGTGTGTAGCAGCCATAAGGCTTTACACAGTGAAATGTAAAAAAGGAGATGTTTTCTCTCAGACACGGCAGGCGTTCACATGATTGACTTATCATATTTCTACATAGAGCATCAACGTCAGAGCGAGATGCATGTGGGACGGCATATCTTCATCTGAGCCTCAGAGTGAGAGGTATGTTTTCTCAGCTGCAGAGGAGGAGGAGGAGGGAGAGAGCCCAGAAAGAGAGGGGGGGGAGGTAGAGGGAGAATCTATATATGCGTGTGTGTGTGTGTGTGTGTGTGTGATGGGGGCGGGGGAGCATGAAAGGGAGAGGAGCCATGCAAGCGTTATAGTGAGTGCCTCACCCTGTCAGTGTCAGGGAGAATAGGAAGTGTGACAGCAGCCTGCTGGTGACAGGCGTGCAGAGAGGCCAGGGGACCCGGTGTAGGCCCCCGTGTTACAGCGCTCTCAGCTTGTCAATACTCCTGCACCTGGCATACTGTCCTGTCTTATTACCGCCGCCGCTCCATCGCTACGTCTCCCGAATGCCAGCGAGGCGCCAGAGGCACAGGACAACTTTAGAGGAGACATTTTAGCTCCTTTTATTTCAGAAATAGTTCCTGGTGTAGGAGGACTCACCCTGCTCTGCGGTGAGCTGCCCGCCCCCCCTCGGCCGGCCTGCGGCGCCACACCTGCTCCCTGTGGCTGCTGTCCCGTCACCGTCACCTTCCTTTGGACTCCCTGGTTGAGCGGCGTTGCCGGCCAGGCGTCTTGCTGCTGAGCCGGGGTGTCGGCAGCGACAGGCCCCTTCGCAAACTGAGAGAGGAAAGCACTAATTTAGCTTCCCTTCATTTTCAGCTGGGAGGTCACGTGACCTCTTAACAGTGAAGAAAACAAACAGTATTGATCCCTGTAACCATGGCAACAACACTGCAAGCCTTTAACTCCTATTTCTTGTTTTTACTCTACACACACACACACACACACACACACACACACACACACACACACACACACACACACACACACACACACACACACACACACACACACACACACACACACACACACACACACACACACACACACACACACACACACACACACACACACACACACACACACACACACACACACACACACACACACACACACACACACACACACACACACACAGAGAGCAGGATGCTGTAACATGCTTCATATGTTTTCTGCAGGCGTGATGAACCTCTGCATCCTTCGGAGACGCAGGCGAGTACTTTTCAACCCAGATTATATTTTTATAAAATCAGCATCACCAGTTTGAACGACCTTCAGGTGCAGGGGTCATCGGCTCTGATAATCGAGTCCGGTCCAAAGTCGTGACACGGCTCCGAATGAAATCGGGTCGTTTTGAACGTTAACACGCTTGATAATAACACGGGGACGTTTCCACCACGGCTTTGTGTCCACGCGTGACACAATAATCAAAACCAATCAATCACAGAGTTCCGGCATGGCGAGCGTTCCCGGACACGGGGAGAAACACGGCTGGAGAGGGAACGCCGTCGATCTGTGGGGAATAAAGATCAGCCCAACAAGGTGATGGTCTCATTATCAAATAAAGTCACAGCTCAACTCTGTCGACGCGCGCGGAGGAATTGAAGGTCGTCTTTTTCCCCGACTCAGCGGAGAGATGTGACAGATCAATACGGGGGGAGGGAGGGAGGGAGGGAGGGAGGGGGGAGAAAAGAGGCGATATCTCTGACCTGTCCCCAGTCGAGAGTAAATGGATTAATCCCTCCTATAGAAATCACAGCTCCTGATTGCACCCATCAAATGCTAAGCTGCATTACACTGAAACGACAGCGGCTTGATGTGTACCCCCCCCCTCGCCCCCCCCCTCCTCCTCCTGCAGCTTTTGTGTCGTGCATTGCTTTGTATTATCCCTGATGAAAATATAATTTGCCTCTTATCTGTGTGCGTAAGCCACACAAATCCAAATCCTCAAAAGTGGCAACTTTCTTACACAGGTATTATGCTCAACCCCCTCCGCCCCCCCCCCCTCCCTCTACTCCCCCCCCCCCCCCCCCTTCAACCAAGAAAGATTAATTACAAGGGCCTGGGATTGGCATGCTTTTGTTGCCGTGCACCTGAGAGATGGGATGATGGGAAAAGAAGAGATAACATTGTCAGGCTGCTGGTGATGACAGGAGAACAATGTGTGAGAGGGAGCATCTTCTTTTCACCTCGGCTATAGGCTACTCTCCCTCCCTCTCTCTCTCCCTCTCTCTCTCTCTCGCCCACTCCCCCTCTTCTCTCTCAAAGATGCGGCACATGAGATAGCTCGGCGCTGGTTTCCATTAACGCACTGACACCCAGTTATCTTCATCTGCAGACAGACACAGATTCTGGCTCGGCGGCTTGATCCTCAGGGATGGAGTCAAAAAGCGGCTTATTCCGAACACGATCACATCCCACCAACACGTCTCATCAGCGACAACTCGGAGTGTTCAACACGCCCGCCTTTGTGGCTTTCCAATAGCATTAATGTGTAATTAAAGGCCAAAGAAGAAGAGACTTAAGAAGGCGGTATAAATAGTGATTCTGCACTTTGTTGACGTTTCCATCATCTCTTACAGGATACTCTTCTGTCCTTAAAAGAGGATATCGACCTTTAAGAGCGGCGACGAGGCGTCCCGTACTCTGCGGATAAATGTCAGTCTGCGCTCTTAATACCCGTCTGTGTTCTTAAAGGTAAAACGTAAGTGCAGGCAATGTGACTTAAATACCAGAACTCAAAGCTGAGGGCGGGAAACTTAACAAATCAATTGTGCCAAAGTGACACACACACATCCGCCTGTCATTCCCATAGGTTAGATATCTGTTGGATTACAAAATAGACATCAGTGGCATTTCATCGCAAACCTGTCGTTTCCCCGAGAGGCTCAAATCTGCTTCAAGAGTATCAAATAAATGTCGGAGTGAAACTAGGAAGATGTCGCGTGGACGAAAACGAAAAAAAACCCCCCGACAAGCTTACCGCTCCTGAAAGTTTGACCAGCCGGACTTTTTGTGGCACCACTTGTTCTACGAACTCCGTGCTCTTAGTCCGCTGCATCACAGTTCTTTTAGCTCCAGGTTTAAGTCCCGGAGCCTGGTCAGGACCCACGGAGGGGGGCACAGGTAGGGTCTTTAGAGGGGGCTGGATCTGAGCTCCAGGTCTGCTGACGTTCTGCACAGGCGTGTTCCTCTGCTGCTGCTGCAGCTGTTGGGGATTCTGACGGGCTCCGGGGGTTTGTGGCAGTTGGGCGCCACCTTTCAGCATCTGCAGACGCGCCTTGACGTTTGGACGGGGCGTTTGGGTCTGAGCTTCGCCGTTGGGAGGGATGGGAAGATGAGGATTCTTTAACGACTGAGGAGTCCTCTGGGGAAACGGTCTCTGCTGCGGTCTTGGTTCATGTAGTAGCTGAGGCGGTTGGGGTGCTGGTGGTGGAGCGGGCTGCAGTGCTGCTTGCTGGTTTGGCTGTGAGATCTGATTGGGTGAAGGAGCTGGGCCTTGACTCGACGTGGAATTGAGCCTGTCCAGCAGCTCCTTCTTCCTCTCGCCGGCCTGCATCTGCCGCCGCATCTCCTTCCTCCTCAGGATCTCCTCCCTGAGGCGCTTCTGCTCCTCGATCTTCAGACGGTACTGCCTCGTCTCCTCGTCTTCGTTGGGGTCCTGCGAGCAGAAGAAAAAACAAATTACAATCCGAGTTTGCGTCTCTGCTTACTGGAAGGGTATTCATGTGCTGCTGTGTCCTTTTTGAACCATATTACTTGGCTTGACACTCCGATGTAATCAAAGGCAAAACCCGGGAGGAAAATGCACCAGTATTGATCTGTTCGTTCTAATGGAATGAGACTGCAGTCATTAACGACCTTATGATTGGGCTTTTAATAAACGGCAGTGCTTCTCTGCACACTAATAAGCTCGGCTGAGCTTCCAATTTCTAGGTCACTGTATTTAGCAGTTAAAGAGACGGCTTGTGTGTCATTTCAGGAGAATATCAAATTTAAAAAAGCATATTTATGTGAATGATTGGATCTGTGATGCGTGCAGACGGCGTGTTGACCTGTGGCGCCGTGCTGGCCTGCGTCCTCGGGACTTCCTTTCGCACCGCCGTCCTGCCGTCTCCTCCTCCAGGGGGCCGCTCGGGCTTGGCTGCGATCTGGCCTCTTCCTCTGCCGCTGCCGGGCGCCTGCTGAGCGTTCTGCCCGGGACGCGGCCCCTGCGTTGCCTGGGCAACGGGCCTGACGTTGGCAGCGGGGCGGGCGCTGTTCACGTTGGCGTTGCCAGGTGCTACGGGGAGCTCCCGCAGGTTGCTGTTGCGCTGTTGCATTTGCTTGGAGACGGGGGCGTTCTGCAGAAAAGGGCAAAGTGTGAATCAATCTGACGCTCTACGCTGTTTTCACTCAGGGTGTAAAATGATGACGTTTGATGAACGTTCTGTGGAGCGAGATGTAAACGTCTCACCATCCTCTGCCTGTTGGCCATGTTTCGATGTTGGGGGTTCTGAGGGCGCGGAGTCATCTGCCTGGGGCTGCCGTGCGCCTGCTGTTGGTGGAAGGGATTCTGGCCGTGGTGCATCATGGGGCGAGGCTCATTGACATTTAGCTGCTGCTGATGATGATGCGGCAGCTCCTGCCGATGGTGTTGCTGGTGTTGGTGCATGGGCTGATGGGAGGACAGGGGGTCGTGGTGCGAGAGCTGGGAGACAGGAGGGCCGTGCATCAAGCCCTGACGATCAGGAGAATGAAAAAACATAAACAACGAGATCAGAGTTGTGTATTACAGAATGCATTATTTCATTTATATAAATCAACACTGATTCATCCCTGCAAACATCTTGTGCCCTCTTGTATTAGATCCACATAAATAACAGGAGCCTGGTCCACTAGAGGGAGCTCTTGTCTATGTCTCTTCACAAAAAGCAGGCAGACGAGTCTTTCTCCTTAACGCTTCAGTGCCAGTGAATATGATATCAAGTCGAGTTCACTCGTGTGAAGAGCACTCTTGTCCTCGCTCGAGCCGCACAACATTTCAGTAATGTTTCAGGATAAAACAGCAGACTCAAAGTCAGACATTTGAGTGTCCGGGTGTTAACCAGGCTCCAGGTGAGACCTCGCCACAGCATGCACACAATTAAACACACGTGAATGGATTGTACAAAATCACTTACTCGTAGTCGTACCTGCATCCCAAACTGGACCTGTGGCGGGGGGAAAAGGTTCCCCTGCTGACCGAAGGGCTGCCGCGGGCCCATGAAGGGTCTGGGTTGGTTTGGCGGGCCTCCTTGTTGATTCAAGCCCACCATCCCCTGGTGACTCTGATGAGGAGGGATGTTGGGTCTTTGGGGTTCTCTGGGAAAGAGTCCGAGTGGACCCGGGTTGGGCTGGTTGAAGGTTGGTCCGGGCGGGCCGAAGCCCATGTGGCCCGGTCCGGGCAGCTGCTGCTGATGATGGAGGTTGTGGTTGTTGTTGATGAGGGGCCCGGGGCCCTGGTGATCAAACATGTGCTGCCCGGCAAACCGTGTTGACTCGGTGCGCTCTTTACATACGCAAGGGAAAAAAAAAAAAACAACAGAGATGTCAGCACTCGCCTCGTGAGCCAATTTGAATCCATCTGTAACTCTCTCTCAAGATGCAACGTGTAAAAAACGTTAGAACAAGGTGCAAAGAGGGCGATCAATGTAGACAAGCGAGTGGGTTTCATACAGCTGTGTGTGTTAACCCTGTCAGGGAAATCAGTGAATCAGAATGTGTAATGCAGATTCCAAGGCTCATTCAGATGTATATATATACACATGCATTTAACATGAGTGCTGCTATTAGAGCGGCAGAAAGCTAGCAGCATACCCTGTAGGTACACCGCCAGAGGTGATGTCGAATAGGATTAAATATGCTAAGAGAGCTTTGTCAGTGCTCGGGTGCAGGACTCACCTCCCATAAAGAGGGGCTCCCTGTCTTGGGGGCCTTGAGGTGGCTGGTTCCTGAAGGGCTCCATGTGATGAGGGGGCCGCTGGGGCTGGCCGAAATTACCCGACATGTGCTGCTGGAAGTCTCCCGCACCCTGGGAAGAAGGCAAACCTCAACGCATGACAGGCGATACGGGGGAGCTCCATGATCACAAATTAAACTAATGAAAAATGGGATTTTTTGTTTTGTTTTGTTGTTGCATTGAGCGGGCAGCGCTTGTAATTGAAAGGCCGGGGTGATTAAAAAGACGCAGAATGGTGGGGTTATAAACATCAATATGCACGGCGGTGTGAAAGAAAAGCCTTCAGCCTGAATACACGAGCAAACGTGCATTAAGGCGACCTCAGGCTTTGTTGATAAACCTTCTAAGAGCTCGTAGAAGGAACGGGTATTTCAGGAAGGGATGAGAGCCCTCACCTTTGTTTCAAACACTTTGTATGTTCCACCGCTTTTTAATCATCGCAGGCACGTTACTCCCAATCTATCTACCAAGGAAAACCAGATAACAACCCATTAATCCCTCCTTGGGATTCCAATCCCCCTCATAACCGTCTCCTTTATTCTTTTAAGCATCCATCTCTGTTGAAAAATTAACCTGCTATTCAACACGTGGCACTTCCACAAATGGGCTTCTTGCCTCCTCCGAGCCTTTTGTAAATTACTTAAGATGCTATCAAGGCTTAATCCATCTTTATTCCGCTGCTACGTAGCGGTGTTTAGAGAGGAGAGGCGTTCGAGAGCTCGAAGGCCACAGTCTCAAAAACTTGCTTAACAGAAAGTTAATCAAAGGGGGCTTACGAAGACGGGGAGCGGGATCACAACAGGGGTGCGCTCGTACCGTTTTTAAAAGGTCAGACAGGCAGGTTTGCACAAAGAGGACTCTGGTGTCTGTTATAATACCTCTTAAATAACAGCTCATCCTCTCCCTGTTAATCCTCCATAAACAGGCTGAGCAGAGACACGATCAGAATGGAGACGGGTCAAAGGTCAAATGATTGTTTTGTAAAGAAAGGAAATGTGCAGGTGGAGAGACGTAGAAGTCCGGCCTCAAGAACACCTTCTGGTCTCGGTCCGAGTCTGGACGGAATCCAGACCTGCACGGATCGCCGATTCTTCCACGTCATCTCTGCGATTAGAAGTAAAACGCCTCGTTCTAAAACAACAAATAGCTTTCAAGTCATTTGTAGTTTTGACTTGTATCCCGCGGTAACGGCTGGTGTGACGCGGTGACACGCCCCCTGCACACAGGATGAGGATGTTTCGCTCTGGGCTCGGTTAGTCGGGTCTTGACTATGACAGCAGCAGGGCGTTGTTTTGTTTCTGTGGTTTATATTACTGTATTATTATTTACTTAAAGATAACGATACAGACGTCAGAAGAGCTAAAAATCTGCAACAAACCAAACAATAAAAAGTCCGTCCAATCAGAACGTCGCGAGCACTGTGGCGTGCGCCATCTTCACTGTGTGCTTAAACTGAATGTCATTATTAAAAGCAGATTAAATATTCAAATAACTTTAATTGGCACTGAGATTAATATTTCAAAAGCGGTCTCCACCAGTCTTTTTTTTTCTTCTTTTTTTTAATGTAGTGATACTAGAGGCTATGACCCCCCCTCCCTCCCTCCCTCCGCTCGCCCGCCCGCTCTTTTAACAATTAAATTTGATGGGATGATAATGTATGATAATCACGAGTAATCAGGTGCCCACTGCTAAATGGAATGTAGCCGGTTGCTATGTCACCTGCATTTCAAATTGTGTCCTTGGCAACGGCGGCCAAAAAACGCGATTGACAGCCGTGTGTGTGTGTGTGTGTGTGTAGGGGGGTCCAACGCTGCGCTCTTCATCAGTCCAGTCGTCTGCACGCCACTTCCAAACCCCACGGCCCGCTGTCAGATAAGAGGCTAAATAAACCATGCTAGCAGCGCGCTGCACTATCAGCGACCTCGGGGGAGCCGCGGCGGCGGCGGCACAATACCGACGCTGAAGGAATAAACATGCCTTTGTTTTTATTGCTTTCTTTTCTTCTTGTTTTTTTTTTCTGACATCGATGTGCGAGCCCGGCTCATTTGGCAGAAAGGTTGTAAATCCAACAGAATGCAATTGGTTGCAGCTATTTCCCAATGGCTAATTTGCATAAATCCATACAAAATGCACTTTGCAGGAAGATGTCAGTCAGCACCAGCAGCACCTGATGCCTGGGCATCATTAAGCAGAAGTAACTAAGGGCACTTTGTCTGACTTTCGAGCCGTTTTGCCTGGATACAGTAATTACTTTAAAGGCATGTCCGTCATCTCTTGGATGGGTTCAAATAAAGGACCTTTTCTTGCAGGAAATAACTGACTTAAGAACGCTTTTCTCTGACACGAAATCCAGACCTTCAGAATACGCGGCGCTAAAAGGCAAGAGGCTCAACTTAGGCCCCCATCAAGCCTCCACTATGTTTCATTACTATGAAAATACCGCTCAAAAAGGTCTCGGTGCCTTTGGGACACAAACTCGTGGAAAGTAAATTTTAACTGGAAGTATATCCTGGTTTGGAAATTCCATTATGTGCCAAGCTGGCTAGTCTGAGCCCCAGTCCATCCATGAAGAGTTGCTAACTAAGTCCCGCTCCTGCAGCTCCGACCTCCAAAAGTCTACCGCCTAAAGCCCCTATCACGCATTTCCAGTTGTGCAGCCAGACTCGTATCAGTGTTTACAGATTTGCTTTAACAGTGTTTGGCTGGGGCAGGCGGTCTAATTGCTGTAATGATATTGCCCACACACACACACAAAAAAAAATGGGGACGCAAACCGTGTTGAGAGGCAGAGAAAGTGAGGCGAAAAAAAAAGGGAGGGAGAGGAGCAGCTGCTACTCACGGGAAATCTCTGAGGACCCACAGCAGGTCTGGGCTGGCTCTGAGCAGGAGGCATCAAGGGCACTGCAATGAGATCGAGAGGGAGGGAGGGAGGGCAGGAAGAGGAGGGGAGGGGCAGAGGGGGGATGAAAATGAGGGGCAGTAGGCAGAGAGAGGGTGGTGATAGCAGAAAGGGAGGAGCCCATTAGACATCTCCACGCTGAAGGCTGTTCCACAGGCTTACATGTTAAATTCCACGTTAGACTTTCGCCTCACATCTTTACACGGCCGAGTTCAGACCACAAAGACGTGAAAACACACAAAACAACAACAACAAAGCAACGTTTGATTTAGAACGAGGTAAAAAAAAAAAAAAAAAAACAGAACTAATGTGTGTGGCTTTAATTGAGTGACATGTATAAACGGGGAAACACTCGAGTGGAATCAGCCACTCACACAAACACACACGCTTAATCATAACCACAGGCAATCCCCGATTTTCCAGTCCTACTCTCAGGAGCAAAACCCCCCCGCCCCCCCCTCACACACACACACACACACACACACACACACACACATCTGTGCTACCACGCTTTACTAACAAAATTTCAATCTTGGCCTGGACAGACAGGCCAGATAAACCAATCTCAGGGAATGAAATGGTGATGCGACCACAGAAGGGGAAAAAAATGGAGGATAAACCCATTACTGTCTGAGAGCGCTATTCACTCGTCATTCAAGCAAACAACACGGTGACGTTCTAATCCAGACACCTTTCAGGACAGTGTGAGGATAACTGTCAGCAACACACACACCTCCTCTCAGCATCTCTCTGATTAACTCCACAATCGCTGCTCAAACCACGCCGAACGCCACTTCATGCAGACGGTCACGTTAACTTATCACAGAATAACCCGGCGTACAGGAAACATCTTTAATACGTTATGATCCAAAAAGCTGTAAACCAGTAACAGTGTTTATCATCATCACAGCTGAGAGTGAAAAACACTAAATGTTGAAAACTGCACCGCCGCCACACGCCGCACGTCCTCCTGCGAGGAAACGTGGCGACGCAAGGCCAGGATGGCAGCGCCGCTTTTTAATAATCTATTAAACGTCATCAGCTCAAAACTCGAAGAGAGCGGCGGCCCTGTGGACCGCTCGACTGATCGAAAGACTTCTTAAAGTCAGCGAGTGACCAGCGAAGGCGGGCGGCGAGACTCAGAGAGCTAGGAGGAGTGCAAACGCCATACAGCTAAAACAGACGCCACGAAAAGCACAGAAACTAATAATACTAGATAGATAGATACTTTATTGATCCTGAGGGAAATTCAAGTTCATACTAATAAAACATTGTATTTATGAACGCCTTACATCATCTTACAAGCAGAATTAAAAAACAAGATAAGAGAAACCCAAACAACTGATGCTCCTACCTTGGACCGAGGAGGACGACGGCCCTCTGAAATGTGGGTTAATATGGATGTTTTTGGGAGCTGGCGGCGGCGGCTGCTGCTGCTGGTGATGCTGGGGGAAGTTGGGCTGCGGGGAGCTCATCATTCGTGGCGGTGGCTCCATCTGGGGCCGCATGGGCGGGGAGCGGTGAGACATGTGCGGGGGGATGAGGGGCTGAAGGGGCTGCTGGTTGAGCGGGCGCCCGTGGTCTTGGAAGGGATGGGGTCCTCTTGGACGCGAGGGTTGGTGGTGATGCTGCTGGGCGTGCTGCTGATGAAGCTGATGAGGAGGCATGCGGGACGATTGCTGTTAATTGGAAAGAGACGGGGAAACGGAGAGGAGGGAAAAACCAAGACAGCCTGTCAAAACATATTTCTTTATCTGATTCCAGCGCTCGCAGACGCTCACGTGACGACACATCAACGAGTCAATTCAACCGCAGGACTGACGACGGATACAGGAAACGTGCACGGCTACACGTTGGATGAAGCAGTCTGCAAATATCACTCAGAGATGCTACTGCTGCTCAGTGAAGAATAATTATAACAGGTGAATGGATCCTTGATAATTGGCCACTCGCTCTGGTTCAGCTACCAAACAAACAAACAAACATGCCAGCGACCGACTTAAACACGCAGCGTGTTGTAAAGAGAACGAGCTCATTAACGAAAATCAGCAGTGTTTGTGATGATGGCATGCCGTCCGTCAGTCGTGTCATTTCTCACACCAGTGTTGATTTGACAACCTATGATGGTTAAATTAGAGGACCAATCAGAGAGCTGCTCTCTTCCTGTGTGATCATGAAGGAAACCTGCTGTGTTGAAGCTTCTCTGACAACAATGCAGCAGCCAGTATGTCCTCCTTCTAACTTTAGATTCTGCTCCTGAATGCTCTGGATCTGATTGGACCAGAGAAGGTAGGCGGGGCTTTGAAGGCCGTTTTGGACGCCCCTGGGTTTGCCAGATATGAGAGCAGTTATCAGGTGAACAGGTGTTGCAGCGATGGAAGCGGGCAGTGGAACTGCTTCAGATAGAAGTGATTGTACCCGAGCTAAAAAGCCTCTGCATGTTTCTAATAAGCTCCAGCAGCAGAAAGCTGCTCAAACTAGGATCAATGTTGGAGATGAAACATGGAGAGAGGTTAGAACGCAGAAAGCTTTACAGACCCATGCAGAGCTGGCTAAACACTGAAGCTACAGTGTCCACCACATGCAGAGCTGGCTAAACACTGAAGCTACAGTGTCCACCACATGCAGAGCTGGCTAAACACTGAAGCTACAGTGTCTCTACATGCAGAGCTGGCTAAACACTGAAGCTACAGTGTCTCTACATGCAGAGCTGGCTAAACACTGAAGCTACAGTGTCCACCACATGCTGACCTGTGTGAGAGGAGGGGGCGGAGCCAGCTCTTTGTGACGATTAGAGTTTAGACTGCAGTACTCATTTTAAACACTAGGGGGCAGAGCTACAGACTGCTCCTTTAATAAAGAACAGCAGCTGCTTTAAACGCACAAAGTCATTCAGAGGTCACATGAAAATGAAAGTTTTCTACATTTTGTTATTTAGGTCACATGTTGACGTTTGTCGTCCTTCAGATGGTCCTGTGTGAACTGATGAGCCGTGTAAATCACAGGATTAAATGCTTGGAGCGACATCGAATAATAAAAGGAACTAAATCCTGGGCAAAGAACAATTTAGTACGATTGTCTAAATGGATGGCTGCCAAATGCTGCTCTAATCCAAATATCAACAGTGATAAAGGGCCGAGAGCGCCGACACTTTCCATGCGTTAGCGACTATAGCTTCGGAGGCCTTAAGGCAGCTCGCCGGCAGCTTACCTGCATGCCCATGTTTCCCATCAGGGGGAGTCGCTGGTCGTTCATTCTTCCTCGGTTTCCTCCTCTGAAATCCGTCATTCCAAACGGTGGGAAGCCTCCTCTTCCTCTGCCTCCTCTCCCTCCGAATCCTCCTCTCCCTCGGCCTCCGTAGCGATTCTGTCTCTTCTGGCGTTCTTGTTCCTCGAACTGCATCAGATCTCGTTTGGCCTTCTCCGACAGTTCTAAGAGGAACAGAGAGATAATCAGTAAAAACATGCTGATTAACCAGGAACAGTTTTCATTTCTGATTTGATTGATTTTTAGGTGATTTTAAATTATTGCGCATTACTTTTACTCTATTTCTTACATATCTATTATTATTTTAAAACTGATTGCACTTCCTGTTTTATCTGCATCTTTTACCACCATTGGAGATGAGGATTCTCCCTTCATGTGTTTGAAGAGAATTTAAATAAATTCCTTCAGGGCGCACTGCAAGGTGTGCTCGGGGTAAACAACGTGGACAGCCTTCAGGAGCAGGTCGTACCTAGTGTTTCCGGGATATTCCTCCTGTTACTTCCTGCATCAGCCAAACGTGCAACGGCGCCGTCCTTTCTCTCCGATTTGAAGCGTATGCGACCAGACCCTTCATCGTCCTCGTCCTCTTCGTCAGATTCCTCCTTCGTTTCAGCTTCATTTTCACCCTGGAGACATTTCCCAGAGGTCGGAAAAAGAAACAAAGTTCAGGCCCGCTAAACGCTTTGAAGAAAAGATGGCGAGACAAACGTGGGCGTGTTCCTCGTGCTTCGCAGTGAATCTTTATTTCTTATATCTGCTGAGCTGGAACGTCAGCTGATTGATCAATTAGCAAGCTGAACACATTTTAGAGTCTTCACTCCCTCAGTGCGCCGTCTGCTCTGCCCCCCCCCCTCAGAAGCCCCGCCCCCATATATATCCAGCTCATCACGTGCAAACTGTGTCAATTATTTTACTCCTCAAAACGGCCAAGTACGACCTCGCAGTATAAACGGCGTCATCGGTGACATGCTGCGGATTAGAGAGCGAGCAGAGAGGCAGGGAGGCGTGTGATTGGTTCATCAGACTGGTACCTCGTGGCTGACGTTTTTACAGACTTAAAACTGATTTTCTTTGTTCCTTTTTCAGAGAACCTGAGTTATCAATTTCAGTCAGGACCTAAAGTGTTTATTTCAACCAGAATCTGAAGAAAATGATCGACCCTGCCTTTAAATCTCTAAACCACCATACTGAGATAAAATCAGACTTTAAAACATTTCAGTCATCCTGATAACAGCTGGAATCAGTCGTCAGCGTGGAGCGAGTGCTGGAGGTGTTATCGATACGGAGCGTACCTCCTCTGTGTCGGGGAACTGAGAGCCCTCGGCTGTGTCTTCATTCTCCTCCTCCTGCTGCGCTACATCCTCCTCCTCCGCCTCGGGGCCCGCCTCCTGTTGGACTCCATGTCCATCCATGGGCTCGTCGTAGGAGGTTTGATAATCGTCATCCTTTAAGAGAGATCACACAGATGATACCGATCAGTTGAAGAGGTCACAACAAAATTAAATGTGGCCTTACATCGAAGGAAAATAAGACAAAAATCAAACGGAGCGTAAAGGCAAACATTAAAATGTCATGGGGAGGATTTTAGGGAGACACCATGTAAGCCCCCCTCCCGACCCACATTACCATAACAGTGGGAGCCGGGCGTCATTACTATTCCTGACAGCATTTGAAATTCAATGAGATGTAAATGTTTGACATGATATACAGAAAAGCAGGCACAGATAAAAAAAGAAAAGAAACACACACTTCTCCCTCAGTTCAATGATGGTGAAAATATCTTTGACTGACTCCTCGCAAATCACGCCGTCATCGGCCGCGCTGCGAGTTCATGAAAACATCACCCAGGCGTAAAGATTGTAGGCGATGACAAATCACTTTTTGCTGCTTCATAAGGGAAACACTTTACGTCCAAACAACCCGAGCAGCTTCTCATGCTGGTGTCCGACTTCCCGCCCGGTGAGCCAAATAACCATCAGCGTAACGCGCTCCGACAATAACTCATCGCCTAAATAAGGTCAGACTGTAGGTCACAGCGACGTGTTTGGTGCTGCGCTCCATTAACCTGCCAAACAGCAGCGCACGATGATGCAGAGAAGAAGAAGAACAACAAGGCGGACGGACAGGCCGCCGCGCCCCCCGAGGGAACACGACCGCTTAATCCTTTAAACTGTTCCACGCACAACTCAATGAATACCGTGGCGAGCAAAATGTCAAGGCCAAGGCAAGGTCACGTGACCTCGTGAACGGCTTATTATTGCACATGATAGACTCACGCCCACGCTTGCAGGCGTTTACCCCCAAACACAAAATAAGCGCCCAGTCGTGCTGCACGCCCTCCGTCAGAAGGTCAACGTCTTATCTGTGGCGTGGAGAGGGGACGAAGGCTAATATATCTCTGTCAGGTGCCAAACACCATCACACCTCGCTAAATGGAGCATAACGGACATTTGCACATGGATCTGGTCTTATCTGTGGTCCTCTTAGTCCCGGCTAAGAGGGAAGGGAAAGGAATGAAAGGAAAACTGGCATCAATCATTAGAAAACTGTATGGGGTGTCCTCGGGAAGGTCAATAATCTTTTCACCTGCATGAGACTTTATCAGATCGCGTCTAAAGCCCGAGATAAAAGCCCCTCACATTAACCTCCGCCGATTGGCAGCACATCTCCCCCGACACAAAGCGGCTTCTTACTCCCCCGAAGACACAGGCCCAAGGTCACAATGGCACGGGGATGAGGAGGCGACACCTCGTGCCAAACAAGCCGTCAAACACAAACTTTGTCAGCAGGATGGAGAAATGAACTGGCAGGGCGAGATAATGAATCCGCTCCTGCCCAAAATCACCGACCAACATCTCTCCTTCACCTGAATGGATTTTCGATCCTGAATGTCCCAGACGGAGACAGACATTATCTCTCAGACACAATAGAGTCAGGCAGGAAGGGGGCTGGAGGACACGTGCGTGTATGTGTGTGTTTGCAGCTTCTATATGTGAATAAGCAAATGTGAGAACTCACTTGAAATTCACCGTCTAAGGGCTCATTGATTTGGATGTCTAGCACTTCATCATCACCCTCGGCCTGCTCTCCAGTGTAATCCATTTGATCCTGGCTGTATTCCTCCGTGTACTCCTCCCCCTCTTGCTGGTAGCCCCCCTCCTCGCCGACATCCCCTTCTTCACCCAGGTTCACCACGTCATCTGTGTAGTCTGCTCCCTGCACGTTGTTTTGCTGCTCATAGGATGTGCCTAAGGTGAATGTGGCGTTCAGGCTCACATCCTGGCCGCTGAAGAACAAACAGAAACAGACAACAGTGAGATTCATCCGTGTTTAAAAAAAAAGATGCACAAGTTGAAGCGTTAAAACAAAAACGTACCTCATATTCACATCTTCCTCATCGCTCTGCAGGAGGTCGTCGTTCAGCTCCTCGTCGGACACTTCTGAGGGATTCTGAAGCAAAACGTGACAGGAGGACTTTTTAAAAAAAGAAATCACATCGTACACTTCTTTGGTTGTTTGTCCGTGTATGAGGCGTGGGGGCAGGGGACCACCTCCCACCCCGAAGGATGCTCTATTCCCATGTGGTGAAGCCAATCTGGGCAGGTCAACAGGGCTCTTTTTTGTCCACTTTACTTCCTCTCGGTTCACATCAACACTTCCCCCTGTGGAGGAGCCACCTGCCACAAGTCCACCTCTATATCTTCTAAATGTTCGACCATCACTAACACCCACTGCATTGGATACCATCCCCGATTACATGTATAGAGAGGAAGCACACGGGCGAGCAGAGTGTGTTTTTAAGCATCAAGCAGTGAAATAAAAAGCAACCAAAGCAGAGAGACCGATGGCGTTTTCACACTCCCGATGTTTGCAGGACGAGCTGCATGTGTGAACGCAAACAGACGTATGTTTCTCTCTCTCTCTCACTAGAACCAGCAGAACTTTTTTTCTGCAGAAAAATCAGAGTAAGCTGACGTGAGGAGCGAGTGGGAGGGGACGTTTCTGTCCTGTGACGTACGGTGCGTTAACTCTACCGACTGTGCTCAAATCAACCTGCTGCATCCTGTTTCCTGTTCTCCACCATCTTATTCTGCACATCTACACGCAGCACTGATACAAACACACCTATTCTCATGATAGAGTCATATAGAGCACTCTGCTCTACACACACACACACACACACACACACACACACACACACACACACACACACACACACACACACACACACACACACACACACACACACACACACACACACACACACACACACACACACACACACACACACACACACACACACACACACCGCTCCCCCGCTGATCCTGTCTCACCTCGGTAACGGCTCTATACTTCCTCTCTGTGATAACTTCGTCCCTCCACTACAGCTCTACTAGATTGAAGGCTAAAAAGTCACCGGCATGTAAATACTGCAGCGAGAAGCAGCCGTCTGAATAAAGACAGTCTCACGCTGTGGAGAATCCTCCTGAAATGATGGTGTCATAAAACAGCTTTGTTTTCTTACCTTTTTACCTGAGAGCCAATCCTCCCCCAACAGCTCCTCTTCCAAATCACTTTGAAGCAGAAAAACACAAATCACAGGTTAACCATAAAATGAAGTTATAGCATTCTTTCCAGAATTAATAAATGACTTGTTTTTAATCCATAAGTAAGTGTGGTATAGTTTGAGTTTTCTCTGTTCCAAGTAGCATCATGATGAAAACAAATGATGAAATTACAACATGTTGTCAAATCCTGAGAACATAAAACTAAGCATTACCTCTCGAGATCGTCTTCATCCCCTCTCCTCCTGCGTGAACGCTCAGCCCCGGGCTTTTCATATTCATCAAAGTCAAAATCTGCAACAGAAAGACAAGACGGGGATCCTTACACGTGTCACCTTTCAAAGCAGCGGGCATTCCCCGCATCGTGTGGCGAGGCACACATTGGGAAAAAAACAGAGTTTCAGAGTTGGAAAACACAAATGAATGCAGCTCAAGATGGAATAAAAACTTGGACACTCGGAAAAGGATCGAGTGCCTGGCTTGCTGAATTGAGGTCATATTCAAATATGACTTATTTACAGAGATATTCCTCATTTTCTACAGCACCTGAATGCAGCACCTTCTTTATGGGTTGACATCAGTCTGTCCTACTGGCCAGCAACAGAATGCCTATACATGCTAAACTTCTGCACCAATGGCACATGTACCAACAGCACTGTATTAGGGATGCAATGACTCTGAGAGCCGAATCATGCAAGAGTGCAAATATTATTTTTTTGTGTGCTACATTACGTGTCTACGCTGCGACATTAGTCCTGAGGGAGGCTGCGTACAACAAAGGTGTTAGACGGGGGTACTTGTCTCTGGCGTCTACGTGAAATGATAAAATCACAAAACAGACTGTGGATTATTTTAAAGTGTATTTCAGTCAAGGTCAGACTTGCTTATTCATTCTCAGCAAACCGTCTCTTACAACAGACTGTTGGCTCCAATCCACAAAGAACTGTGCCGGAAGATATTTCACTGAGCTACTGCGGTTCTGAAATCTAGTCTAGTGAGGAAAACAGGCATCCATGTAAACTGAGAAGTGTTGCAGAAAGACGCTCCGCCTTAAAGGTAGACGGGTTCTTTATGAAACAGAGGTTTTAAAAAATTATTCTGTCCAAACACAGTTCTGAAAATCCATCTACGTCACTATGCAGACATGTTCGCCATCTCTGTAACGTCCATTTCATTTCATTTACAAAGTCGGCCAATCAGGCGTCTCTGCTAATCACCAAAGTTTTTAATGACCAGAAACAGAACCAGAAAAATGCCTGCCTACGTCTGAACCAGGCCTTCATTTTACGCCTTTTTAATAGAAAATTGTGAACATTAATTTTAATGTTTGTATCACTGCCCTGTTGCTTGTTTGTTTTTCTATGTTTGTCACCAGATTAATAAAGTATTTCTGATTCTGATTGTCTACCCAGGAATACAATTTTAAATCCTATGATACAAACATGTTAAATCTTCAGTATACAAAACACACAGCTCAAAAACAGGAATATAAACAGCATCAATAGCAGAAAGTAAAAGCAAACAGCTACGAGTACAAACATGTTTACATTATATAAATGAAGAAAACAATAATTAAATATGTCCAGACATGCAGCAACACCTGGCCAGTAAAAGCACAGAGTTTTGATTTGAAGTGTTATGGTACTAAGTGACCTCTGATAAATTTAATAAATCAAAAACAAAAACGGAATAAAAAAAAAACGTAACGACGTCATCCGACTGTCCTTACGCAGCGTGACGTCAGCGCCAATTTAACCCAAACCTCAGCACCGAGGACAAATAATAAATAAAAAAGTGGTGACCTTAAGAGACAAACTTAAAACACAAAACAATAAATTCGTAATTCATCACGTTTAAATGCTTGTATGAAAACGGTGTTATCATTGAGGCTAACGTTAGCTTACCCTAAGCCCAAACATTACGCTAGCTCTTATTTCTATTTTCAAACTAATCAGTAACCTTAACCTTAAACGAGTAACTTCAACATTAAATATAAAGTACAACAGTTTAATCTTTAATCTTATTATCCATGCAGAAAACGTTTCCACCATAATTTTGATGAAACACTCTCAGGCGTAGATGCTAACAACAAAGCTAGCGACCTCTAGCTTCGACATTATCAAACATTCAGTGAGTATAAAAGGAAATTTAGATTTACTACATTAACCGTCATCATAATGATATTTCACGATAGTTTTGTAACCATACAAACATTTACTACAACATCGAGTTCACGTTGAGCTAGCTTAGCTCCTCGTAGTTCATGTTGAGCTAGCTTAGCTCCTCGTAGTTAAGGCTTTGAACGCGGCCTGGTGTTGAGCTAACTTAGCTACACGCTAACACACGGCGTTACTCACCCTGCGCGTTGGCCGACATGGCGTACTGTCCGACTATAAAACCACAGAGTGCATCTGGTGTTCACTATGTCGCCACAATGGTGTATATGGCGAGGGATCTTGTGTGTTTTTTAGTATGCAGGAGCAGAAGCAGCGTTTCCCACCCAGCACCACATCAGGACAAACATGGACGTGCAGGGGAGGTGCATTGTGGGAGGGAAAGTCCTGCAGCTCCCCCCCGGATCAGTCCGCGGCACTAACGACAGCTGCATGAAGTCTTTAAAAACATTTACTGACCGACTTGTTTGTCCATCTCTACCTTCATATTTACAGTCTATGCTCCACACATGCTGGAATTAAATTATAGTTCCCAAATATACAAGAAATAAAAGTGGACTAATCAATCAATATAAATATCTTGTTCAGGGGTAACATAAGGTGCTCCTGAAGTCCTGCAAGAAATGTGCATGTACACACTTAAAAAAAGACACACCATATTTGTGTGTAAAGAGCAGCAGACACCTACACTGTTGCTGTTCTGTGCAAACTTACACGTTTCTTTGTGTGCACGCGCGCGCGTGTGTGTGTGAGTGAGGGTTATTACTCGTGGTGACTGAAAAAGAGGGTATACTCTTCTTTTGCCCCCCCCCCAAAAAAAATAAAAAATAAAAAATAAAATAAAATAAAATATATAAATAAACATAAAAATATAGTTGTTAAGTGTCCCCAAGGATGAACATGTTGTTAGTACCCCATCAGAGACAGAGTGGGAAGGGTTGTCGCTTCACCATTCTGAAAACTGTCACTCAATGAATAGTGTGAATCAGAGCGGATTTAGAAGTAAGTGGGGAGACTGAAAAATAAATATACTGTACCTGTGTATACACACTGCACTACACTACTGGTTATTCTTTTATTTTAGTGGCAGGAGAAGATAAAGTCAGATATCAGGGAGAGACAGAGTCGGGTACGAGGAGTCACAGGTCGGATTCGAACCCAGAGTACAGCCTCTGTACATGTATTTTCAGTTGAATTTCCATTGAACGTTTTTAAAATAATTTAAACCATTTGTTGAATATATTTTAGAATAAAGCATAAAGTTTACATTTATAAATTATTTAAAATGTATTGTTAGTTTTATAGAAAGCCTCTTATGACCCTCTCTTGGTTCCTCTCGAGCCCCCTCAGGAGCCACTGATATAGCCATACATTTTGTTTGTGGGGTTAATACTGCTTTTGTTTATTCACATTTTTGCACCTTTAATTTCCCTCGGGATCAATAAAGTATCTATCTATCTATCTATCTATCTATCTTTACTTTTTACCACTTACGTCTTAATTAAATAGACTATTAAACATCTATTTCAGCCCGTGGACTTTTTGTAGCTCTTTAGTCCAGTGGATTTGTTTTGCACGTATCTCTTCTGCAATATTTTAAAAATCACAGAGCTCAATGAGTCAAGTCTCAGGTCCTCATGGCTCCAAAACTTGAATTTGAGTCTGAAGCCTTGGCTTCCACAGGATCAGTCAATGTTGACCTCCAGGGTCACTCTCACTGGAGCGATCCTGCCTACAACATGAAAGTTTGCAATGGATATCTAAAGTAAAGACTCTGATATACTGAAGTGTCTTACGCTATTGAGAACAAATAAAGTCTGCAGCAGGATAAAAAAAAGGAGGACAAGACGTAAGCTGAATACTCCTCCTGGTCTCAGGCTCGGCTCAGCGGCATGGAAATCTAAGACCAAAATAACAGTTTGAACTGTCTGTTTCAGACGATCGTTGTGTCTGGTAAGTTTCATGTTTGCACACAGCCATGAAAGGTCAGAGCAAGTTAAATCAGTAAATTTCCATCGCAGTCTACAGCTAGACTACAGCAGGTTTCTAACCCCCAAATTCCTTCTGGGCTGACAAACGTCAACAAAGAGCCCCAGAGACACCAAAGAGAGGTGAGCAGTGAACTGAAGCAGCATTGTGTTGGCTCATTAAGGGCTCCCGCAGTGAGGAAGAAGCTATTTTGTAGCATCACATGGTCAATATCTGAAAAGCCAGGGTGATGGAGGGGATCAGCCATGAGGTTTTTAATTTAAGAAAGCGCAAAAGGGGTTCCTGTTGTGAGAGGCAGTTTGTGAATTCTGAGGGACTGCAGGATTATACAGACAAGATGTTGACTCAGCAAGCCGTTTTCCTCTTCTCTTTAAGGGAACACACTTTATCTACAATCACTCATGAGCAGTTAATGCTGGTTCAAGTATAAATGTACATAGCTCATGCACACAGCTGTTCTTTTTGGAGTGAATGAGGGGGCAATGTACTCTGATGGTTTTTGATTTTTACGTTAAACAGCTGTTTTCAAAGTTGCATGCAATATTTTCTTCTCTCCCTGGATTCACTTTCCCAGGAATTTTGATTTTACTTCCAAATAGATGTGAAAAGGGGAGCTGTCACACTCCATTACACCGACCTCAATGATCCTGTGCCCTATCCACATCCAGCAGTTTTCCATAACAATACAAATTAAAGGGTGCAAAGCTGAAGGAGACAAGACTTGTTATTTTCCTTCCAAGGGACAGAGGTTCTTTGCAAAAAACGTGTCTGCATACGCGCCCGGCATTGTTGGACAGAATTTAAATCCAACTTGGAAGTTGTTTTGTGCGAGACAATGAGTTCTTGCTGTCATCTAGAAGAATCAGCAACTGTCTTGGGAAAGTAAAACTGGAGCCTGTGGATCCAGATAGATAGATAGATGGATAGATAGATAGATAGATAGATAGATAGATCGATCTCTGGGTCAATATAAAACAAAAACCACGCTATCATTGTTCATTTTCTATATAATTGTGTTTTTCATTTATTCATTTATTCGTTAATTTATTCATTTATCTGGTGCTGACAGGAAGTGAGCAGAGGCAGAGCACAGCATCGACAGCTGCTCTTCAGTTTCAAAACCATCTTAAAATCATCATAATTGAACAAAACCATCGTCCTCATCAGTGTCCTCAGTAACATCATTAAGGAGTTCATAAAGAGCTGCTGGTTTTTAACTTTTACTTAAAGGTGCAAAGGGACAGATCACACATGGAGTACAATGAAATGAAATACATAATATACAATATTAGAGACATGAAACACAAAATAAAATGAAAAAAACCCCAAAACAAAGGCACAGAATAAAAACACTGTTTTTATGGATTATGTTGTTAATGAAATCTAATAATTTAAGGTTTTTGAATCAAAGTAATGTAACGTGAAATTCACTTTATAAATAATCACGAGGACAGATTCAGTAGTCTCACATTTCTCTGTAATAAATAATACCACACATTTTCCCAGAGTGCAATGCAGTCTGCAGTCAGTGACCCACATCTCCGTTCAATGAACTGCTTAACTGTTGTTTTATTCAGTGCGCTGTCAACAGACTGGGGAGGTGGAGGAGGCGCAGGGGCGGGGCTTCACACTCACCGGGCCAATGGGAACAGACGCTGGATTCCGCTCCTCTCCCCCATTGGCTGCTCGCGCTGTCACTCAGAAACTGCGACTGCTTCCCGCGCCATTCGACGTGCACGCGCAGGACGAGCAGGCACGTAACCGCTGGGAGACTGTCTGGAGTCTGTCTGAAAATTGATAAAATGTGAGCTGGAGTTTGTTTGCGTCTGTTTGAAGGTTTGCGCCGAAGCCGCCTGCTGGAAATAGGATTTATTTTTTTAAAATATATATTTCTATCGCTTACCTCCTCAAAAACGCCTTCGCCCTGGAGGCTGAGCCAAAATATGTTTTTAGATAAACGCTGTGAAAGTTTTTTCCTCTGCAGTCTCTCCCGCAGACAGCGCTTTATGCACAGGTAGGTAACGCACACCCCGCACACCCCGCACACCGCTCATAGCGCTGCGTTAAATCTGCGTTTTTATGAATGAAACGCATTTTGCATTTTAAAAAAAACACAGTTTCCCATCTGTGAATTTAAAGCATCCTGTTCTCACTGCAACACACTGTAACTACAGCATCATGTCCGCCGGTCAAACACTGCGCATGTGTTTTAGTCTCACACTTAGGAGGATTTCTGCAGCTCTCTTTGACCTCATTCACACTACTTCAGGAGGGCTGCGCAGGTGACGCACCTTTACTGTGACGTGAGCTTGTTGATTAACCCCACGCGCACTGAAGCTACCTGTTACTCAGCATGTACCTGAAAGGGAGGGGGGGGGCAGACATGTCTAATGCAGACTCATCAGTTCAGCTGTTTACTCTCACGTGCATGCTCGGGTCATGCACGTTTTCTTATTATAGGTCTAATTGTTTAATTTGATGCCTGTCCTTTAAATCTCCCTCCAGGTTCATGGATATAAACAGGGGGGGCAATAGGTGTTGTTTTAGATGTAACAGATGTTTCATGTCATGTGTGTTTTCATGAACTGTTACTGGATGCTGTGAATATCTATCACTGCCCTCTCAGACTCACATGCTGCTAGTTTAACATGAATAAACTCCTGACGTGTTCATGTGTCCTCTCCTGCTTCCAGCTCGTCAGGCGAGCAGCCGTCAGCACCTGGAGTTCAGGAGGAGTGCAACCGTCTCTCCAGGATGCAGAGAGGTCAGTTTCAGGCCGGCTGTGTTTATGATGGGTTCAGACGAGGCTACGTGCTGACCCCTCGCTCTGACACCTCTCCATCACCTGTTAGTGCAGGTGTGTGTGTGTGTGTGTGTGTGTCGCATGTCTCAATAACACAGTGTAAAAGACTTCCTGTTACATTTACGCTGATGTCATCAAAAGGACGCACGTCTTGCTGCTTGAACGTTTGAATCTGTTTGCCTCACTCCCACGTGTTCAGCACACGAAGAGTTAATGCTGCTTACATGTCTTTATGAATCACAAACACATTTTAATGCATTCTTAAAAAACGCATCTTCTGTCTGCTTGAGCCGGCATGTCTGATATTATCTGAGCTGCTGCTGCTGGGTTTGAATTTGTCTCCAGTTGTTTCCTGTCTGAAGGTTTTTCCATATTTGCTTCTGATCATGCAGAAACAATCGAAGCGTTTCGAGCTGTTTGAGTGTGCAGCCTCAGAGCCGTCTAGACGCTTTCACCCTGTCGCTGCTGCAGACAGTGCAGTCATATGACACGGGGGGGGGGGGGGGGGGCTCCCTCCCTCCCTCCTCCACTGTCTGCTCTCTGTTTGAGCCAAGATGGCCGTCTATAGAAGCGTTAGAGTAACCCGTGACGCAGATAAGTTGCAGTAACATGTGAAGCATGGCGATGCTTTGTAAGTGGAGGTGCAGCTGCTGGAGCACATCGTGCACGCCACACGGACGCCGACTGTTCCCTCTTCATGCACGCCTTTCTCACCTTTCATCTTTTGGTGCTTTTTTATGAACGTTTCACTCAAATCCAACGATCCACACGCTTCACTGAACTTTAACCCTCGGCCTCCATGTTCCCGGGTCGCTTCGCACTCGTTTGTTCCGGATGCCTGGCAGCCATTTTGTCTGATTCATCACTTGGAGGGTATATGCCCCCCAATAGCAGTGTCGTGTAAAAGCACGCAGGAGCGTCGCTATGTCATGCACGCTGTTTAACATGGGTCCAAACAGCTCGGTGCAGATTCTCTGATTGTTGCTGAATCACTTTTTATTTTTTCGTTGGACGCGATGTGTGATGTCACAGTGTCACAAAGGTATTTATTAAAGCTGTTAAAGATGTGTTGGAGCTCGAGTAAAGTTCCTGAACCATCGGCTGTGTGCTGCTCATTCTGAAGGAGGTCAGTTAAAGTGACCCGGAGACGCAGCAGGCAGGCAGGCGGCTGCCCCGGCGCTCCTTGTGTTCCACGTTCATGGAGGACGGGCGGAGACGTGACGCCCTGGAGCTGTTTGCTTTGTTGATCTGTGTGTGCAGAAAACGCTGGTTACTTCCTGAACCCTCGACCGTCATATTTCTGTTGTTGGAAGACGCAGCGAGTGGGCGGAGTTTGTGGAGGTGTTTGCAAACTTTATTAAAGCGGCTCATTTTAACCCTCCGAGGTCACGACCTCTTGGGCGAGGGCGAGCCCGGCAGCACACGTCATCATAACCCGACATGATTCAGAGACAGTTCACAGAGGTGGAGAGGAGACGGGACAGAGGGAGGTGTCTTTGTCTGCTCCGTGTTTAATTCCCCCTGCGTGCACACTCCTACTTTAGTCCTCAATAAACAAAAACAGAAAGCAGAGGATGTCCGACTGGTTTCATAAATAAAGAATATTTTTTTAAAAATGGAAGAAGCTGCAGAGCGAGGCAGGGAGGGGGGGCACGCCGGCCCCCGGCCTCTGTGTTTATCTGTTTGCTGTATCAGTGACCGGCCCGGACAGATCTCTTCATTATCACCTACTTAGCGCATACTTGGCGTCCGTCACACGGCTTCCTCACTCGCACACAGGAGGCCTGTGGACATGACGCCTCGTGGAAAATAGATTTGCAGAAACGCTGATCTGAAGTCAAAAAGACTGAAATGAATCTTTCTGCTCAAAGATTGAACTTCAATGTTTCGAGTTTGTGTTTGTAGTTTTTTTATTTTCATCGAAACCTGAAACGATGATGATGAGTTTTTGTAACGGTGACTGAAATGAAGGTTGTAGAAATAAATCAAAGTTTGATTCACCTGTACGTTAGCTACCAGAGCTACAAACAGCGCATGCCAGCATCTTCTCTTCCTCACAGATAAACAGATAAATCTCATCGTGTTTTAATTTATTGCATTTTAAAATGTTGCTCCGATTCTTCTTCTCATGGTCGTGTGTTTGTTTTTCCTACAGGTGATGTCTGGATTCCTGCCGCCTCTCGTGACCTCACTCGGCGTGTCCTCTGAAACGGTAAGGTGTGTGTGTGTGTGTGTGTGTGTGTGTGTGTGTTGACCTGGTCATTAAAGCACATTTGGGCATGTTAAAAGTTGAGGAGCGATCTGAGGAATGCTTTCAGGAGCTGAGAGAATGTGATCGCCTGAGGGAGAGTCTGCTGCTTCACACGCCGTCCCTCACAGACGCTGAGCTGTGGTTTGCAACGCCAAATATTCGGCGTGATGTGATGTTACGAAACGGCTAATCACGTTCAGCGCTGTCACTCAGTCGTCTGCAGAAATCATCTTTTATTAACATGCATTTGTGATCTCTTCATACGATAAGCATGGATATGGATCTGCTAACTTTCACTGGAGGCTTAGCTGGAAAATGCTGATGCAAGATGGGCTCTGCTTCTTCATGCTGCGTTGCTATTGGCTCGTAGTCTCCGCCCACAATGTGGTCACGAGGTGTGCCATCATCATGATGTCTGGGGAGAGCAGGCTTTTATCTCCAATGCTGCCTGAGCTGGACTGAAAAGCTTTCTGGGTTTTTCTCTGTCTGTGCACAAACAGAAATAAAAAGTGATGATTTTTCCAACGTAGCGGCGTCCTGCAGCAGCTGCCGCCGTCTGTTTGAAACGCCGGCTCGTTTGTCCCCGTGCTGCGTAATGACGCACTCTCCTTCCCCTCTGCTGTGGCACATTTAAAATCAAGGCCTTGACTCGCTGGGTTTCAAGGAGACTCCTGGCGGCGTGCCAAAACACGGGTCCATTTGCCCCCCTCTGAAGAGCACAACTGCACAGCTGTGACCCTCCGCCGCTCGCAGCATCCATAGCTCAAAGCCGGCAGCGTCCATTTTAGGTCGAGGCGGTGGCGAAAGAGACGGGCTCTGATGTAGAACAGGAAATGCGAGCGTGCAGTGTGCAAAATCCTGCAGAGAAAACGGCTTCTTAGTTTATTGTGCAGGTTTTAAAAATAAAGAAACGTGAACACGTAAATGCACTTTTTAAATTCCTCCTTAACGTGTGCGAGCGATTTAATTTCATCGGGAAATATTTGTTTGAATTTTCGATGAAACCTCGAAGGCGGTGTTTCTAAAAAACCTTCTCTGACGAAAACCTAAATTTAAAGACTGATGAACGTTTTAAATCTGAAAACGTCATTTTAACGACATCGAGCGAAACGATGTTTGAGATTTAAAATTATTTATTGTAAAACAAACGCTGCACACGATGTGAGACGTTAAATTTAACAGAAGAAGAATTTAATTCAAAATGTTTGAATTTAAATTTGTGAAATATTCACACGCTGGAAATTATTTTAAAAAATACGACTGCAAACACGTTAAATGTAATTATTATAAAATATAAATACAACGAAGGAATTTATTCACCAAATAAAAAGCGATCCGACTGTTTTAAATATGATCAAATATTTAAGTTTCTTCATCTCGCCGCAGAAATTTAAAAACATGGTTACGAAGCTTTAAAAAAAAAGAAATCAAATTAAATGTAAATTCTTAAATTTCTACGTTTCGTCCGTTTTCTTTGTTAAAATAAAATTCCATACTTTAGACTAAAAATCAATTTATGTAATTTAATATTTGACTCTTTTTAAATGAAACGACAAACGAGGAATAAATGAATTGAAGCGAAGTCATCGCTGCCTCATTTATTTATTTACGTTTCATCTTTAAGATGAAGCAGGGCGTCGGGTGCTGCAGGACTTGACCCCTTGAGAGGTTCAGGTGACCTTTAACACTCGTCTCCGTGCAGCGCTCAGAGCGCCGTGTGCGAGCCACACCGAGTGTCCTGAACGTAACGCAACAGTGGCTGCAGCTGACACGCCGAGCTGGGCCTCTCGGCCACAGAAGCTGCCGGCCGTGTCCACGTGTTGCAGACGGGAAGCGTTAAAAAAAAACTAGCAGAGCTGTTTTAATTAAATAAATGAAACTGCACGCTGACGCCGGCTGAGCTTTAAGACGACGACTCGAAGAAAAGTAAAAGTTCCAGCGCTGCACGTCGCTTCTGTTCAAACAGTTTTCATGCAGTCGGAGCGGCTCCGGCAGCAGCTGTTGGGTTTGTGATTGCATTAAGGAGATAATATGTTGTTGTTGTTAAAGCCTGACGCTGGTGCCGCTCAGTCACAGCTGAGCGTCTTCCTCCTTCATCACTCTCTTCATGAGGCTCTAATATCACCAGCGCTCGTTTATCGGCCGCCTTTTCACACAGACTGTCTCGTCGTGTGCTCAAACACGCTTTCTCAGGTATGAAATTGATCTCTCGTGAACGCTCAGACAAGATCTTTAGCCGGCAGATAGCGACGCTTTTGTTTGTCATTAACAAAAAGCACAAACAGTGCAGAGATGTTTCAGATTCTCATCAGGTGTTTTTAGACATGCACGCTGTTTACACGAGGAGCCTGTTGAGAGGCGGCTGCACAATAACTTTCTGTCAGTGTGTGCAGAGTTGTGAGAATGTCGTGTGAGGTCACGAGCAGCTTCGGCTGCCATGCATCGACAGCTTCCTGTTTTTTAATTTGACTGTAAGTCCACCACTGACCTTTCAATGGAGCGTGCTGCTCGTCCATTACACCCTCATAAAAAGCAGACAAAGACGGCTGCAGGCCCGGGTGACCAGCGTCTGACTGCAGAGCGAGGAGGCCACACGCCTGCTTACACTCGAGCAGCAGCAGCCTCGACCACGACTTCACTTCCTGGAAGGAAACTTCTGAACTTTCCTCCTTAATCCTGAGCTCAGGGGACGCCGTCGCTCAGGGGACGCCGTCGCTCAGGGGACGCCGTCGCTCTGGGGACGCCGTCGCTCTGGGGACGGCGTCGCTCAGGGGACGCCGTCGCTCTGGGTCCGCTCTCTGCTGAGTAAACTTTACCAGGTGTCCTCCATGAAGAGCCAGAACAACAAATCAGAATCCTTCATGTTAAACACTGAGTAACCATGGTGACTGTCTGCCTGTCAATCAAGCATGTCCCGCCCAGGCCCGGTTCTAGTTCAGAATGACTGAGGGGGTGCAGCAGCTTCAGGGACCAGCAACAGTAATGGTGGCCCCTCAAGTGGTCCCTCCTGGCCCCTCATGTGGTCCCTCCTGGCCCCTCATGTGGTCCTTCATGTGGTCCCTCCTGGCCCCTCATGTGGTCCTTCATGTGGTCCCTCCTGAGTCACACTTGTCATGTCAAAGTTAGTTTTTGTAAATAAAAAAAATAAAAAAACAATTGTTATTTTTGCATCCAGCCGACTGAACAAATTTGAAATGATGGAAACGGGTGCTTTGCATAGAACCGGGTGTGGTCCCTCATGTGGTCCCTCATGGTCCCTCATGTGGTCCCTCATGTGGTCCCTCCTGGTCCCTCCCTTTGAGCCCGTGCCACAGAATATTCTCTGCATCATGTCAGGTAAATGTCCCGTATGAAGCTGCAGGAACAGGAAGTCTACATGTGTGAAGATGTTCCTCCGTAAATCAGGCTCCACGTCTGAGTTTCTGTAGAAAAGCAGAAACGAACAGATCGTTCCTCCATTTTTAGGCTTTTTAAAAAGCGTTCCTTTTGTTATTTTAACCGACCAATCATAGAGGGTGTGAAGTCATCAGGCAGGTGAAGGAGCTGACGTCTTATAAAAATACGATGATGATGATGATGATGCCGTTACATTCAGTCAGGTTTTCAAGTCTTCAGATAAATAAAAATATAATATCAATATTTTCAGTGATCAGGATGTGAGGACTTCTGACTGATCGAGACATGCACAGAAACAGAAAGTGGCGACCTTTGACCCCACTCTGACTTTGCCCCCCTTTGAATTTTGGCGTGCACGACGCCCCTGCCGTCTTATTTGCTGGTGACATTTGGTGGCAGAACAGATATTTAAATATCGATAGATGAGCGCTGAAAGCTGCAAACACACAACATGTGAAATAAATCCAGCCAGTTTGACAACACAGAGAAAAATGCTCCGTTTCAAATGGTCTCCCCTTGTGATGTCACAGTGGGATCTGGTAAAAAAAAACAAAAAAAAAAAAACCTCCCCGGTATCTCCAGCCTAGAGCTAAATTTTGCACAGTTCCGCCAT
Source organism: Symphodus melops (assembly GCF_947650265.1). Taxonomy (NCBI): domain Eukaryota; kingdom Metazoa; phylum Chordata; class Actinopteri; order Labriformes; family Labridae; genus Symphodus; species Symphodus melops. The sequence goes on along the minus strand of NC_136704.1, from coordinate 25,133,717 downwards.
TTTTGTTCTTGCTAGTGACGGAGTGATGTCTGCTTGGAAAACTCAGAGGGCGGGGCTTATTGCATTTAAAGAGACACACACACCAAAACGGAGCGTTCAGAGAGAGCTGCTTTGTACAGGGTCAAACATCCAGCTGCTTCTACCACAAAAACACAAAAACCACATGTAAAACAGCACAACGTACATGAGACAAGATCTGCAGAGACCCAGCAGGAGACAACAGACCAGGACACAGTGTCAGCTGATTGACTGCAGGAGGAGACGCAGTGTGATAAATACTGCCCACCTCCTCCTCACATGCAGGACGGTTCATTTGATGTTAGTCGAGGAGTTTGAATGTAAAAGTGAATCTCTGTGTCTTTACACGTTGGTGTTCACCACATGACTGAAACTTTCCTCCTGATGTTGGTTGCACGAGTCTGGCGGAGGGTGTGCGTGCATTTTTCCCTAATTGGGGCTTACTGTGACACACCTGGAGTACCTGCTTTCTCTTTGCCATTTGACCTTTATGTGAAGACAACAAGGCAGAGTTTGAGCTCGTCAAGCCGGCGCTCCATCACAGCGAGGGGAAGGCTGCACCATGACTAATTAGTAAATCTCACTCCTCTCTCTCTCTCTCTCTAAGGTGGGAAAAAAAAAGATTTCCTTTGCAGGGAGGTTGGGGGCTGATGAGTAAATACCCACCTGCACATAGTTGCAGTAACCTAATAAGTCTCGGCGGACTTTGAAAGTGAATATTTCATTTTTCACTGATCTCTAACGGCTTTCCTGCACGCCTCGCACTCCACTCTCCGTAAGCCGTGTCAGAAGGGCCGAGGGGAGACGCAGACTGCAGGGTCTCTTTCCTGTCACACAATGGTGGGGAAAGGTCAGGCCTAATGAAGTCGGGGGTGTGACCCCGAGTATTCAGTGACTTTGCATGGGCCCCCTGTCCTAGCGCTGCAGCCACGCCGGTTAATCCCTTTTTGATCCTAATTGATAGGCATTAACATGATCCTTATCCAGGAGCTGTGTTTTGTCTTCCACGACCCTCCTCTCCGGGTGTCGGTGACACAAAGTGTGAAAGCGTTAAACCAAATGTGAAATTGATATTTTTCATGTTTGTGTGCCGTGTGTCTAAACACGCACACACACGGGAGTGCTCGGCGCTCGCTGTTTGCCCTCTGAGGCTCTTAACAGGACTTAGCACATGACCTCTAGAATCCGACTGTGATGTGAACGGAACCAGCCCATTCCCACTCCTCCTTTCATCCTCATCACTCGCTGATTACTGCCCTAACGCTCCACTAATTACCCTCTTCAAATGTTTGCACCAACTTAAGTCAGAGCTCTCCTCACTGGAGTTTTTTTGGCCATTGTTCCAATGCAGGCAAGTGTTTTTTTTTTTTTGCTGAGTAAAAGTGTTCGTGAACATTTCCCCGTTCCAGCGTGCACGATTCTTCATCATCACCATCGTTCTCTCAAACATTTCTCATTTTTTTCAGCCACAAAATGTCGATAAAACTCAGATTTAAATGATGACAAACCTGTCGAGGGCTTTCGACCTACGGCGGCTGGGAAACTCCCCCCCAAAAAATAAATATAAATAAAATAAAGTGTAAAACAATTTTATAAAGTTTGGGACAAATTCACATCTGAGAGAAAAATTTTCGAGATGCAAAAAAGAAAGATCCAAAAATGTTCAAACGTCAGAGTCTGGCTGGAGATGGAATTTGACCAAATAATAATAATAATAATAAAATAATCATAAAACGTTGTAAAGTGCTTTTAGGACGTGTTGACTAAGAGCTTTACAGAAGGAATTTAAAATACAGACACTTCATGAAGACTGTTGAAATGTGAAGATGAGTCTCACACAGTTAAAAGCACAGACGGAGTCGGCTGAGCCGAGGAGCCTGATCCACCTGGACCTGGACTCGGGCTCTGCTAGGAGGATCTCCGAGGTCTGGAAGTGACGGACAAGAGTTTGAGTTAGTTACTACAGAACGGCTTCGTCAGCTGTCTCAGGCGGGTTCCACTAAACGCCACGATAAACTTCACACAGTCTACCTCACCGCTCCGTCAGCTCCCCAGCTTTTCAAAAAGTTGGATCTGGATCCAAATGATCAGGATCGTGTTAAATCTCCAGAGCAGTGATCCGACAAAGGTGGGGACGGATTTAGACATTCAGTCCAGAATCCAGGTCAAGAGTTGATTTGGGGAATTTTAAAAGTCAAGGTGGAGATTAGAAATCAGGATTCTCCTGATCCCAGGGAGGGTGGATGGAGTCATGGAGGACACACATTTAATCATTCTTTTATTCACATATTTCAATTAAATAATGAAGCATCAATTATTTTACTACAATTACAAAAACTAGATGCAAAAACCAGAATATGAGGTTTCTTCCTCAGAGAGAGTGACGCCGGCGTCTCTCCTGAGAGGACAGCCTCCTCCTCTTCTTCTTCACCACATCCTGACTGCAACTCCACATCCTGTAATCCACATCCTGTAATCCAGATCCTGTAATCCAGATCCTGTGGTCTGTAGACCAGAATGATCTAAAAACCCTGAATCTACAAAATCACTTTTATCTGTTGCGTCTTCGGTGAAAATATTTTTGTGCTTTTTTAATTATCTTTAAAAAAAAAAAAAAAAAAAAAACTTCCAAAACGAACAACTGTCTCGAACTTTGCACGAAAGTTTGCACGAGTGTTTTGCACTTTCACGAGTGTTTCGAGTGTTTTGCACTTTCACGAGTGTTTTGAGTGTTTCGCACTCTGAGTCTGCAGACACACAGATCCAGATGATCCTTCACATGCACACTGAAAAAGATCTACAACAACGACAAGATGGTCACTCGACTGTAAAGTTCGTGAAACGTGCACGGACGCGCTTGTTTTATTTCAAACAGCGCCCCCTGCTGGTGACAGATAGATTTAAAGCTCTTTGACTGGTGAATAAATGAAGCGATATCGGTGCAGATGTGCGTTAAAATTCACCGATAGCGATGGTCACTGAGTATTATGGGATGGACTCTTTCTTTTATCTCCTTCTCAGGACGAGCGATGAAAATTAGCTTCCACTGCTAAACGCTATGATTTCATGTCTCTATCAAAAGAAACACAAATAAATATCCAAACATCAATCAAAACAAATCCTTCACTTGGACAACATATGTGCACCCCCCCCCCCCCCCCCCCCCCCCCCCCCCGTATATTCTCAAACCTGCACAATTAGCTGAGGCTCATCTCTCCACTGTGCTCAGCAGCGTGCAGCGGCCCACTTTAGCTGCAAAATGCCAGGTGTCGTGTTGGTTCTTGTTCGTTTCACACGGCGACTCGAGTCCCTCCCAGGAACGCAGCTCGCAGGTCTCCATAGGATTGGATGTTATTTCCTGTTAGTTTGTGGCTCTGAATAATGAGTCTCTCTATAAGGCCTGATGACATTATTTGGAGATGGGTGTAAAAAAAAAAAAAGCAAACAGTCTAATTACAGAGCGGAGAAACTACAGATTGGGACTGTGCGTGTGCACTTCACTTGACTGGCACCACCTGCCCTCTGTATGTCACGCTCGCTTCACTCATGCTGCAGTTTGTGAAGCTGCGCGGTGTCTGAGCAAACCCCCAGCAGACCCTCAGACTCCGGAGGGTTGCACTTCATAATGCTGCTTTTGTTTACGTTCTGAAGTGGAGCACTTCCAGCGTTGAGCGTTCGGAGGACTCGGCACTCGGTGATGCTAACGGGAGAACTCCCCTCAGTGCTGATGTTTCACACAAGAAGAAGAAGAGTTTTGGAAGTCAGAGCAGTGGAGAGAGTTGAGAAACCAGTCGATTGATTTCCAGGCGTGTAGTCGAACATGTGCAAGCTCTGGTCGGTCTGATGTGGCTCGACCTGCAGGTGGAAGGGCTTTTGGCTTCTCTAATGTTTCAGGAGCATTTGGCAGGGGAGGAGGATGTGTAACTGTCTGTAGCTCTGCTGGTTGTTGTCGATCTTGGTCCTCGGCATTACTTCTTTTTTATTTATTTATTTTATTAAGCACTACCTGTTTGAAAAAGTGAATTTCATAAATATAAAACACTTTTCTCCTTCTACAACTTTTGGTTTGAATTGCTCAACTTTCAGAACTGAACCAGCCCTGCTATTTATCAGACCTTCATCAACACAAGCCAGCCACAGCTGGTGACAGGAAGTGACCTCAGCTGGTGACAGGAAGTGACCAGAGGCCGAGCACTCACACACATCGACAGCTTCTCTCTATAGTTCATTAAAACCATCCTGAAATTGTCTTATAGTCCCGCCTCTGACAGGGCAAAAAGCCAGTCACAGTTTAGGCCTTTTAAGGGTGCTAGTTAGATTCCTAGAGGGGCCCGTGCCGCCTGTCTGGCCACGCCCCCTGGGTATACAGGAAATATGCTTGGATCAAACGAGGAACAAAGAAAACCAACACTGCACACCAGGTTAGAGTTCGACTCAGAGGGTGAAAGTTGCAGAATTGTTGGAAAAGACTCCAAATATGGCCGACGACTTCCTGTCCTGTCCACGCTGTGTGTTTATGCATGTTAAGCTCTCGGTCTCTGAGGGTTCGAGGAGCAGACGGGACAGATCTGATTCTCTCCTCATGGTTCCTGAATGAAGTTCTTCTTCTACA
>NC_136704.1:25085862-25128887 GCF_947650265.1 Symphodus melops | reverse complement strand
GCGCCGGCGTTCTCGGCCTCTGATTGAGTTAGTTTATTCCTGCAGCACGCCGTCTGTCGGCCTCTCGGCGTGGATATTTAGCCGTTTATAATGATGAGTGTGCGGTTGACTCTGTCAGTCGTTAGCGGACGGGCTCGACGGGCGCCCACAGCACGCACACGCCTTTATTTGATGGTTTAGATTCCAATCTGTGCGTGGAGGTGTCGAGGCTGCGTGTTTGTTTATCTGTTCAAACAGCGGCCCGTTGGTTTCCAGCGGCCCGCTTCCTTCTCCCCCGGCTTCTGGGATCTTTTCTGTTATTTTGGGACCAGATGGCGAGGGGGCACGGAAGCGCCTCTTTTGTCCGGGCGCCCCAGTGAAAGGAGGCTGTCCTCCTCAGTGTGATCAGCGGCACCGGAAGGGTCCATTTTAGGCCGTGAAAGAAGACAATCGAGTGTGTGGACACGTCTCGATTACAGAGACGCAGAGTTCATCTCCCGACCCTGCCCCCCCCCTTTGACCAGAGTCCTGACACGGAGGATCCTGGGCTTTGATCAGCGGAGGGTGGAGGTGCTGATCCGACCTCTCGGGGGCCAGAGGCCGCCGCCCCCCCTCCCCCCCCCCGCCCTGTTTACTCTGCACTTGGCTGCTGCTGACACCTCCTTCCGGAAAGAACCCGGGGGTGTTGGGATGGTTTGGGGGGGTGATACCATGACCTGTCTAGACACCGTTACTTGTTGCCCTGGTGTTGCCAAGGCGATGAACTTTGACCCCAACTGTAGTTGGTTAGAAAACACTTTTTTTCCCTCTTTAATTTTAAAGACTTGGGGGGGGGGGGGGATGTGTCCTACATCGAACACACACTGCTCTGAGGGGACACAAACGTTTTTATTTCACTACTCTGAGGTCGACACTTGGCGTCCGCTCGCAGGGCGTGAGGACGCTTCGTGTGACCTCTAATCCGACAGGACGCCGCTCCTCCGTTCACACGCTCAGGAGAAGTAAGTCGTTTTTTTTACTCTTGGTTAAAAAGATTCAACAGATCATGATGCCGTCATGGCGGCCGTGTTTGCTGACATCCCTCGCCGCGCTCCGCTTTATATTAAATGTAGCTGTGCGTTAAAGTCGGCCAACCGGCCCGCCGTCTCGTCTCTTTTAAAAATCAGAACTCAACAACTTCTCAAAATTCAAAATGTGACATCACGCCGACTGTTAAAGATGTTTTAAATGTCGAGTTTCATTTTTCCGTCTTTATTTTGGAAGCAGATGATTTGTGTTCTTCAGTGATGTCTCGGCGTGCGTGTTGTTCCTCGCCGTCCCTCGCCCTCTGTACCTGAACCACAACACGGCCCACTGCACCAGTTGGCTTTCACACTGAGGCTGCTTCTTCTCAGGAGTGGGGTGTAGTGATTTCACCATCATGGCCGCCGCTACCAACACCCCGCCCTCTTGACTTGCCAATCAGGAAGAGTTAAAATGGCAGCATGCAGCAGAGAGAGAGAGAGAGAGAGAGAGACGCCCACGAGTGAGAGGCTAAAGCACGGTCGACTGAGCCGCATCTCGCCTGGTGTGCCAAACTGAACCTGAGTCTTTTTTTTTTTTTTTTGGGGTGTCTTTGTCCGTCTGAGAACAAGGTGACAGTCTGATGGAGCTGTGCATGGAGAGCGAAGGGTTAACGCTTTAACTGTAAAGTTCACAATAACGTGCAGAACTACGCTCGCCAAAAGATTAAATATAAAATAAAATAAAATAAATCCCAACAATGGAAGCTGCACAACGTGAGCGTTTTCAGATCGTGCAGTGTAACGTGATCCGCTGCACCTCGCTGTGTTTGCTCAGCTGCCATTTTATTCTCCATATTTTTACTTGCAGTGTTGCATGATGGGAACAGGGAAGGTTTACTGTGTTCTGCATGGGTTTTTTTTTTATGGTCCTGTATTCATTCTGACAGCTCGATGCACGCCGTGCTTATTATGACATGGAACCAAAGTAGCATTTAAAGGCCGGACGCCGTCCCCAGCCGTGCACAGAGCGTGCACGAGTGAGTAAACAGCCTGAAATCAAGTTCACTTTTTACACCCTCACAGGTCGGCCCTCCTCTTCATCAGGACTCCATAGCGAGGCGGTCCTCATCCAGACTGCAGAGAGGAGAATTCTTCAGGTAAATGTCCAAATCGTCTATTTTTAGCTCCTCCTTCTCTGAATGACATTTTCTTATTGGCTCGTGGTGTGAATGTGTATTTTCTCTTTTCCCCTCACAGTGAGCCGCTGGTGAAACTAGGAAGGAAGATGTCATGCTAAGGATGTTTTGGGTTTTTTTTGGCGGGGGGGGGGGGGGGGGTGATGATGTTGCTGCAGCAGCAGCGAGCTCTCACTTTGTGCCTCTGTCAGCTATGATGCGTAACCACAGAGTGAGTGACAGGCCGGTCCCCGGGGAGAGCAGGGGGCCTGAGGTGAGTCAGAGGAATCCTTGACCCTGTCGAGCTGTGTCAGCAAGCAGAAAACGCCAGAAGTGGCATGACTGTACATTGTACATCTTAATTTAGTATGTAGAAGAAGAAGTAGGCCACGCCCCCTCCTGCAGCCCTGCACATTACCACACACACTTCTGCTGTATGAGCGGCCTTCATGTATGCAGATACTTCAGAGCAGAACCAGGATGAAACCCTCAGATCCAGTTCAGCGTCTGGGGAGGAAATATTTCAGTGTTGTTGTTTTTTTCTCGGTTCATTATGAAGCTTCGCTTCACTTCATATATGAGTCTGATTTTTAACATCTGCAAACGTTTCATTGATTTCACGTTTATTACCAAGAAGCCTGAAGAGGAAACGAATTCAAACCTTTGTGAGGATGAAGATTCTTTCCTGTTGTGTTCAACAAGTTCAGACTGCAGAGTCACAGGAGGGGGCGGGGCCTCCTGAGGTCAGACGTGATGTAATAAGAACAACAAGATGGTAGAGGTGGCGTGCAGACAGTCTGTAGAGACGGTAGAGGTGGCGTGCAGACAGTCTGTAGAGGTGGCGTGCAGACAGTCTGTAGAGGTGGCGTGCAGACAGTCTGTAGAGGTGGTAGAGGTGGCGTGCAGACAGTCTGTAGAGGTGGTAGAGGTGGCGTGCAGACAGTCTGTAGAGGTGGCGTGCAGACAGTCTGTAGAGATGGCGTGCAGACAGTCTGTAGAGGTGGTAGAGGTGGCGTGCAGACAGTCTGTAGAGGTGGTAGAGGTGGCGTGCAGACAGTCTGTAGAGGTGGCGTGCAGACAGTCTGTAGAGACGGTAGAGGTGGCGTGCAGACAGTCTGTAGAGACGGTAGAGGTGGCGTGCAGACAGTCTGTAGAGACGGTAGAGGTGGCGTGCAGACAGTCTGTAGAGACGGTAGAGGTGGCGTGCAGACAGTCTGTAGAGACGGTAGAGGTGGCGTGCAGACAGTCTGTAGAGATGGCGTGCAGACAGTCTGTAGAGGTGGCGTGCAGACAGTCTGTAGAGACGGTAGAGGTGGCGTGCAGACAGTCTGTAGAGACGGTAGAGGTGGCGTGCAGACAGTCTGTAGAGGTGGCGTGCAGACAGTCTGTAGAGGTGGCGTGCAGACAGTCTGTAGAGATGGCGTGCAGACAGTCTGTAGAGGTGGCGTGCAGACAGTCTGTAGAGACGGTAGAGGTGGCGTGCAGACAGTCTGTAGAGGTGGCGTGCAGACAGTCTGTAGAGGTGGCGTGCAGACAGTCTGTAGAGATGGCGTGCACACAGTCTGTAGAGGTGGCGTGCAGACAGTCTGTAGAGGTGGCGTGCAGACAGTCTGTAGAGATGGCGTGCAGACAGTCTGTAGAGGTGGCGTGCAGACAGTCTGTAGAGGTGGCGTGCAGACAGTCTGTAGAGGTGGCGTGCAGACAGTCTGTAGAGGTGGCGTGCAGACAGTCTGTAGAGATGGTAGAGGTGGCGTGCAGACAGTCTGTAGAGGTGGCGTGCAGACAGTCTGTAGAGGTGGCGTGCAGACAGTCTGTAGAGGTGGCGTGCAGACAGTCTGTAGAGGTGGCGTGCAGACAGTCTGTAGAGGTGGCGTGCACACAGTCTGTAGAGGTGGCGTGCGTCACACTTTATTTACTCGTTTCGTCCTGAATAAATGTGAAATATGAATTTGAGTCACGTTGATGAACAGGAAACGTAACTTCCTGATGTGGACGGATCGCCGTCGTCTCTCGTCCCCTCGCGCTCTGACCGCCACGTTCAGCGCAGCTTTAAAACAAACGGACCAATCAGACACGAGTTTGAGGATCATAAATAAGGTTTGAAAGTGAAGAATAAAACCAAATAAAACACTTTGAATAAAGTCTGAAGTACGCGTTGTGTGTTTTTCTCAGTTTCTGGAGTTTGATCCGTTTCCGTGGTAACCGAAGGTGTGTCTTCACACGCCGTCAGCAACAAACCAGTGAAAGCAGATATTTGGAGAGCGAATGCAAACTGTTGAGCGTCTCTGCGTGCACGTTTGCTCGTCTGTAATCTGTTGTTGTGTTTTTAAACGGCGGTCGTGCTCGCCGGGTCAAAGCGTGCTGTAAACAACTCACAGGAGGGAAATGTTTTTATTCATCCCTCGTCCTTTCACTCCGCACCTACATGGGAAAAAGTCCCCGAACACTTGTTTTCCCTGAATTTCATCGAGTGAACAAAAAGAATCTTCACAGAAAAGTCTTGCATCTCTTTTTTTCCGAGGAGGCGACTCAAACGCGGCGTGTGAAATGAGAGTTGCCTGGGTGTGACTTCTCCAGAAAGCATCCGCTCGCTATTGTGTGCCGAGTCAACTTCTGCAGGCCCCAGCGCCCTGACTTCCATACATGAGAGATCAAGGGTTACCAAGGTGCTTTAGAGAGAGGGGGGGGGGGGGGACACAAAATGCTCATTTCCTCTGCGTGTTGGCGGCCCTGGTGGGGCTTCACACGGGGGTCACTGACAGCCTCACACTCCTTCCCTTCTTCTTAATGAAAACTGTTGCTCGCCTTCTCGGAGGCGTGCTTTTCCCGCCTCCCGAGTACAGTGCGAGGGAGGCTCTCGCTGATGTGCTGAGGCTGCCTAAAAGAAAGTTAGTTGAGACTCTTGAGGCTTGTTGATCCAGAGTCGGGCCCGTCGTGGAGAAAAGGTAAAAGTAATTCTGTCCACCTCTCATTCTCGGCCCAACGTTCAGTGGCTGAGCCGCAGCATTAACTTGTATTCTAACAAGATTAAAATATATTCGTCCTGGGGATTAGCATAGTTAGGTGTCCCTTTGCCTCTTTTTTCCCCCTGCACTGGTGCGGGGACACTGGGCTTTGATCTGTGTTGCGAGGCAAGAGTCCTGGCTTGGACCTAGCCATTCGAGTGCCAAGTGTGAAATTGGCCTGATGTCATCCCCATTCTTCACCTTTTACATCTTTCACCACTTTAATTATGTTTCCGCCACAAAGCCCGGGCACCTCTGAGCAGATTCCTCTCCGGCCGGAGGAAGCGTTTATAAAACTGTGGGTAAATGACACAGTAGGGGAAGGGCTTGGAGGAGGAGGAGGTGGTGGTGGGGGGAGAGGTCAGAGCGGGATGGGGGCTCTTTTGTGTCCCGAGGTCGACACTGATACTCTCCTGATGTATCCTCACTTCCACTTGTCTCCGCCCTGGACGTTCATTCTGGACATGTTGGACCCGCTTCTAGAAGAAGTGTCTCTCTGTGTTGTCTCACCACATGACTTGCTCTAAATAAAGTGTTCTTTTTTTCTCCCCACAGCAGAGGAAGGCGTGGAGTGTTTAAAGGTCCACTTCTTGACCTCCTGAGTCTCGACTCTGGAGACACGTGAGGACGAACACGTCTCCAATAAAAAGCCTTCTTCCTTCCAGGAGAATGTGCCCGTGCCTGCAGCTATTGTTGGTGCGCTGGTGTCCCTAACTGAACTTGGGGGAGCGTCCCTGCCCGGTGAATATTTTGATGAAGGTTCCTATTGAAGGAGCAAAACAACGGGGGAATGTGTGCATGTGAGGAGGCAGGAAGTGAGCATGCCAGGCCACAATAAACTCAAATATGATGATAGTAAAAATGTGTGTGAGGGAGAGAGTGAGAGAGCTGTGTGTGGAGAATGGGTTAGTGAGGGGGGGGGGAGGGGGGGGAGCAGCCACCTGCAGCCATGACAGGCTTTGACCTTCATTTCTCTCTCTCTCTCGCTCTCCCTCCTCTCTCTCTCTCTCTCTCTCTCTCTCTCTCTCTCTCTCTCTCTCTTCTCCCCCCCCCCCCACTCTCGTTCCTGCCCTGTGATAGAAGGCCAGGCTCTTTTCAGAGGCGGCGATGGAGACTGGCCGTGGTGGAGCCGGTGCTGGGAGCAGCGCTCTCCGCTCCAATGCGAGTCACTGGCCGTTAGACATGGCGCTTCAAAGACTAGCGGTGCAAGTATGGAAATGCAGATCAGCCATTGTTGAGGAAACATGCCTGGGAATTGTTCGAGGCTTTCCCTTGCATAATGTTTGGATGCTTTCTGCAAAATGTTTTAATCTTCCCAGGCGTGAACGTGATCCCTGAGCGAGTGGGCGTCTGCGTGGAAAGTCACGCTGTGCTAAACGATAATGTTTGTGATACGATTTGTGACATTTTTTTTTTCTTTTTTTAAACCAATTGTTGTAAAGATTTTGTCCGTTTTGAGCTCCTAATGCACTTTGTGTTGACAGCCTGCAGGAGCTGAGCGTGCAGATGAACGTGACAGCGGCGTGTTTGTGTATAATCTTCAAGGTTTATTTACTCTTTTGCAGTTTTCAGGAGGCAGTTAATTACACAATTAATACATGATACAAAGTATGTACATTTATACCAAAGAATACTTCCAACATAAAATAAAAAATAGCATTGTATTCTACAACTCTGTGTTGTAATTTCATTTAAACATGTTCATATATAGATAGATATAGACGCTGATGAGTAGATTCAATATGTCGTACCAGCAGTTTTCTCATAAAGGCATTCAACTTGGATAGTCTGCATTTGAAGTATTACTGCTTCTCTGATTCGGCACAGTCACGTTTCAGGAACAAAAAGTTCACACCTGAACTTTAAGGCAAAGTGTGTTTCTGTTTGGTGGATTTTAATTCACACACACTTTTTGCAGATACACAACAAAAACACTTTGAAAAAGGCAGAAAAGTCCACAATTTGGTATATGGATACAGTCAGCGACAACTTGGAACTCCATCATACTTCCCCATCCACAAAGACAGAGTTTAGAAACACAGTTATTTTTTGCCCCTCTCTTCCCCCCCCCACCACCCACCCCCCCACCCCGAGTACAACAGATTGCAGCTTTCATGCAAAGGCCCCATAAAACTATTTTTCATTCACAAGAAAAGAAAACCAAAGAAGTTATTGCAAGATAAACAAGCAGTGTAAACACCTCAGATATCTACTCTAAAGCAACACTGGTCATTGGATAGATTTTTTTCTCAATATAATCTATATAAATACACATATGAAGTCCTTTCAACAACGATAAGAGCTGTCCAACATGTGGAGTGCACTCACTGACAGATTTGCCTTTGAATGATATATGGATATGTGATAAAAAACTGTATATAGAGAAAGATTTGACAGAAAAAACATCCAATAAGCTGCGTTTAAAGACTCTACTCGGAATGCGTAAAAACGCGTGTCATCATTGTCCCTATGCTACAGAGTTGTTTCTGTGATTTCAAGGCAGCGTCATGGCCTCCAATGCGTCCAGCTACAACATCATGATTCATATTGCTATTTAAAAAAAAAACGAGAATAGCTGCACTGATGCGTTATTGGCCAAACGAATGAAACACGCACAGATTAGTTTAAAGGCGATGAACACACACACACACACGTACACACACACACACACACACACAAGTAAGCAAAGCATCCCTTTTTAGTGACGTGACGTGTGTAATCAAATCCACCCCCCCCCCCTCTCGGTCACTTATTATAAAGTGTTTTTGAATTTATTTCTGTTTTTAAAAAAGCGTTATCAAAATCCAGATTGTGCCCGAACGCGTCTCTGACTCCTCCTGGCAAAGTCTCCTCTGTCCGATTGTACGCGAACACAACAAAGGAAAGCAACAAAAAAAAAACAACCCTGGTGTTGGCATTGATTTAAATTCACAGTAGCCTTGGATGCAGCAGAATAAATCTTCTTTGGACTTGAGTTTGTTCGCCTCGCTGACAGGTGGAGTGCACGAGGACAATCAGTGTAGGCCTATAAAAAACATGGAGGGGTTAACGTGAAGCTACCTCGGGGAGGGGGGGGGGGCGACAAACAATGAAAACATACCTTTATACAACATCTTTTATAGACGTGATATTGCAGAAATATCTCTCTTATTTTTTTTGAAAAAGAATTGATGCTGGTATACTCTGCACACACTGGCCCTTTATTCGGTGAGATTATTGCATTGTAGGCTTCACGGAACCTCCCGGAGAACGAAACATCGCTATAATAATCCTATAGGAGCCTATAGAGAGCTGTGGTGCCTTCACGTGTCTCTGTACCGGGTGTGTCTGCTTTATGGGCCCTTGGTGAATCTGTGGTGATAGTCATAGAATTTGTGTTTATTTCTATCTGCTGTGGTGTCATTAAATACTCCTGTAGGTGTGATATCTCTGTATAATCTGTCATAGGAGGACTATAGGTGTCTCTCGTCGTGGAGGCTGCTTGTGACTTCTCTGGAAATTAATCGCTGTCAGATTTTTCGTCCTTGGATGAGACGGTGGCGTGATTGTACAGTCCCTGTGCCATCAGGTGCAAGGCCAGGTTGTTCTTAGCGCCGGTGGCCTTCTTGATTTTGGCTCTCTTGTTCTGAAACCAGATCTTGATCTGGGACTCGTTGAGGCCCAGCTCCTGCGCCAGGTTCTGCCGCCTCTGCTCGGTCAGATATCGGTTGGTCTGAAACTCCGTCTTTAGTCTCTGCAGCTGCTCTGCTGTGAAGGCCGTCCGTGGTCGCTTGTCCTCTTTGCTGGTCGTTTTCTTCTTTGGTTTGCGAGATCTTGGCCCTGTAGTTGGAGGGGGAGGGGGGGGGAGGGGAGGGGGGGGTCACAGTCGCATAGAAATTAGTATATTTTAATCCAAACTCGATTTTACAGACACATATTGAACCCGTTTGCTTTAGTTTGTCTTTCTGCAGAAAAAGATAGAGAGAGAAATCCTGATTAATGTGTTCTCATTAAAAACGCACATCACGTCCTTCTCTCCTTTTATAAACTAATAAAGTTCACTTTTCTCTAAACGAGCTGCTTCATCTGCTTTGGAAAGAAAACTCTGATTATTAGGGATTCTATTAAATTACCAAACTCGATGTAAACAAGCTTGTTCACCTTTCACTGGGACCTTTAGGAGTTACAAAAAAATCCACCAGAATAAGTTTAATTCTTCCTAATATATTTTTTCCTCATTTGTTACAAAAAAAGCAGTTTATTTAAAAAAAAAAAATGTTTACACGTCCACTTAATTAAAAAAAAAAAAAAAAAAGCATACACACCAAGAAGCAGAGCCTCCCCTCCCTCCCTGTCTCTGTCTCTCTTACACACATGCGTACGTACGCACACACGCACTCACACAAATGCAATAATATGGAATTTTGAACCAATAGGACAGGAGCAGAGAAGCCGGTGAGTAAGTGTGTTGCTGGTTAAAAACACAGAGCTCCTTTCACTGCTGTTACATCTTAGTTTTTTGTGGGTCACTTGGAAAAAAAAAAGAAGCTCTTGAATGGAGCAAAACGTGACCCGAATATGAGCAGCACATTAGATCCACATTAATTTTCCATCTGGATGGAGGCCTGTTTTCGGGCAGCTCCAAACAGAGAGGAGCACACTGATTCAGGACAGGCCGAGTGTCTCCATCCTGATGAATCAGCGTGTGTACATCAGACCTGTGCAGCTACAACTCGTAGTAGTCACTACGCCACTCCATAGCGCGTTACATAATGCATGAGAACAAGTTGTACTCCACTTTTGATGGATACTATAAGTCAAATACAACACACACCGTCCCAGTCCAGGCTGAGTTTGTTTTCTTCACAATAAAACGTCATGTGGATGAGCTGTGCAGCGCGAGCCTCCATTGCACTAACATGCATTTTTAATCCACTCCAAACACAGCTCGCTCTCCAAGCAGCGAAAAAAATAAACTAAATTATTATCCAAAGCTGCACGTGACGAATAAACGTCTGTTTGGAGAATATAGGAGGCCAGAATAAACCCCGAGGTGCGTTCAAAGTTAGGAACATTTTAGTGCAGAATTATTACGTACGTAAAAGCTTTAAAAATGTCGGCCTATGTTTTGGCATTTTTAACGGGACAGATGAAGTTTAATTATTTTAAAAAGTGTGGCTGTTTAATTCGTAAATGTTATTTTCTCCTTCTCACAAACGAATAATATTCTACTCTCTCCGGAGAGTCCATTCATTTAATTTAATTTAATTTCTAACCTTCGTATATATTTTTTTACATTGGACATGTGTTGTGTGCAGTTGATCATGAGCTCTGTGGTTTTACGCACAGTCTGTTTGGTTTATATTAAATATTAAATATTTAGTAAATCGTCAGTTTCCGCTGCTCGGTGACGGTTCGCTTCACTCAGCTCGGGAGAAGTCGGTCAAGGCATCCGGGGTCAGTGTTACGGGGTATTTCAGGTTACTGAGAAGAACGAATAGAATAAAAAAGGAATGCACCAACCTGAAGAAGGCCTGTCCGAGTAGCGGGTGCAGTAGACCCAGGCCGGCCACAGCATGGGCTGAGCCTGGGACGGGTTTGAGCTGGCTTGGGAACTGTCTGAGTCTGAGCTTAGGCACTGGTCTCCGCTCTCCCCGCGGGGTTTCCGAGGCTCCTCGGCGGCTATAGCCGGTTTCTTGATCCCGGTGACCGTGTGCGGAGTGGAGGTCCCTTCCGCAGGCACAGTGCTCCCCACCGGCTCGGTCTGAGGGGCGGCGGGACTGTTGTGGCTCTCCCGCGATGCCAGGCTACCCTCTTCGTGGTTTGCGCCTCCATCCTTTTTCCGCCCGAAATCCGGCCGCAGGATGTTGTCGATGAAGAAATTGGTGACCCGGTGCGGGATCTGCGGGTTCCCCGGCGCCTGTAGCAGCGGTAGGATGGCTCTGTTGGATTCATCCGCCGACTCCTGCCGCTCCACCACGTCTCTGTTGCCGTGATCATTTTCTTCCATACTGATTCCGCTTTACTCTCTTTAACCCCTTTATCGCTCTCTCTGCTGTGATGGGCAAAAAATGCAAAGAACTTTTTGGGGGAAATGAAAATTGGAAAAAGAAAAAAACTGCACGCGTAAAAATAAATAAAAAATTAAGTCAAATTCTAACGAGTGCCCTGGACACCATGCAAAGCCTTGCGATAGTGTCCTCTGAGAAAAGCATACTTTTTCACATGTACTCCCTCAATCTCGGGTTACAGCTGCTATCGTAGAGGGATGACATGTGCCATTTGTGCACCATCCACTCTCTAGTTGGCCGGGTTGAGTGCGCTCAGCAGTGCCTGTGCCTAAACTAAACTAAGGGTAAATAAAGAGGCTGCTAAACTGATGCTCTAATACTCTCACTCTGGAGTTTTGTTCTTATTTTCAATACGAGCCCCCCGAGTGACGTTTTCCCACCGTCCTCCCAGACACGTGCCTTGGACCAATAGGAGGGCAGAAACTAGGCCATGTGACGCAGACTCCAGAGCAGTCCACAAACGCCCATCCTCGCCTTCGTAAAGGGAAAGAGTCCTGAACCGACGAAGAAGAAGAAGAAGAAGCCTCATTTAAATCCAGTGTGAGCGCACATAATGAATGTGTGTTTAAGATGTGTGGAAGTTAAATTTTTTAGAGTTTGCAGAAAAACAAACACGCCGCGCATCACAATGTGTGTTGAGTGAAACAAAGGCAGGTCGAAGCTTGTCAGAGGGGGCTGCGGGGACCCCCGGGGTTCCTGCTCGTACTACACCGGGAGGGACTCCCATCAAATAAGAAGTAGTACATGTTTACTGTGTCGTAATGCAAATGGACCCATCTTCAAATGTGCAGAAGTCTCACTCTGACATTTAAAGACACGCACTCTAAATGAAAGCGATAAAAGAACAGTGAAACCCTTTCAAAATAAAACGGCCTTATGCGTGGATGCATCTGTGACATCAACATGTTTGAAATAATGTGTGGAAAAGACATCACTGAAAAATGATGAACTATTGTAAATGTCTGTCACACAAACTGTCAGAATGAAGCTGGATGCTATTTGAACACCTGTTAGGAGAATGAAAGGATCGAGAGCGAGTTTGTCCTGCCAAGGTGACACGCAGAGAAACACACCTGCTGCGTGTCTCTGTGCTCACATTTACTAAACCACATTTTCACACGCATTTCTCTTTACAATATGAATTGAAGCAGATTGTTTTCTTTTATTTAACCTGGCGTCAGCTCGCCTTTGGTTTGTAGCATGGATTTTAGCAGCACTCTGCTGACACGTCGCCTCATTATTGCTCGTAAAAAAAACTAAAGATGTGAGTATTTAAGATGCTTCTGTCTGGAATCAACGCACAAAATGTGCATCGAGTATTTTTCCTTCTCTTCTCCTGCTCGCCTGCCGTGACGCTGCGCTCGGCCAAGAAGTGGGTCCATATCCCTTTAAAAGAAATCAGTGATGCAAACAAACTGTTTTGTGCACGGTGCTCAGGGTACCGAGTCGCGCCAAACACAAAACTTTGAGTAACTTTGCTGACCAGCGCGAAGTTTGTGTCTCTCCTCCCAGGACTGCACCGAGGGATCAGGCTGCTCGGACCGGGGCTGTGCGTCGAGAAGAGGGGGCACCAAGGACGACCGGGTCCGGACGAGATCCAGGACTGAGAGACCGAGTGAGGAGAACTCCACAATCCAGTCAGAAAGTCACTTTGCTTATTTTTTGTATGTTACTTGAAGTCGTGTTGTTCGCTCTTTGGCTGTTTTGGGGAAGGATTGAAGTTCATCCACATTTCTAAAAAATGATCACATGAGGCTACTTTGTTGTTTAATGTCATTGTTGGAAACCAAAGGCTCATTTTCTCATGTGATACGGGCAGATAATTCAGGCTTATTTCACATAAAGTCCATTTTAGCATATCAAAGTATTTATTTATTCTTGCACACAAACCTGCTGCTTCATTTATTCTAATTAGAATTTTTTGGCACAAAAACAGTTGAGATTTAAGCACGAGTCTGGGTACATTATATTTGACTTTCTCGTTGGTAAATAGCCTTACGACTTTCTACAAGAATGACCAAATAATAAAATGAAAGTTCAGTCTAATTAGTTTTTACGCGTTTACGTTTCGTCCAAACGCGCGCTGACACAGTGACAGCTCAGAGACACACAGGATTAAAAAGGAAAAAAACCCGCCTCATCATCGACCCTTCAGGCTCATCTCTGAGCAATATTTTCAATTAAAACAGATTGTGTGTATTCTCCTGATGAAGCGTCGTGTCTTCAAACTCTACCTGAGCTGCAGCCTCAAAGTCCAGCTCACAAAAGAGCCATCCGAGCTCTCCCGTCGGCTGCTGCACTGAAAGTCCGGAGTGAAAGATGTAATTAGACAGGCCACTCTCATGCTGCGATTGTTTCTCACTTGTGAGGGGAAGCGCAGATTAATGTTGAGCGCTAAATAAGCAGCAGACAATGGAGGCACAGACAGGCCGCTACCGCCTGGGCTTGGCCTCTAACCTCGGAGCAGAGCAGAAACAGGAGGGCTGTCTGGAGGAAATGACACAGCTCAGCCTCTGAATTAGAATCAGGGCCTGGGTGCTACATTTACACACGCATAGAATCCCTGCTCTCACATTTAGTGTAAAAAGGGACAAATGTGACATTAGCTCGTGTCTAATAAAACAATAAGAGAGAGTGGACTGAGGGAGCCGGGCGGGTTTTACGCATCCTGTGTAAATGTTGAAGCACAGGCTGCAGGACTCTCAGTAAAACACACATGACTTCTATTTGATGATGTGTGCATTCTGCAGCGGACAGGCCTCCTTTAGAGACATCGGTATAAATGTCCCTCCTCGTTGTGTTGGGCTTTTATTTTTCCTGTTGTGGAATAAAAAGGACAAAAGGCGTCCTGTGTCAGGGAGAAAATCCTCCTCACATTGTTCCTGATTTTTGTACATTGACTTAAAAGTCACACTTTTCCTGCATGTGGATAAAAAACATTGTAGGACACGTGCCCTGGTTAGCTAAGGGTTAAATAATGCTGTAAATATATTTATATCTTTTGATTTATGCGATATTGTTTTTTTAAGAGTCATAAAAAAAGTGCTGAAAATGAAGTTGTTCTCAGTTTTAATCAGCCTTTTGTCATGCTGTGATTTCCTCGTGCTCATATTTCTGTTTTAATGCTTCATGTGTATATAATATAAAATAATAGGTCCATTTTCTGATCCTAGCTGAGATGTGGAGCCGAGCCTGCGTTGGGTCAGGGTTATTGTAAACAGTCATGTGTCATTCTCCTTCTTCTTCTTTGTAAATAATCAACACAAGGCAGAGGTCTCATACATTGCATGCACGTGCTCATGAAGCAGACAGAAGTGGCCTTTTGCAGTTACTCAAAGTCTGAGAGTTCTCATGTTACAGCTGGAGGTGAAGGCTGCTCCTTTCATTCATCCCTTCATCATAAACACTGTTTAGTATTTTGATTCATTTTTAAACATGATCAGATATTTTTTTTGTTCTAATTTGCTCCCCAGCAGCTCGTCACGTTAACAGCACGCAGCTCGATGAGAGGACTTTTTCTCCTCATATAGAGCTCTACTTATTTCAGATATGATTTACACACACACACACACACACACACACACACACACACACACACACACACACACTCACTGTGCATCTTTAAACAGGCTTGTTGTATTGACTATTATCCAGGTTTAAAATGGATGGTGCAGCTTCATGTTGAGGAGAGGAAGGTGCGATCATTAGTCCTGTTTGCCATTTTTATTATCTACTCGTGTTCCAGGAAAAAGCAAACATTGATTATCTGCCATCTCTGACAGCTTTGACTAAGTTATTGAATCTTTTTTTCCTCCTCGTCTCGTTTGTTAATTTTATTTTATAATAATAATTAAAAAAAACAATGCACCATCATCATTTCCCTCCATTAAAGGGTTAAAACTACGCACACTTTGCACGTCTGATTTGGTTTCTATGCAGCCTATAAATCTGCACAGAATCTATTTCATATTCACTTATAGCTCTGTGCCTCCTCCTCCTCGCACATACACATTGTATACACACACACACACACACACACACACACACACACACACACACACACACACACACACACACACACACACCTCCTACTACTACTACGATAGATCGTACGCATTGTGCGCATGTGCCCTGTCCTTGAGTTCCTATAACCTATTTTCTTGCTCTGTATTTTCCTTGGTAGGATTGTCTTACACGTCACCAGCGCGCGGTACTATGGAGTACTACAAAAGGTGACGCGCAGAAGGAGGATTTGTGAATGGACGCCGTGATGTGTGCCAGCTCACAGATCAGAGGGCGGTGGGACCTCTGCAGATGCACCCTGAGCCCCCTCCTCCCCTGCTCCTCTTCCTCCTCCTCTACCCCACCCATACCCAAGTAACCCCCCTCCCTCCCTCCTCCTCAACTCATCTCCCCCCCCCCCCTCCTCCCCGGTCACCATCCCCTCCCTCCCGATGAATGGGGGTCTCTGAGATATCAGCCCTGTCACCATGCAGGGGTCGCACCAAATCCTCGCGCTTCCTGTGCCTTTCAGAACCTGAAAGCACGTCCCTGCTATTTGAGGATCCTGGATGATTTTTTTTGTGTTGCGCTTTTGTGGGCCTGGAAGCTCGACTGCCCCCTGTTTTTCTTTTCTTGCCTTTTTTTTTTTTTTTTTAGGACCCGGGTCAGCCAACAGCACGGCAGCCACACTGTGCAAAGATTAGACTCGGGCCTAATTGCGTGGAGCCAACATACACACAAAGTCCAAATAATTCAGAGCTAAACTTCATCATACATTTTAGGATTTTATTCACCAATCGGACTTTTATAATAATTGTTTTGATCCCGGATTATTCTCCAGTTAAACCTAATTTACGATCGATAAAAATACTTGAATGGAAAACTAAAACACTTCTGTGATTGCATTAATACATGTTCCCTTTTTTTGTATTAAATGACACGATGAGAAACACGCATCAGCTTCACTACAGTGTTGACATCTTGCTGTAATAGTGTCACCACTGCGTAAATCTACTCTGACTTGATCCCCAACCTTCTTTAAAAATCTTCTAAAAGCACTAAAACGATCCCAAACTAAAATGAGCCTTTTCTTTGTTTTAGACTAAAGAGCCATTTTGTTTTTACGGTCAGTTTCCTCATTTCGTGATCCCACTCAAATCCTCTCTTCTGTATTCTTCTGCCATCCCTGTATGGAGATGATGTCTATATAAATGTTGCTTGTTGTGAATGTTTTGGGTTTTTTTTGCAGAGACGTCCTCCGGGTCGCTGCACAGCGGACTTTGCAGGCCTCGGAGTCTTCCTCTGGTCTGAGCCCTTTATAGGTTTTTAATAAGTGTTAATCCGCCTGATCGCTGTGGCGGAGATAAGTCTCATTTGAATTGGGATTGTTCTTTCTTCGTCTTCGTCTTCTTCAAACAGAGCTGAGCACAAACAACTGCACCACCCTGAGCGCAATTAAGGCCTCAGCTAAATGAGATGATGCTAATTGAAAGCAGCTGAGAGCCCATCAGCAGACTCTGCAATGCTGCACTCACAACAAGAGAAGAAGAAGCAGGGAGGCTTTTTATTTTTATTTTTAACTTTCTTTTAGAGAGAATATTTGTCTTTGAAAATGTCAAAATGTTTTCCCTTCAAGAGACAGTCCATTTTAAATTCTGGATTTTTTTTTAAATTTAGAAAGAGGGGAAAATAAAAACTCTAAACTTGATTTGGTCCACCGAGTTAAACTATAAAACTCCCAGATTTATTTTTTTAGAAGGACGTAAAGCCCATGTGTGTATTTTATTAAATCATATTTCTGCCTCCCTCCTCGGGTGTAAAATAATTTCACCAAAATAAAACAAAACAGGATCAGTTTGTTTCCATCTTCAGAATATTTATTGTCCAATCAGCGAGCTAGAGTTGGATTTATGTCCTGAAAAATACAAAGTGGTAAGAATAAATACAGACAGAGGCTCTGCTGAAATGAAAACACAAAAGGATCAGAATGAAACTAAAACGGAAGCTGGCTCCTTTCATAATAATCCACTTATTACGCATTAAAAAATGTGCTTAACGTGGACCGCCCCACTTTTAAAATAACAAGCGTAATCTTTTTAATAGTTTGGGTAGGAAATACATTTAAACAGCAGGTCAGTCCTACAGAGTTACTCTAAGAACCAGTTTGGAAAGAGTTGAAAATAAATTTAGAAACTCGGAAGAGAAAGCGTCATGAAATAGATCTGGATCCTTAAATCACGTTTATCTGTAAACTTTGCTCTCGTTGACGTCATTAAGTGTAAATCTCGTTTTTCTCAGTGTGCTCGTGTTGTAAATTCAAGAGTCGGGGTCCTCAGTGAGGAGAGTATCGTTTGGATCCTCAACTGGTGTCAGGCCCTGTGAGGCGCAGCTCGGTGGGACTTTGTCTTCACGTCGTACTGCAAAGAATAAACGTGCACGTGCTGTCTATTTCCGTCAGGTTAATGGGTTTGCATTCTCTGGCTTATATCCTGTAAGTGTGCATGCAGCATGATCGAGCTGTGAGGGCTTATATGTTCTATCTATCTATCAGTGTGATGTGAAACACCTGACGTCCACTCCGCTTAAAGCCACTCAACTTTGTGCATCCAGGATGCTTTGCGGGGTTTGCATGGTCCACATGCCCCCGTGCTGAGCACCTGTCTCCAGCTCCTCCTGTGTTGCGTTTATGAGCAGGCACGAACAAGTGGAGGGAGACAGGTGGAAAGCACTTGCTGCAGAGTAAACTTTGAGAGCAGGTTGCTGGCAGTGCAGAGACATTTCTGGAAGTTTTGACTCATCAGACGAACAATCTCGAAGAATCTCTACAGAATGCAGAATGCTTGAGTTTAATTCCTTTTAATACAAATCCTGCAGATGATAGAAGCAGCCGTGTGAAGTCATTTAATGACTGTTAAAATGGACACGTCATTGCTCGACAGGTGACCCCGCAGCTTCACAAATATGTGGCTGGACTTTTCCACGTAAAAACAAAAACTCACCCCAACGAGCCAGAGTTTTTAAAGTTCCACATTTAATGATAAAGTCTCTGCAAAGACCCCCCCCCCCTCCCCGCGTGTATTTCCATTTCTTTCTAACTGGGACAAACAATTCCTGTTATGTATCGGGGTCCAGCTCATAGTGGGCGGAGGTCACTCATAGGCGGTTATCCGAGCCCTCTCCCTGTGTGGCATCGCGCCCTGCGCCGTTTAAGACTCGCCAAAATAGTGCTGGACTCCCCTGAACGCGCCATGTGTACTGGACTCCCTTTCACCCCTCTGAGCACCTGAGTTGTTTTTACCCCCCAGCCCGGAGGTATGTTGTGAATTTGTCACTTATCGGGGGGGGGCGGGCAGTCAAAGGCCATTTTAAGGCGCAATAACTTTCCCAGATGGCTTCAACCTGCCAACTTTGTGCATCTCTCAGCAGCGAGGTGAACGAGCTGCTGCTTAAAAAAGGGGCATCTTAACGCCCACTAATGCAGACTAATTAAAAGAGGGCAGACGTCGACCTTTGGTGCGTCATAAACACGGCTCATGGCATGATTTGGATTATGCAAATGAGGCTTCCATGATCTGAGAGGATTCCTGTTGTGGTGACTCAGGACGTGTTTCCTTTCCAAAGATCAGCTGCTTTCAGTTTGCTGCAGGTTTGTGAGACTCCTGGATTTCTGTTTGTATTTGTCGTTTGTCCAACATAAAGTCTGAGGGATGTTTGTGCTCAGGTGATGATGTGCAGAGCTCAAAGTGAAACATCAGATTTTAAAGAGTGCTCAGTGAAGGTGTCATCAATGTCTTCTTATTTCTAGTCTCTGACTGTGAACTGTTTTCCTTCCTGCCTATTTGTGTCTTAATCTTCTGTTTTATCGCTCTCCTAGAACTCTGTAGTTTCATGTCTGCATGTGCACACATGTTCATGTTGATGCTTCTGTCACATTTGATCATGCACACGTCTCGTCTGTGTAAACTGCGTATATGCATCCTGCAGAAATGGTGTTTTTCTAATCTGCACACATCATATTTGATGCACATGAAGCCCTCTGAGGTGTGTTTTAAATAAACCTATCTCAGCTGTGCTTCCTGTCTCTGTGGGGTTTTTTAAGTGTGCATGTAGTTTATATGTTGTGTTGTTTTTCTGTTTCATAGTCCAGATTGTATTTTGTTGTCCAGATGAATTTTAAAGGGACATTTCAACAATCCTCTCACAAACGTCCTTCATTAGTCAGAACAGTAAATACAAAGACGCAGGTTTCATTAAGGATGCTTCACTGACACAGCTAACGCTGCATAAACCGAGCTAAGCTTCAAACCTGTGAGTAAATCTTCACATTTTATTAAACATTGGGATCTGAGCAATCATCCTGCGGTGTTGATTTCAGCCCTCTATCTGTTACTTTCCACATTTAGTTTCCTCTCGGGACAGATCCTGCAGTGGAAAGGCTCACCTTGATTTATTCCATCACCTTCCTTATTATTATTTTTATCATTATTACCCTGCTTGATTTGCAGACTCTGATCTGGGCCGTGACATGCACAGGGTGTGTTTCATTTACACTGGGAAGGATTTGTTTGGAGATGTTGTGCATAATGTGCCGTCACCTCAGCTTTCTGCTGTCATTTGTATTATTGTCCTGCTTGGAGGAAAGAGGAGGGTATACAGGAAGGGCACACAAGGCTGAGCGGATAAATCCCTCTGACACGTTGTTTACACTCTGTTATTCCCTGCGTGTGTTTGTTTAGTTGTTTTTTTTCAGGTCGATTTTTGGCTTTAATTCTTTTGTTTGTGCTCTGATTTCTCCTAAAGAGCTGCAGGAGTTCTCTCAGATTCAGACACACAAAGAAAAGGTGTGCTTAGTTCACCCCAGACAGGAGTGTGTGTGTGTGTGTGTGTGGAGCAGCCCGAGTCTGCTGCCATTTGAATGGGATCTGAAAGGTAATTTGAGCTAAAATGGAGCCCACTTCACTCACTCAGCCCCCCCATGGCATCCTCGGTAATTCATTATTCCTGGCCGGCTCTGGGAAGAGGCAATGAGAGAGGGCAGAGGACAGGAGTGGACCCAGCTCTGGTGTAATGAAGACTCAGTAGACCTAAACGGCCCACACACACACACACACACACACGTAATATCTTTCATTATATATCTCCGGGAGAGCGGGACATTAATGCCACTCAAGACCTTTTTGGCAGAGAAATAAGGAGTGTGCAGTGATTTTCTCCTCTCTCAAATCCATTTCATTGACCTTTTCTATCATGCATGTGACTCTGCCTGCTCTCTGCAGTGTGAAATAAATATTCCAAGAATAATATTCAAGCCACTGTTTAATAAATTATCTTTTTTTTTAAATCTGAATTTTAATGCGTTTCAGTGATTTAGCATTTAAAAAAATGTAAATGTTCTCTAAAGTCGTCTCTGTCTTTGGTGTGTAACCTGCACGTGTGTTTATATCACATCATTAAGTGTTTACTCTGCAGGATGTGCAGCTTTATGTTCTCTACATTTTAGTCTCCATGAAATGAGATGGTTGGTATGAGATATGCCATGCGGTGCAGTTCCCTGTCCCACCACTAGG
The DNA here is from genome assembly GCF_947650265.1 of Symphodus melops. Taxonomy (NCBI): domain Eukaryota; kingdom Metazoa; phylum Chordata; class Actinopteri; order Labriformes; family Labridae; genus Symphodus; species Symphodus melops. The sequence goes on along the minus strand of NC_136704.1, from coordinate 25,108,105 downwards.
GGTCTATAGATGTCACGGTGATAATGTCCAGACAAGCAGAGAGGATAAATACTGTCATCTGGTGGTAACAAAAGCAATCACTGTTGAGAATGCTCTTCTGTTATGTCCTCATTTTTAAACTTGAGTCAACATGGAGGAGCAGGACTCAAAACAAGATGTGTGTGTGCATACTTTTAAATGTGTGTAACAGGCAGACAGAGGAGAGCCAAGAGGTTGTAAGGGGACCTGGATCCACTAAGGAAGGCCTTAGTGGAGGCTCCCCCCCCCCTGCAGGATTGACCACCACAGCAGAGACCTCTGTCCTCGTCCTCCTTCTCTGACATTATTTCTTTAGTTTTGTTCTTCTTCTTTTTTTAGTTTTTTTTTTAGCGTCTCTGAGTGTTCAGGACAACGCGACATCAGTCTCATGTATCATTTTTAATATTACTCATATCATGTTTAATTCCTGTATCAATCAGACTCCACTTGAAACGTTAAACACATCTGAAGAAGTTGAGTTTGACGGACGGACGGACGGACGGCTGCAGGAAGAGTCTCGCATACTTGACCAGTGCAGACCAAAGGATGGAAGTCAGATCACTCTCTGAGTACTGCCGAGGTGACCTTGAGCAAGGCAACAGCTCCGGTGTGCCCCTGGCGTAATGCATGTCCACAGGTCCTGTTTGTGCACCAGTGTGTATCTCTATTGTAAAAAAGTGTGAAACCAGAGTTTCCCCGTGCAGGTGCATGGACAGACAGCTGTAACATTAATAATGTAATAATAATAATAACACTCATAATGATGAAGACGTCCTGAAGCAGCAGAAACAAGAACTTTTTCATAGTTCCAGGAACTGTTGGAAGCCTTCCCATCTTTTATTGTTTCCTCACTGCAGGAACTAGAAACTGTTTTAGTTCCTCGAACAACGTTTGGAAGGAACCTTTTTAGCTCCTGCTTCAGAGTAGATACTAAAACCACCAATAAATTAAAAGCTCTTAAAATCATTCAAATGGAAACTGATGGGCTGACGGCGGCGAGGGTTTAAGCAGCGCAGGAGGTGCAACTCACAATGACTCGCAAACCACAACATGAAAACTGTTGGAAGTATTTCCTGCCTGTTGCCAAAAATGACTTCATATTTTCCAGCTGTAAATTAGGTGCATGAATTTAGAGGCTCGTCTTTGAATAACATCAAATTCAAAGACGTAACCAAAACAGGAAGCTGCTGCGTGGAGAAGAAACAAACCTATAGACAGCTCCAATCAATAGCTGAGATTGGCCCGGGCCTGTCTGCTGCTCGCCTTGATGGAAGCACATGTGGAGGAAGAGGAAGACACAGAGAGGACAGAGGGAGGGGGAGAACGAGGGGGGGGGGGGGGGGGGGGGGTCCTTTTGGCAAAAGAAGGCGCTCTAATGGAGTCTTTCAGTTTGCCGTGGCTGGAAATGAAAGGAGGTTGAAGCCTGGCCAATTACTCGGCCTGAGAAGAGGAGGAGACAGAAAGAGGAAGGAGAGAGGAGAAGTGGCGTGTGGCGCCTGATGGATGGATAGATAGATGGGTGGATGGATGGATGCATCAGTGGATGGATGGATAACATAAATAGATGTACAGAGCGCCTCTCTCAACGAGGAGTTCATTCAGAATAGCCCCCAGATATTGGCCCCACTCCCAGAAATTTCCCCCAGTGCAAAAGGTTAACTGTCAGTCCCCCGCTAGGTATAAATAGAAGTCTGCCCTCCAGAAAGGCGTGTTCGGGGGGAGGAAGGGAAGCGGGGGTGAGGGGCAGTTCCTCATGATTCCAGTGACACGCAGGGGGTTGGGGTGGAGGGCTAGTTTGAGTGTGATTTGAGGGGAGGGGGTGAGATGCAGCCGAAGACGTTATAATGGTTCTGGAGACTGACAGAGACCATAGGACAAAAGAGTGTCCTCGTCTATTCAAGTCCATGTCTACAGCAGACACAACAAACCCCACCGCCGGCGTCCCAGAGAGCTCAGCTGCGACTGAGCTGCGGCTTCATACACAGGACGGATCAGTCGTGTTGTCTTACAGCCAGGGGCGACTGGTCATCAGGGGCAGGTGGGGCACAGCTCCACCTATTAGAACTGTGCAAACAAATCAAGTTATCATTATTTGTTACATATGATGTCATAAGGTATTAGCTATGATAAGCATGTTGGTAATTTGCATCAGATTATTTCTTTTTATTTCATTTTTAACTCAAAATAAAGTTTAAATACTCAGTCAAACTAAGCTGGCTGGAGGGGCCGATTTACACGGGGGAAAGTGCTAATACGCATGCGCAGAGTGTTTGTATATGTAACGTAAATCAGATTAAAAATATGACACGTGGGGCTCACAGCGCGTAGCCCCAGTGAAACGTCATGCGTTCTTTTAGATTTGATTGGCTGAGTATTCAGAAGGGACCAGCTGATTGGCTGTCTGTGACTGTGACGATGAATTAGCCCGCGAGCGGGAGGATTTAAAAGCTAGCGAAGTTGTGAAGATAAATAAAGTGGATTTCTTATTGGAGCACAGGTTTGAACCCGTGAATGAGCGGGAGAAGTTGGAGGTAAAGTGTAAAGGAGCATTCCAACCGATGGATGTTATCATCACCCAAACAAATATCGGATTTAATGTGGATTAGTTCTCAAAGGAAAAGTGGCTAACAGTTAGCATCAAGAAGAAGGCGCTCTTCTGTTTTCCGTGTTTGATATTCGGAGAGGATGGAGTTCAAAGATTTGAAACATCTTTCTGAAAGGATCTCAAAACATGAGAGCAGCGGGAGTCAGCTGGACTGTGTGCTGAAACTGGGAGTACTGGGAACAGTAAGCTCACATTGACAGCGTTGACAGGCGATCCATTGAGCAGCATAAGGACAGGTGGAGAACAGGTATGTGCTCAGTCAGATAATCACATGTATTAAACTTTGTGCATTGCGGGGCCATGATGAGTTGGCGGACAGGCCTTTTCCGTTGTATTTATTATTTATTATTTAGTGTGAGGGTGATTGGAGGCTTCAGAGGCAGAATGATGCTCATCTTTAAAGGGACCTCCATTCAAAACCAACTGTTACACTGCAGGTATGAAGTGTACAGGGAAGAGTCAAACACATGGGCGAGACATCCTTTGTGCTGTGCAGACTGACGAGAAGTGTGTGTGTGTGTGTGGGGTGTGTGTGTAGTATTTCTGCATATTTTTTTAAACCATAAATGACCCCTTGACGTGTAAATTAAAAAAAGGCCATCAGTCCAGAGAGTAATTGTTGTCTTATCATAAAGGGGTCGTGCCCCACCAATATTTCACACACAGAAACGCCACAGCTTCCAGCAGCTGTTCAGACACTTTAAAAGTCATAAAAAATCACATCGACACAAGTAATCTTATCACGTGTTTTTTATTTTTTCACTTAAATCCATGGTAGCAAAAATGATACACAGCTGAAATATGAGACACAGAAAAAAGAAGGAAAAAAAAAAAGTCATAAATTTTGAAACCAAAAAAAAAGGTGCTTCATCACCTCAAATAAAAATAAAGCTTCCTGAACGTCAGCAGATTCAAAAAGCATTTAGAAAAATAAATCACCTTGTCCTGTTCTGATGCTACCAAGTGAGATGTTTTTAAACCACTTTGACACCAGTTTATGTTGTTGGGACCCTGAAGGCATCTCGTACTCACAGAAAACAAAGATGTTATTGCTTTTTTCTCTCTCGCTCACGTTTCCACACTGCATGAAGTCGTTTTAGCCTTTGTCAGAAATAATAAATAAGGAAGAATCGGCTCGTGTATACTCTGATTGCACTTAATCCTCTAGACCCCCGAAAGGCTAACTAACATACTGTAAGTCTCGGATGGTAATCATAATACCTGTGTGATTACAAAGGCAAAGCATTATACATACACGCAGTCATCTCATGATGTCCGTACAAACGATCAAACTGTTATAGTGACAAAAGCACTACAATCTAAAATACACCGGCAATCACAGATTGCAAATCTCAATAATGTCCTCGTCCCCTCCTCTCAGCGTCACGCGCTCCCACAGCGGCGTTTGAAATGGGCGATGTCACTCCTAAACATCTGCTCACAAAGAGTGTTTTTTAAGCCTCTCACTAAAGGAGCTGAGCTTCTCTTACAATCTTACAAGAAAATAAATCATGCACTGCGATGACGTCAGTCGCCCTGACAGGAAGGGAAACACGCACACGCTTGGCGCCCGGACTAAACGCTGCGTCAGTGTGAACCTCACAGATCAGGCCAAACACAACGTGCCGCACTAGTTCCTCCTAACAGAAGAGCTGTGAACACGACACCATTCACAGGTAAATACAACTGGAACATTACCGTAAAACGCCAAGTAAAAGCTCATCTCAATTTAAGGCTCCGCCCCCTTGGTCCACGCCTCTGTGCTGATCAGTCAGCAGATTCAAAGTAAGGATCAGAAATCTGTCCAACCTGAAAGACAGAGTGATGCTGGTATCTGCAGCAGGTCGACGACCTGTCTAAAAAAACCCAATCAGAGATCAATAACTGAATCTGAGCACAGTATCAATATTCTGATCTGAAAGACTAAAAAAGCAGAGCGGTTAGTAGAAGTTTTACGGTAATCCAGTAAAAAGTGGTTTGGCACTCTTGTCCACATTTCCTGCAGCTCTTCATCCCTCTACACCGACCTCGTGTCTGTACGGTAAACAGGAAGTGAGGGCTAGCCGGGTTAGCATTTACAGTTGGAATTAAGCGATCAGGATGCAGGTGCATGTTGAGTGATGTCACGGACTTCCTCGCATTTCTCCCTGTAATTAAAGCTAACTGTCACATTTACAATACAGCCGTCAGTGAAGGAGCTCTTCGACGTAGCGCTCAACACTGCTCTCTCTCGTCTGTGCCGCTAAACGTGTGGCGAGCGCAGGCGACGCCGCTAGCTCTCCTTTCCCAGTTTGAATCAAACAAACGAGATGTAACGGGTTAATTAGTGACCTTTAAAAGGAGCCAGCAGGCGGATTGTGACACCTTCCACACATGTCACCTGTGTCCAGTCTTTATGCTAAGCTAACCCTGCTACATATGTACCATACAGACCGTCTCCTCTTTCAGCACTAATCTCTACTCCTTCCAAAAAGGAAGCGTCATTCAGCGTCCGTCATGCGACACATTTGGTTCGGGGTTCGTGCTAAATAAATACTAAATTTGGTACGAAGGGGAACAAACATCGTCCCTGTGCTTCAGCTGAAAGGATTTCAGGGTCTCGCCCACTCGTACATTAGTTTCCCTTTTTATGATCATATTTGGGCAAAACATTAAATTAAAGCACCTTCCTGACATCGAGTCTGCCATCGATCGGGGTACATTCACACTTCCTCACACACGCGCACACGCACACGCACACACACACGGTGGGGAGGTGCAAAACGTCCAGCATGAGTTAAAACTGTTCACTTCAAAGAAACCAAAGAAGGCAAACACTGTCCTCCAGTGTGAGGGATGAAGGGAGAACTTAATGCTGCTGGAGGAGCAGGAGGTGGTTTGGCCACAAGGAGGCGCAGACGAGGACATGGCACGTTAGATGAGCCGCACTTTGTTATGAGAACAAAGAATGAAGTCGAAACCATGAGTCTTTTTTTTTGTCTCCCGTCATTCTCTTCGTCCATCTAATAACTTGTCCTTTTTTTTTTAGCTGTCCTGATGATCAGTCCATGTGGGGTTTCTCAACGCCGCCCTAAAGAGAGAGAGAGAGAGAGAGAGAGAGGTGTTAATAACATAAACGGAGTTCAGACTTACTGATTTTTGAGATCTTCCTCTGTAATCAGACAGCCAATCAGAGAGCTGCTCTCTTCCTCTGTGATCAGACAGCCAATCAGAGAGCTGCTCTCTTCCTCTGTAATCAGAAAGCCAATCAGAGAGCTGCTCTCTTACTCTGTGATCAGAAAGCCAATCAGAGAGCTGCTCTCTTCCTCTGTAATCAGACAGCCAATCAGAGAGCTGCTCTCTTCCTCTGTGATCAAACAGCCAATCAGAGAGCTGCTCTCTTCCTGTGTGATCATGAAGGAAACCTGCTGTGTTGAAGCTTCTCTGACAACAATGCAGCAGCCAGTATGTCCTCCTTCTAACTTTAGATTCTGCTCCTGAATGCTCTGGATCTGATTGGACCAGAGAAGGTAGGCGGGGCTTTGAAGGCCGTTTTGGACGCCCCTGGATTTGTCAGATATGAGAGCAGTTATCAGGTGAACAGGTGTTGCAGCGATGGAAGCGGGCAGTGGAACTGCTTCAGATAGAAGTGATAGAGCTAAAAGGCCTCTGCATGTTTGTCAGAGTGAAAGAACACGTTGACTTCCTGCTGACTCGGATCAGGAAGCTGCAGCTGGACTCACACTTTGGGAAATATTACTGTCACGTCTCATGATGAAGTTCTGCTTCCACATTTTGAAGAAAGGAACCGTTTTCTTTCAGTACCCTTTTTTTTTCCCTATTCAGGCCACTGCTCTGCTCGCTCAGCATGAAAACCCTGCTCACTTCATTACTCATTAACCAATCACAGATAAAAACAGTTTGTCCAACAGTTCAGCATTGATTCTGAGAGGCTGTGACTTCAGATAATGGTTTAAAATGAGACGCTCTTCAGCTCTCTAACTGAACTAATAGGAACGAGCTGGCTCGAGCACCACTGATTTTTGTTTTTATTCTGCACGCTCGCTGCTGCCAAACAGATTGTTTCACTGTAGCCGTCATTATGCAAACGAACAGAACGCCAGCAAACAAAGCAGAGTCTCATGTTCTTCCAAATTCCTCTCATAAATGAGTCAGTGGAGCGAAAGCCAGAAAAACAAGAGAACAAAAACCACGAGTGCAGACTTGTGCCAACGTTCCCTCGGGCCTCGTCACAAACAAAAACAACGAGGAGCAAATGACCCTCTGGTCAGCCGAGTCCTGACTGGCTCGGCGTCCCGTCACGACTGTGAGAAACAACAGGCCTTAATCTGCTTTCACGCTCTCACTGAGTCAAACTGAGGGAGTGACGGCGCTCTTCCTTCTCAGACAGAATGAGGTGAGGCTTCTGGGCACGCGCTTAATGGAGACGTCAGCGCCGACTTGATGGGATAATTATGAAGGGAGGAGGGGCGTGCCACGCACCCTCGGCAGCTTCGAACCTTCTGACGGCATCACCCGCTGAATGTTAGAGAATCCTAACGAACGCCATGTTCACACGTTTAAAACCCCCTTTTAATCTAATGTAAAGGACACATCCGCACAAAATCAACACGTACCATGGCAAGCTGGCGCCCGATGTTTCCCACGGTGACGCCTCCTGAGAAGAATATGCACGGCAGCCACGAGCGGACGTACAGGAAGTCTGGAGACGTGTACCTGAGACAGAACGTGTCGAGAGGTTTCATCATCGGAGCAGGTGAAGGGACCAAGTTCCAAATGCTAACGGCTAACTTACTGGTAGACTCCATTGTAGACCAGAAGCTGTGTGATCACAGTCGCTAAGAAGGCGGTGGTGATCCCCAGACCGAAGCCGCTCCTGGACCGGTCGAAGGTCCACCACAGACCCAGAGACAAGGCGGCCAGCGTGAGGGACAGCTGCACGTTGTTGTCGAAGTCGAGTTTCTGCGGAGCGGGCCGTTAAGGAAAAAACAAACAAGGTCGGGGTGCGACGCCCGAATGTGGTTAGCATCATCATCTATCTACTAGAGGAGAACCCGGGAGGAAGGATACAACACTGGCGTGGTTGATGCCGACGAACACGGCGATGCACCTCATGACGCTCGCCCACTCCCTCTTGAACTTGTGCGGTTCTCCCAGGTGGCTGTCGAGGCAGGGATACAGGAGGCCGACCACAGCTGGAGGGGCAAACACAAGCAAACACACCAGATAAGCAGAAATCCTGTGAAACATGGCGGGGAGGGAGGGGGGGTCAGAGCTGCTGAACGTGCACTTTGAAAGTTAGTGACTCAAAGACACTCATACGCAGAAAAACAATAAAAGGACAAAGTGTCTTTGTCTCTCGTGGTTTTCTTTTTTATTCTTAGTCCTCTAAGCCAGAGAATCCCAACCTGGGGGGGGGGTCACAGGTCGGATCCGATCACGCTGAAGAAAAGACCTGACAGGTTTGTGAAGCGTCATGAGGGCGAGGTCTCTTCACTTTCGTTTCTTGAAATATGAAACTTCATGTCAGATGATCCGGCCCCCCCCCCAGCAGGAGACGTTTCTTTACTCAGAACAAGAAAGACGGCTCGAAACTTTCCCTCGCCGTTTACAGGAAGTGAGACGACTCGTCAGGTTAATGAGGATTATAAGAACACTTTCAGAGAGAGAGCGAGAGAGAGAGAGCGAGAGAGAGAGAGAGCGAGAGAGAGAGAGCGAGAGAGAGAGCGAGAGAGAGAGCGGACCGACATGCAGGGACAGACTGAATCTTAAATCTGGATCAGGTCCGATGTTGACCTCATTAACACGTCTGACTGACGCCGCCGATGTTCAACAGCTTCTGAAACTTCAGTTTGAAAAGATTTAATTTGAAAAGCTGACAGTTGTTGCTGCTTCCTGTTTGCAGTAATGTACGTTTTTAAAACATCTGAATTTGTATCAGAACATAATTATCTCTATCGGATCAGAACTGGAAAAACAAAGGACCTGTGCATCTCTAAGTCTTATTTTGAAAACCTCAGAGCGCCCCATCCTGACATGACAGACGACCCTGAGGGGGGGGGGGGAACCCCAGGTTGGGAACCAGTTCTCTCAGCTCACTTGTTTTCCTGGCAGCAGATTGGTGCATGAAGCTGCAGAGTATTGACCTGGTTTATACAGAGTGCACACCTTGAACACGTCGTCACGCGGAGCTTCAGGTGATTAATGACATGTAGGAGAATGTAAACAGTCTCCACTTCCTGCCCTGCAGCACATGTGAAGAGGGGGAGGAGCCAACCACAACAAACGCGCTTATTTCCCCCCCCCCCCTCCACACACACACACACTACTTCCGGGTTCCTGGCCTTAAAGTACCTCCCTCTCAGCTCACCCGTTATGACACAAGCCAATGAGCGCACGGCTCACCTCGTGTCCTGCTTGTGGCGGCCAATCACAGCTCGAGGATCGCTGCCATCTGTAAAAACTGTTTTTTTCCCTTCTCTTCTCATAAGTGTGCCAGACAAAAAAACATGAAGACTTTTCTGGTGGCTGGAGGGGGAAGGCTTACATAATGGTCAACAACAACAAGGCCGAATAATGAGTCACGAGCGCCTGATCACAGAGAGGCTGATCGGAGGGATAGAAACAGAAATCTGAGACTTTAAAGCACCAAATAAAGTTAAAATGCACTTTTTTAAAACGCGTTTCTGTCCTGCGACGTTAATTCATCCTGCAGAGGTTCTTTCAGGACATTCAAACCATGCACATGATTATTACTCTCCATCAAGTCCTCTCTTTTTCTTTAGTGTCTTTAATGGAGGAAACAGCTGCTCCTCTGTGCCCCCCCCCCCCCTCTGCATTCCTTTGTCCCAACTTAGCTGCAAACTACCGACAACATTAAACACAAAGTGATGTGAGTGGACTCACCGGCTCCCGTGCCACAGCACGGAGGGATCCACCACGCAGAAGAGAACAACGTTGTCATCACCTCCTCCGGGAACAGAGTGACGTGTCTTTGGATCTGCAGCAAGTTGAGCACCAGGGCGAGAAACGCTCCCACGGTGAACAGGACCAGACCCCGGCGGATCAGGTTGGTGGTCCGGACGTCGTGCAGGGAGCCGTACGCATTGCTGAGCACCGAGGTGATGATGGACATCATTTCTTCAGCTTTAGATGCCAACCAGCTGGCTCCAGATGAGTGCTTGGTTTCGACCCGTGGTGCGCAGGAGCAGCTCCAGCAGTGGTCCTCCAGTCTGGGCATTTGGCACTTCTGGGCTGCAGAAGAGAACATGGTGAAACACATGTCTTCAGCAGGGTTTCCTGACAGAGTGGACAGACTGGTGCTTACCTTGATCTCCAGACGTGTTCAGTGTCTGGTCAAAGCAGAAAGCTGCGCTCCTGTTCATTCGCGCGTAAACAAATAACGCACCCAGAATCCTCTCCTCGTTTTCCTGCTCGACACAACAACGACTTCTTCAATCACATCATCTTTAGCAGACACACACACACGCACACACACACACATGCACTGCTACTCTCATACCGGGGGCAGCAGCTTCCTCTGCAGAAAACAATCACAGCTGTGTCGGGTGAGAATCGGCAGCCAATCAGAGCGCGGCGGCTGATATGACGTGGCGCCACCCCACCGCCCCCTTCGGCCCGGAACAGACGCTGCTGAGTGGAGCAGGAGAGCTGAGAGCAGGAGAGCTGAAGTGAAAGTGGAAACAGAGAAGTGCTTTAAATGGCAGTCGAACTTTAGTGACCCTTTCTGCAACGAGCGTTCACACGCAGATCCGCAGAACCGGAAGTGAGTGAATCATTGGTCCTGCAGAACTTAGAGAGCAGTTTGACACAGCAGGGGTGCAGACTGGTTTTTTACTGGGGTGGCTCAATCAGGCCATTGACTTCTGCATGGGGGGGGTTTGTTACTGTGAGGTTTAAGAAACACAAGCAAGACCCGGGTTCTAACGAACTAAACCAGATCGCCCTGGTCTGAGGCTCAGATCCGGCTCTGTCCTGAAGTCTTCTGTCCAGGCGCTCTCTTTAAAATAAGTGTTTTATTAAAACTAGTCTTTTCATGAGATGCACACAGGTCGTTCAGGATTTTAACTTGTCACAGAAACTCCAACAGGACGGCAGGATCTTGAATCAAACGAGTATTTTCCAGGTTCGGCTAAATGTTTTCAATTCATCGGTATAAAACCGACACAGAAGAAGAAGCTGCAATTCAAAAGCAACACAGGAGTCAGTTATCCAAAATCCACGAGCTCATTATGTAACCTGTGATGGAGATCGGCTTTATGTGAAAGAAGTGTTTTAAATAAAGTTTTACCAGATTGAAAGCAGAAGTTCAGTGTGATCCCTCGTGGATGACGCTCTGTGAGTCCTGGGGCTCCACGCAGGAAGGCCTCCTTTATATAGGCAGGGCTTGGAGGATCAGGATCAGGGGCACAACAACTCTTCTTTTTTTTTTTTTTTTTTTTTTTTTTGCTGTTGGTATAAGAGTGGTTGAACTTTCGTGTCGGAGGGGGCGGGGCTTATCGAGGGGCGTGCGACTGGAGGGCATGTAGGGCCTCTGCACGTCAGTCAGAGATAATGAAAATGTGAAAGGTTGACGGCCCCCGACAACAACACGGAGAAGTGTTTCGCAAGAACATGTCATGTTATGTTATGTAGGGCAGTAGGATAACAAACCTCCACCCAGAACTCAACAGGAGCTTGTTTTGTTTCTGCTGAATCACATCGCCGACGTGCTGAACCCTGAGGGAGCATGTCAGGAAAAACACGTCCAATCAGTGAGCTGCAGGCACTTTTGAAAGTAATGTCACGGATGAATCATTTCGTCATACATGTCCAGCTCGCACAATTAAAACATACTTCATGTTCAACAGTACATTCGGTGAGCACAAACAGAGAGCATGTCAATCAGTCATTTTAATTAAAACTTGATTTGCTGTAATTATCTGTGGGTGCATTTGTCTCCGGGTGGTACATTCATGGTGTTTGTAATAATTTGCTGCGAAAATGCAAATTCAGCTAATTAATTCTTCAGTAAACGAGGACGGGAGGAAGGGACTGCTTTTCTGATCCACGCAGAGTTTTCGGCTTCAGCGGCCCAGAAAGCTGAAGAAGTTATCGCTTCTTTCTGGGGCTGATTTCACGTTCCTTTGGCGAGGAAAACAACGCCCCAATTAAAGCACCCGATGTTTGTTTTAAACACTGCAGATACTTCGAAGTCAGCCAGGGCGTCGGTCCAACGCTTTGACACATCTCAACAACTGTTTTTAAGTTTCACTCAAAGATTTTTCAGAAACTTCCAGGAGGAGGAAAAGTGTCACATTACTGTCGACATATCTGTCTTGCTATGACTCTCAGCAGCTGTCTGCTAACATGTGTGTGTGTGTGTGTGTGTGTGTGTGTGTGTGTGATATATGACACCCTTGAGTACAGGCTTTATGTTGTTTTCATTGTGCATAAGGAACCATTGATAAATCCTCTATCCTCATGCTTTAAGTCATGAAAGAGTGTGATGCACGCTCGCACTCGATGCAGGTCCTCCCGTGACCCACGTGACCACATTACAGAAGGTCAAATGAACCCGTGGGTCCTGATGAAAGGATAAGTGCTCAGTCGTACCCCTGAACCTGAATGAGTTCCTTCAGCTCCACGTAGTGACACACGCTGACACGACTAACGTGGCTCCTTCTGGCTGTGGTGAAAAAACACTTCCTGTCTGTCGTCCTGATTTGAACTTAGAAGACTCAGATGTTCCTCCTTCTGGCCTTGCCTGCACCTCACACACGTACGCTCCTCTCTGAGCATCGAGGCTTCTCACAGCAGACTCTGAGTCGTGCCAGGTGTTTTATCAAAGCTTGCATTATTAGCACACTGACATTGTTGCCTACTGTTGCATATTATTGCCTCCAAAGGGATCAATGCAGCAGGCGGAGCCACAAGAGCGAGCAACAACCAATGACAATGTGTTACTCCTGTAATATACACAATATGTTCTGCAAGCATTGATGTCACTTCTGCAGCTTTTTGCACAAGAATATAAAATAAAGATATAAGGCTTCTTTATTCAGCAAACAGACAAACCCGCGACCACACGGCCCCCACAACATCCATCAACCATCGCAGGTGTTTCCTCACACTCGACCTCATCGCAGAACGTTAATCAAGACGACGCGGCGCCGATGTTTGCCCGACGGCCGAACTCTCAGCCAGAATGCACCGCTGTGTCTTTGTACAGGCCGACCTGGCTGCCGGCATGGGTCGACCCAAACCAGGAAGTGTTGTGTAGAAAGCTGAAAACTTTCATTTCATCGGAAGCCGAGCATGTCATCCTGTTAGGCAGAAGATAAAAGAGTCTTCTGAGTCCCTGCGGGGCCGGTGCACAGTGACTGTTACTATATGGATATTTAAGTCATCTTATAGGTATTACAGTTTCCAGACTGTGCCTCCAAATGGACCCAGTTTAAACCGGTTCAACCCGAGCAGAAGGAGAAAAATGCCATTTCTTAAATGGCAATGATAAGTGAGTGCTTAAGTAAAATGTCACAGCTGCAGCCGTCTGGATGTTTGTACCAAACAAGTCGAGCATGAAAGCAAATTAGAGGTTGAAAAGTTTGCATGTGTCCGTGGTTTCATTTTTGTTTGGCTGTATGTGAAAGGCAGGAAGGAATACAGCGTGGAGAAACTGCACCGCTCCTTTTTCTTCCTCATTCATTTCATACTTTGTGTGTGTTTTTTTTTTTTAAAGGGCGTTTTGATTTAATGGCTCGCTCATGACCTCTCCTCAAACGCACCGTTGCGGACTTAATCTCCACTTTGCTTCAGTCCACAGATAAGGGCTTCAAGCAGGCCATGTGGGTAAGACAGATAAATCAGCGAAGCCTCAAAAGGAGGACGCTTGCACCCACGGCGAGCTCCCAGAGGCCCGGACCTGCAGCACCCCGTCTTCTCTGCCTGCAGGACAAAATGAGCATGTGGGAGGTTGTTCCCCACAGGAAGGAGCGTGAGGACGTTCCCCAAATGAATACATCGCTCTATGTAACTCTTGGCAATCTAAATGCCTGAGGACAAAAGCCTACAGTGTGTGTGTGTGTGTGTGTGTGTGTGTGTGTGTGTGTGTGTGTGTGTGTGTGTGTGTGTGTGTGTGTGTGTGTGTGTGTGTGTGTGTGTGTGTGTGTGTGTGTGTGTGTGTGTGTGTGTGTGTGTGTGTGTGTGTGTGTGTGTGTGTGTGTGTGTGTGTGTGTGAGCTATACAATATGTTTGACTTGATATGATCATTTTATTAATGAAAGAAGGAAACAAAAAAGCATAGTGAGACCCTGTGAGGATTGTGAACCCTAATTAAGCACAACGCGCCTCCACTGACATTAACATGTGCATTAATGCGCAGGCTCAAATCCCAAGTCACGTGTTAGCCAACGCCATAATAACCACGATAATTACATATAGCAAATAGCTCCTAGCAACTGGTGGCGGTCTCATCTCCATGTGGAGATAAAGCGGGATGCTACGACACTTCAAATGAAAGGCAGATCAAGCATGTCATGGATTACGCTCCTCGACTGGGAGGGGTAGAATTATAGCTGTGAAGGAAACGCGGCTAAATTGATCCATCAAATCGCAGCTTGACAATTTCTTTCCTCGCGCGGCGTGTGAAAATATGAAGGGAAACATCCTCCTCCATCCTCTCGTGTAGTTTCTGTCAGCCTTTCAAATCCATGCACAATTAAAGAACCGTTCACGTTTAGGATCGTAGTTTCACTTAAAGGTGGAGTCAGTAGCATTTTTTTTACATTAAAACGTGGCCCCTCCTCCTTCAGAAGCCCCGCCCCCTGCAGGATGTAGTGTGGACGTTTGCAGCTTTTAGCTACATTGCAAGCTAACCGCTGGTGTTTGTCAGCTTCCTGTCCAACAGGCGTCCACGTCCGTCATATTCACCGCTTTGAATCTCCTCCAATCACTGAGCTGTATCCACTCCTACAACTCACCTGCTGCGCTCTCATTGGCTGGAGGTAACACACAAGCTCCGCCCACAAACATCCCGAGTCAAACAGAACAAATCAGAAGAGTCAAATCCAGTCAGATTACAGAGTCTCTGCAGACACAGTCACACATGTACGGAGGCCCCGAAGGGACAAAGCTTCACTTTAGGAGGAGACTGAGTTTTATTTTGAAGGGACAAAGAGCAGCTTCACTTTAGGAGGAGACTGAGTTTTATTTTGAAGGGACAAAGAGCAGCTTCACTTTAGGAGGAGACTGAGTTTTATTTTGAAGGGACAAAGAGCAGCTTCACTTTAGGAGGAGACTGAGTTTTATTTTGAAGGGACAAAGAGCAGCTTCACTTTAGGAGGAGACTGAGCTTTATTTTAAAAGGACAAAGGAACAGCTTTGCTTACACTTTTATTTTGTAGGAGGAAGTTGCTGACTGTGTCTTTAAGCAGCACCAATCTCTGCTTTAAATTATAATCCAAACTTCACAGAAAATTCTCCAAACTTGTCTCGCTCGTTTCTGCGGTAGCTCGGCTTCAGTGAAGGAGGAACTCTGGATACAACAGAGCAGCTCTCTCTCTCTCTCTCTCTCTCTCTCTCTCTCTCTCTCTCTCTCTCTCTCTCTCTCTCTCTCTCTCTCTCTCTCTCTCTCTCTCTCTCTCTCTCTCTCTCTCTCTCTCTCTCTCTCTCTCTCTCTCTCTCTCTCTCTGTGCCATGGAAGATGAAAGGGGATTCTGGTTAGAGAGTGTATCAAGCAGCTTAACAAAGGACGCCATGAAGGCCTTGCCTCTACAGCCTGAGGGTGTGGCACCAGGATGCGATCTCCCGGCCCCTTTGTTCTTCGCTGTTCAGCTTCAAACTTGTTTTAAAGCAGCTCACCTTTTTTTTTTTTTTTTTCCACAGCCAGATCCTGCACTCTCTCCCGTGCAGCATGCATATTTTTTCGGGGCGGGTTGTTGAGCGTCGAAACAGCCAGAATATGTGGGAGTTTTCAGGAATGATAAACACATGATGAATCACAACAAGCCGAACGAATGCTGCTCACTGGTGAAAAAATGTTTTGTTGTGTTTTTTTCTTGTGAGTGACTTGCATCCAAATGTGGTTCGCTGAAGGAGTATTCCCATGTGTTCAACGCTCTGTTTCTTTCTGCCCTGCAGTGAAATGAAATGATGCATCCTCATCTCTAACGTGGTAAATATGGTGGTTTAGAAAGTGATGAGGTAAACATTTAGCCTAGCTCTTTTAGCTGGTTATGAAACTGACTGAAATCAACGGTGTCTCTTTAGGAGCTACCAAAGTGAAACAGTACCGTCGCTTGTGCATGTCGTGCACGCTCTAACCACGAGCCTACCGATGACTCAGGTTCTAAGGTTCCTCAGGTTCCTTCTCATGTGCTGTAAGTCCCTGCATGAACTGAACAGACTTCAGTGGATTTACAGCCTCTTTGCTCTTATCGGCCCCCGCGAGCCCCCAACATGCTAATCTGACTGCTGCCACTGACCTTTTAATAGCCTGTTTACTTTAGAGGACTTTAGTTTGTTATCAGTCTCCTGAAGAACATTGCACCAGGGTGATAAGAAGTCTAATCACTGATAGCGAGTGTAACTTCAGGTGTGTACTTTGTGCAGGCTGGAAAAACAGACGAGCCAGCAGCAGCAGCAGCCACAACCTGAAAAACGTCTGAACATAATCAGCACCCTCTGACGGAGCTGCTCTGTTGTCCGGCTCCTGTCAGACTGTATATGTGGCATATTTACACAAAAGCTCTATTCAAGCCAGCTACACTAGAAATGCCCATGAACAGCAGAGTTTCAGCAGCCAATCAGCCGATCGGAGGCTGTTGGCTCAGGTGTCATTCTGGACCAATCGCAGCCACTCCCTCAGCAGGTACCGTCCTGGATGAAAGAGAGAGACAGCCGTCCTGAGATAAACCCCCACCTGTCCAAGCTAAACAGCACACACACACACACAGATTTGAATAATGATGTAATCCACTGACAAACCCTGCAGCTGCCACACAGACGGTGAATAATGGGACAGCTCACCATGAGTGGACGAGGCCCAAACGTCAACGTGACTGATGTGAGCTCATGACTCGGGCCTGAGTCATGTGCATGCAGCGACTGTCATCAAACCAAAGACGCCACCTGATGTTCTGAAGCTGCAGACAGGACGTGAACATCCTGATACATCGCTGACACCATGCCTGGTGGTAGAGTCCGTGGTAGAGTCGAGTCGGCCGTCTCTTAATCGGAAGGTCCGGGAGTCCTGCAGAGACGTGTCCGATGTGCCCTTGGGCAAGACATTTAACCCGAAGGTGTTCCCGCTGGTTCGTCATGAGTTCGTGAACGTGTTGGTGTGACCTGCTGCGTGAAAGTGCTTTGAGTACAAAGTTACAAACTTAAGTCGTTATTTATTTTTTTATTCGTCTTCTGCCTGCTCAAACAGGCTGTTTGGAGATGTTCCCTTCGTGACATCACAAAGGGCAGTAGCCCCTCCCCCAGGTGGGTGACACTCCCACAGCTAGGTGTTTGTTCTGCCCTCTGAGTCTGCCTTCTCACCGTAAACAATAGGACATGGAGCCAGAAAGCAGCGAGTACACCCGAGCCCTTCCAGAGAGGGGGCGTGGTCAGACACAGCTCATTTACATATTTAAAGCTACAGACACAGAAACAGCCTGTTCTGAGCAGGGCTGAAATAGAGGGGTTTATAGACATGATCAAATACAGGATCAGAGTGGATTTACAACAACACACTTCACAACACATGATGAAGAGGAGCGAGGACACTGATTTCACCTTCTTCCATGTCAAAGATTGTAAACATGTTTCGTAACAGTCAAGCCCTCAGTTGAAGCTATCAGGCAGGTTTATTGAGCAAGCACGCCATGTTTACAGGCGTTCTCTCTCTTTGTCGAGCACCTGTTAAAGATCACGCCATCTTTACCTGAGGTAACCTCGGTCTCAGGTTCCTCTGGCTGCAGTTTAATGTTTAACACGCTGTCCTCGTACCAGGGGAAGTGCTCTACAAACTGTTGCCTCACAGGAGGACTGGAGTGGGGAAAGCAAAGTTAAAAAGTAAACTGTCCTTGTTTACTGTTCTTTCACTATTTCCACTTGACCTTGTTATTAACTGAAAAACAGCATCATGACCACGTTTGTTTGGATAAGGTGTGTGTGTCCTTCTCACACACTTATGTCAGAGTTTGATGAAGAGAATTTGAAAAGATAACTACGTGACAAGAAACACAGCTTGTCACAGTGAGGAGGTTGCTGGTTTGAATCCCTCTCTGTGTGCAGTCTGCATGTTCTCCCCGTGCATGACGTGGCTTCTCTCCGGCCCTCCTCTCACAGTCCAATCACATGCTGCTTACCTGCTGACTCTGTCTGTAGGTGTGAGTCTGTCTCTGTGATTGGCTGGTTGTCTGTCTCTACATGTCAGCTCTGTGATTGGCTGGTTGTCTGTCTCTGTATATCAGCTCTGTGATTGGCTGGTTGTCTGTCTCTGTATATCAGCTCTGTGATTGGCTGGTTGTCTGTCTCTATATGTCAGCTCTGTGATTGGCTGGTTGTCTGTCTCTGTATATCAGCTCTGTGATTGGCTGGTTGTCTGTCTCTGTATATCAGCTCTGCGATTGGCTGGTTGTTTGTCTCTTCATGTCAGCTCTGTGATTGGCTGGTTGTCTGTGTCTGTATATCAGCTCTGCGATTGGCTGGTTGTCTGTCTCTTCATGTCAGCTCTGTGATTGGCTGTTGGCTCTCATTTTTTACCTTTTATTTTTACTAAATGGGCCTGAGTTGGAAGTGGTAATTATCAGCTTGTGATAGCCGAAGGGCACAAGCTACCGAGAAACAAAATTTAAAAAACACGTAACAAAAAAAAAAAAACACCCTGAGGGTGATCGGGCCTATTATTTGTTGCTTGAATTCTGATGATGGTCGGGTTCTGATTACTCCTTTTTCTTAGTTTGAGGATATCATCACTTTTGAAATTTCTGCATATGAAATAAAACTGTGACGAGCGATGAGGGCGGAGCCTCAAAGCCAGACACAAACTTAATTAAATGTTGGTTTAACTGATGATGCAGGGTCATTACTGGCTCTCTGTGTGATCTGTGACAGTGCTGGAGCATGCAGAGCTTACATGCAGGAGGAAGTCACTGCAGAGGCTCCACTATCTGCTCTCAATGCAGGAGTGGAGTGGAGGGAGTGAGGCTCCCCCTGCTGGTGGAATCTGGTAATTAACAGCTGAGCCTTGAGCACACAGACAGCCAGCAGATGGCTCCCACATTACAGTCAAACATTTCCTGTGACAGTCTCGTCCAACAACATGACTGTGTGTGAGGACCAATCACTTTAGTTTTTGTCTATTTATCTAAAAAAAAAGAGAAAAACAAAATGAAAACAATCCAAAGTGAAATGCACGATGTCACGATGTTTTCAAAGAAAACTCCAGACCGACCTTCTGAGTCTGACTTGTAACTCTCATGCAGTTTAACTGATTCACAGATCATCTTAGCTTTAGCATTTAGCGTTTGATTAGCTTATGTATGTTGTTATTTTTACTGTCCACCACATGGAGCCGTTTAGAATCACGTCATGCAGCGCTCCTCTTCCTCACTGTGCTCCTCTTCCTCACAGTGCTCCTCTTCCTCACTGTGCTCCTCTTCCTCACTGTGCTCCTCTTCCTCGCCGTGCTCCTCTTCCTCACTGTGCTCCTCTTCCTCACTGTGCTCCTCTTCCTCACCGTGCTCCTCTTCCTCACCGTGCTCCTCTTGCTCACAGTGCTCCTCTTCCTCGCCGTGCTCATCTTCCTCGCCGTGCTCCTCTTCCTCTCTTCAGCACGGTTGCATCACGTCTCCTTTGTGGACCGAACTCGAGAGCACCCCCTCAGGCGGACTCGTGCACGGCACCGGGGTACGCTACGTTTGACTTCACATTGATCCGGTCTCTGGGGTCCACTGTTCTCGGATCCTGGCACGGTCCCTGTAGTGTGAACCCCCCCCCCCCCCCCCCCACTCCCCCCTTTAGTCAGGTGACATACTTACATAAGATGCAGGACGCTGTTGCTATGACAACAAGATAACATAAACAACTCATGTGCTTGGTTTTTCTGGAGCGTCTGTCAAATTAATATTTAAACTTGGCGTGTTATTTGAATTCTTCGGCTCCTCAGTCCAAACTTTCTGACTTCCACACTTCAGATAATTAAACACTTGTATGCTCGCCGCCGCTCGGCGGATTGCAAATTAGAGATGCCAAGAAAGTCACTCGGGGACATCCTTTTGTTCAGAAGTTGTTTTCTTATTTCCCGCCTGTGAAAGTGGAACAGACATTTTCAATTTTGAGGACACAGCGCTCCCTCGGCTCGCCTTAAAGATTCCAGCGGGCTCTGCACAGGCGACAGACGTGTTAGTCGATAACAGCTCGTCTGGCGGCCGGAGGGGTCAGAGGAAAGGTGCCTCTCCATGGCAGCTCTGGAGTGTATATCACCTGGGAATGAATTTCAGTCCAGCACGGGGATAACAGGCTTTCAAGGCACGACAATAAAGTCGGCTGACGTCGAACCTCTTCCTTAAGTATTGCTCTGAATCGATACGAGTTCATGTTCTCTAAATGTGGCACATTTTGAAAAGCTGACATGTCCTCGCTTTTCCTCCTCCAGCCGCTCAGGAAAGGACGCCGCCGTTGTTCCAGAGGGCAGGGTGAATGGTTCTCTACTCAGTTTGTCATTAGCATCCCTTTAAAGGTAATTGTTCCCTGCAGATCTCTTACATCAGGCCGTTTACAGGCCACTCTTAAATCACCAAACAAGCAAAATGCTAATGGGCGCCGGACAGCCAATAATTGCAGGCAATTATTAGCAAAGTTCCCTTTTCATTGAAATGGCAGATAATGAAACAAGGAGGATGATCTGGGTGAATATACATATCAAACACTGTGAGCGTGGAGAGCGTGACGTCAGCACTCTCTGATTGAAGATATCAGACGAGTGAACATGGAAGATGTGAGGCGTCCTCACGTGACCAAGAAAACTTCTTTAGGTTCTCTCAGCGGTGTAGGAAAAATGCAACGTGTCACGGAGCGTTCTCTCCTTCATGTTTCATGGACGGGTCAGTCGAGACCGCGCCGCAGCGACACTCTGAAAAGGTGCACGACTTTCATCATCGCCCGAGTGCCTGAGACTCCGAGGAGCTCGATCCAGCAGGTCAAATACGTTTCACACTCATCGGGTATCTGACGGCGTGCAAGGAGACTGTACGAAGATGACCATGTGTGTGTGTGTGTGTGTGTGTGTGTGTGTGTGTGTGTGTCATTAATCATCCTGAGCAAACAGACAGAAAAATGAGCAGAGAAATGTCATCAGTGCATCATTCGGGCGTCCTGCCAGATAGACGAGAGCTGGAGGGAGGCGACTGAGAGTGAAGAGGAGTAGAAATGATTCGGTGCTTTATTAGCAGACGGAGGAAGCTAACGTGCTAAAGAACAGTCATTGAGAAATGAATAATAAAGCTCTGCAGGACTCTAATGCTAACTCTGCTAATTAAAAACCAAGAGCTGGTCTGTCAGAGGCTTCTGCAGGAACATGTCGGATGTGTTAGCTCAGGCAGCGAGGTCGCCCCCTGCAGGACGTACTCAGACACGCGTACAGGTGTGTGAGCGCTCAGTAGCTTCATGCTTATAAGACAAACTGCACTGTTTTATATGAACGCATCATGTCCGGTAAGTTCTGCAAAGGGTTATACTGAACGTAGCAACATTACACATGAGCTGCTCTGTTTACGTTTCACGTCTGACCCCCCGAGAACCACAAACAGGAAGTCAGAGAGAAACCCCCCCCAACACTGCAGGTCTGTAGTGTTGCTTTTAGAAACGCTGCTAATAGAAGTCGGTGTAATGACGTGTCCGGAGTGACTCAGAGACACGCGGTGTGTTTTACTCTCCAGTGAGTGTTTGTAATGTGTGTGTGCTTAAAGCAGCTGTGCCGAGGTGATTAGGGCCCATTGTGACCATTTTTCACGGGGCCCACAGGTCCTGGCGGCGTCCCTGTGTACAGGAGACCAACGGGGGGACGTTAATCACAAGAGCCGATACGAGGACACGCAGCTCTGAGACGTGCTCTTATTAAAGGGCAAAAGGAAAAGTGTGGGCGGAGACACGCGAGGAGACGTGTTTAATAAGAACGAACGTCCTCGTCACAAAAACATCGTTTTTCTTCTTCTCCCAAACAGACGCGGCGGGGTGAAGAGGTCAGGGGTCATCTTTGAGGACGTTCTCCCTCACACCATTTTGCTCCCTCGTGGATGTGTTGAGGATGTCGGACATCACGCCGCGGGGATGAAACACTTCAACGCAGCACCTCGACAAATAACAACAACACTCTCCGTCCCCCCCATATGTCCCCCCCCCCCCCCCCCCCCCCCCGAGGCGCTCATCGCAGCAGAACCTGGAAACAAAAGAGAAATGAGTCGTGACGTGGGCTCAGTCACCAGTCATGCACACTGCTGTGTGTGCGGGGTCACTTCAGGGCACACACACACACACACACACACACACACACACACACACACACACGCAGGTGCAGAAACTTTTGATCTGTGTGCAGAGTGCCTCGCTGTGATTATCTCAAGCCCGCCG
>NC_136704.1:25003761-25085662 GCF_947650265.1 Symphodus melops | reverse complement strand
CAGACACAGAAACAGCCTGTTCTGAGCAGGGCTGAAATAGAGGGGTTTATAGACATGATCAAATACAGGATCAGAGTGGAATATGTGACCTTTAATATTGTCTTGCAGACTTTGCCTCGGCGTATAATAAGTTGTGTGAAAAACATTCAAAGTTAATTTTACACTATTTAAACCACATCATAGTAAACGTCCAGTGAAAACAACGTATCTAAAAACAGCTAATAATAGCGATGAGACACAACAGTTGTCTCCTAGCCGTGGTAGCGACGTGGCACAATCGTGGCCACGACTCCATAAAAATTGTATTAAACTATCTGATTGATCACCATGACTGAACCTCACCGTATCAATGACGCAACATGAGCTGACAGCAGGTTTTCATCTGCACACCCCCTTCCGTCTATCTGGTAATGTATGGCAGTGAACGTTAGCTGTGATGTTCCCGAGGATGATTAATGCCTCATCATGTTTCTCACCTGACGTTCTGTGTAGCACCGTTCATCGCGTAAAACTGGACATTTTGTAACCAAATAACTCCAAGTGTAATGGTGTTTTGTAAGTTCTACATATTAAACGTTAGCATGGTTGCATACTACGCGGTGTTAGCATGTCCCTGTGGTCATGCTAGCATCATGAAGCTGCACTCCTCTTCAATAGTTTCAGTTAAACTTTGATTTTTTTTCGACACATTGTTTGCTAATTGTCCTGATGACGCGTACATGCAGAGCAAACATGATGAACCTTTAAAAACTGAAACATGTTTAAACGTGTTACCACATTAGCATCATAAGGCTACGAAGTCAAGGTAAGCTAAAGTTAGCATTATTGCCTTAACTCGATTTTAAAGAGCAATATGTAACTGACGCCTACAAAACATGACGGAGCACTTCAACACAGCGTGTCTGACCACAGCGAGCGTCAGCAGCTCACTTCCTGTAACACGTGTGAAAAATAAAATCTACTGATCTGGCGACACGAGGTTTTCACTGGACAAAGACCAGAGTATCGTGCAGGATGCTCCCACCTGTGATCTCTCTCTCTCTCTCTCTCTCTCTCTCTCTCTCTCTACAGGAGCCGGCTTACTGCACATGTAGCAACTTTTTTTTTTTTTTTTTTAATCATGCTTAATTCCTTACATTACAATATTTTACATTATAGAATGACGATTAGCTTTCTGACTCCACAATGTCGAACGCTGGCAGAAGAAAGTGACACGTTGTGCAGGAAACGGAGGCGTTGTGTAAAATGATAAAGAGGCTCACTTGGTGTGCTGAGCCCATTAAGGATATCTGCTTCCCATTACCCCCCCCCCCAGTATAGCTCCATGAGTCTTACTTTAAACCATGCATGCAGTTTTCACTGTGGCTCCTAAAGTAACATATCCGTGGTTTATTTTCTCCTGCAAAAAATCGGTTGTTACACAGGTACACACATCACATCATGCCTGTCAGCTGATGTTCCCCTGCTGTCATCACTAACACAGGTCGGATATGGAAGGAAAACTGATGCACAGGTGGATGAAATCAGAGGAGACGTTGAACAAATGTGACGCCCGGGAGTTTGTGTGATTATTGATCTCTTTACGTTATAAACCTTATGTTGACATGATTTCAGTTGTTACTTCCAGGAGGAGTCGTACCGACCTCTCGGCTCTGACCCGGCCTGGAGATGTTCCTGTGAGACCCGGAGTATTTCCTCCGCAGCACCTCTGTGTTGTGTTTTTGTGGTAGATTTGTTGTTTGTGTGTTTTTTTGCTTCTCAGCTTGTATTTGTACATTCTTGTGTTTCTCAGTTTCTTCAGTAGTTATTTTTTGCTTCTGTTGTAAATAATCCACAGCTTGATCTTTGTTTATGATGAACACATTTTGTCGTGTGAGTTTGCACGTCTTTCTCCCGATTAATCCTGAAAGACGCCGACATGTGGACGTCGCTGTATCTGCCAGCTAATGTATTCCTCCTGTCTCAGTCCAGCTGTGAGGTTAGCTTAGCACGGTGAACACAAACAGCACAGTCATAGAGAGGCCATGGAGAGGAGGAACACTGAGCCGTGCATGCTGGTGTCGTGTTTCTGCTGAGCTCAGCGCTGGCGGGAGAAGAGGTTCCTCAGGGCGTTGTTGTAGTTCTTATTAAAGGCGGTGTATATAAGCGGGTTGAAGAAGGAGTTAGAGTAGCCGAGCCACAGGAAGATGCTCTTCCAGATGGGCGGGATGTCGCACGAGCACAACGGGACGATGAGCTCTGTGATGAAGAAGGGAATCCAGCAAAGTACGAAAACGCCGATGAGGATGCCCACCATCAGCGCCGCCTTTTTCTCCTTCTGCTCGCGCCACGTGTCGCCGTCTGTCTGGAAGGTCACGGTGGCGTGGCGCACTGTGAACACCATCTGCGGCTGCTGTGCTTCCTCCTTCACCTGGGAGGCAGCGGGTAAGAGAATAAATCAGAATTACAGCATCGATTTATGAGTCAATCAGACAAACCTCGTTAGCGTAAGAAAAGAAAACATCTCCAACAAAGACGAGCAGAGAACAAGGAAGTGATGAAGTGTACGCTCAACAAAAGATGGATTACAGTCGGCTGGAGAGACGTGTGAATGAACATCATTTAACACACTCACACAAACACAGACTGCTGTCTTAATCTGCATTTTCCAGAAGCCCTTTGTGTCACATTTCCCAAACGTCCTGCAGAGAAAGACAAAATGTCAGCACTAATCTGCAGACTGTCTCCTCACTCGAGTCGGCACGGCTGAAGGCTGACTCTTTTTTCTTTTTTTTTTCGTGCACATCATCAGGTGAGGCTGTCCAGCTCGTTCAGCATCTTTTATAAAAACAAACTGGACATACGTCCGAGGGTTCACGGTTGAGTTCTGTTGCAGATCCTGCACGCGGTCAGAGAAACCTGCTCCCTCCGAGGGGATTAAAGTGAATCGATACAGACCAGCAGGAACGGCATCTGATAAAATGGATCAAGCAAATCCATTTACAGCAGAGGCCAGAGGGTAAAAGCAGAGGAGGAGGAGGAGGAGGAGGAGGAGGAGCAAACTTTAACTCTATATACCAAATGGTGCACTTAACTGCAGAAAGTCCTTCATGAGTCTGAACTGGCTCACCTCAAATACAAACATCTGTCATTCAACATACGGAGAGCATTTCCTCCCAGCAAAGGAAGAGCAGAGGTTTTAATTGAGCTGTAATCTGATTGGTCCTGACGCGTTTCCTGTTTCAGAGCAGCTCTGTGATTGGCCATTTGCATCGTCAGAGGCGTTACTCGTGTTTGTAATTATTGACTTTTTGGGCTGTGTGCAAACAGCCCCTCCCCCCCCCCCAATGCAGCTTGTTGCATTTTGATGAAGTTTAAATTGTGACCTCGATTCAAACATTCAGACTATGAGCCGGTGAGTCGCCGAGGCCCGCTCCATTTATCCGCCTTGTTTGAGGAGGCTTCGTTCTAAACAGTGAAAGTCATTTTAAAGTTTGGCATCAGGACAAACTCGTCTGAGCTCGACATCCTTATGTGGAGGAAACAGCTCAGAGCTCGTCTGCAGACGGCGTTTCTCCACAACATGAGCAGGTCGACTCTGCGGGCGTGTCAGCGTTAACGCCCCTGCAGGCGGCGGGCGGCGGGCGCTGCTTCATGGTGCCATCAGCAGGTGAAATCCATTCTTCACATTCATGGTGATATTCCTGGTTTACATTTTGTGGGTCGTTTTCTGTGATTCTGAGTTATTTGTGCATCAGGGTCCATGAATCAGCGCCTCCCTTACTAAAACAGTCTATTCCTGGTGCCGTGTGTGTGTGTGTGTGTGCGTGTGTGCGTGCGTGCGCGTGTGCACGAAGCTCTTTATGTCTTTGTGTGGGCGTGTTGTTGATGGAGGAGAGCAAAAGGTTTATTATCTTGGCTGTTGATGCCATCGCTCACATCGCTCTGCAGAGCTCGCTGCCTGGACTCTCCCGTCTCGTGTTCTGGGAAACCATGAGCTCAGTAATGAAAGCACTTTATTCCAAACATATCGAGCACGTCTGTGGGAAGCACAATGACTAATAAAACATATTCCATGTAATTGCTATCAGTACCAGATTGAATGCCTGCGTAATGGAACTTGACGTTAAAGTCGGTCCATCAAAGCAATAAAACATGGAGCTAATTTAGCTGATTGGTCGTCCTCGAGCACAGCTGCTGATTTCAGTCCAAACGTGCAGAAGTTTGAGATCGTGCTTCACATGAGAGAGAGAGAGAGAGAGAGAGAGAGAGAGAGAAGGTGGTGGGTGTTCTCCTTCTCACATTTCTCCTTTTCTTTGTTGACGTTTGCCAAGTCTGATAAATGTATTGTTCATAAGAAGCCTTCTTTGTCGCTGCAGGATGAGTCCTGTTTGCTCTGCGATGAGAGGAAACATCTCCATCACTGTGTTTAGCAGCAGGAGGGCAGGTGGAGAGTGGGTGCCTTCGCTGTGTTCAAGGGGAGAATTTGCCTGATTAAATGTTTGCTCATGTTGGCAGAGCAGATCTAGACCTTTGAGTCTGCTGATTAGAGGAGCGCCACAGTCAGGAAGGTGCTGCGGCCCATTAAAGATGCCGGGGGAGGTATTTATAGCCTTCTGCCGACGCACATTAACGAGCTGCTGGTGATGAGCTCGACTGCTGCAATCATTTGTCCGTATGCTCAAACATCAGATTCTGTTTCCCCCGATTACTGCAGGATCGAGAATCAATAATGTCACAGCGTAACGTTTGTGTCGAATACTCAATCCTGATTGGTCAGTTGAGGAATTCAAAGGTTGGCAGACTCACTGTAAACATGTCAACGTGCAGAAAGCAGAAGTCTGTTTACATCACAAACAACACAAAAAGAGAGAGAAGAGGGCGTCGGAGTTTAAAGATGAGGAGGGGATCTGAGCCTCGCCATGATCACATGACCATGACATGTTCCTGACAGCCTCCATACATGGGACCTGATTATTAAACACAGTTACTCATCCGACCAATCAGGGCTTAATAAGTCCACATGTGACATCGACGTCAGGAAGAAAAGAAAATCTGATGTCGGCCGATCTGTAAGAATAGATGAATATCGACTCTTCAGTTATCCAACATCAAAGATGTTTAACAAAGACAAGATGTTCACTCAGCTGGAGAGTAACTGAGCATGTACCAGCGTCTCTGATTGGCTCTAACATTTCCTGTCTTATTGTCATTTATGGTCAGGGTGCAGGGACCTCAGAAATCAGGATGAATCCTTGATTTTGCTACCTGGAGAACCCCGAAAGAAAACAGGATGCTGCTGCTTGAATACGCCTTACCGGGGTTTCTGACAGCTGCAGACGACCTGCA
This sequence comes from Symphodus melops, assembly GCF_947650265.1. Taxonomy (NCBI): domain Eukaryota; kingdom Metazoa; phylum Chordata; class Actinopteri; order Labriformes; family Labridae; genus Symphodus; species Symphodus melops. The sequence continues at coordinate 25,080,334 of NC_136704.1, read as the reverse complement.
CAGACGCAAGTCAAGTGAGGTGTCAGCGAGACAAACACAGCTGAGGCAACAAGAGCTCCTTACATCTGGAGCAGCAAGAAAAAAAAAAAAAGAAGAAGAAGAAGAAGAGGTGCAAGTTCAGAGGGGGAAGAAGCATCGAAGCGTGGATCGTTTAAGTATGTGTGGAGCAGGCTACAGGAGCCAATCAGGCGCCTGCACAAGTAAGATGCAGTGATCAGAGAGCAGGAAGCACACACACACACACACACACACACACACACACACACACACACACACGAGTAAGTGTGTAAGTATGACAGCTCTTTGTAATCAGACTCCACCGTGCATGTTTACACCCCCCCTGAGTGTTAGCTCGTGTAATGTCTAATTCATGCTGCAGCGTCCGTCTCCGTCTCCGTGTCCTTGAACAGGCTGCATTAAAAGGCTCGGAGGACGGGGGAGCTGTTTCACAGTGTGGCCAGCGCTCGTCTGTCCCTGCCAGTTGGGTATCGACTGGCTCCGTTTAACGGGTCCCCTCGTGGCTGCTATCTGCACTTAGCCTCTCCTCTGTCTCCCCATCGCTGCTCCTGATTATCTACACATCAGACTGTTCATCCTCCCGTCCTGTGCTGGGTAATTAACCTTCTTTATCTAATCCCAGTCCGACTTGGACTCCATCCTTTCCTTGTGAGTCCCTTTCCTATTCTCTCTCCACACATTTGACTCTCTGATTGTCCCTTCTCTCCCCCCCCACGGGAACGTCTTCAAACTTTTCTCGGCCTTGTAGCACTCTGCACATGTGACCCGAGTGATAGTTTTAGCTGTCCGCACGTTAACTTTGAGCTGAGACGAGCGTCGATAGTACTCGATTTATTCAGCTGTCAAATATCAGTTCTCTGTCACCAGCAGAGGGCGCTATATTTATCTATCTACACAGATCGAACACAGATTTAAGAAAGGCATCAGCCGATATATTGGTATCTGTATTTTTTGTCTCTCCCTTCTTATTAGCGCATTAGCAGCATGCTAGCATGAGCTTTATACAAAGGGGTGATACAGGACTGTCCTTCCTCTTCCTCATGCATGAACCCACATCCAACCAATCGGCTGTCGTCTGAGGACCAGTCAGCCTCTCGGGGCTCGGACAGTTTCTCTGAGCTTGCAGTGCAGCCCGCGGTGTCTCATGCGCTCGTCTGAGGGACAACTTTAAAAGCAGGAGTGACGTCGGAGTAGAGATGCAACGTCTCCAAGCTGAAACCTTTTAGCTAACACGCCTGGTGGAATTGATGAGTGATGGTTCAGTAAGTGGTGAAGATGAGAGTTTGGAATAATCACCTCAGCCATGGGCGTTATTGTGTTGGTCTTGCGTGATCCTATCCGAAACTTTGCTGCCTTGTATATCTTCCAGTACACAAAGAGCACCACGCAGAGCGGCAGGTAAAAGGCTCCGAAGGTGGAGAAGATGGTGTAAGACGGCTCCTGGCTCACCTGGCACTTCATCCCCTCCGAGTACGTCTCCCCCCACCCGAAGAGCGGCGACAGCGAGATGATGGAGGACAGCAGCCACGTGAGTGCGATCATCACGTTGGAGATCTTCTTGCGTGTCTTGAGCGTGTACTGCAGGTGTCTGGTGATGGACCAGTAGCGGTCCAGCGCGATGGCGGTCACGTTCCAGATGCTCGCCGTGCAGCACAGCACGTCGAAGGAGATCCAGACCTGACACAGCACGCGGCCCAGCTTCCACGTCCTCCCGTTCAGCTCGTGGACGAGGCTCAGAGGCATGACCAGGGCGGCCACCATCACGTCGGAGATCGCCATGGACGCCACGAGGTTGTGGGGCACCCGGTGGAAGGTCCTCACCCTCAGGATGGTGACCAGCACCAGTAAGTTCCACACGAAGGTGGCCACCACCAGCATGGCCAGCAAAGTCAGCGCCAGGACGCTGAAAACAGAGAAGGGCCGGTAGATGTTTCCCCCGGAGTCGTGGCCGTCCAACGCTCCGCTGAGGTTGGCTGTCAGGACGCTGGTGTTCGGAGACGCCATGGTCGCTGCTCACAGCCCCGCAGCCAAGAGCCAGGACGGTTCAGAGACAGTTCCTGCACGTCGTTCATGCATCCTGCAGCAGAGAGAGAGAGGACTTCTTGGAACACGATATAAAAACCTGACGACTGTTAGTTAGTTAGCTGTCTTTAGAAGAGCGTCCGCCACCGTCATCCGCCACAGAGCTACTTTAATAGTCTGCACATAACAGTACAAGGTACTTGAGTGTCTGTCAAGCAAACTGCCTCCAACTTTCAAGTGCAATTTCATCTTCTGTTAAAAAGGCTGCAAAGTACTCTGGGACATCTCTGAGTCTGCATAAATATTCAGTTCCCTCCTCCCACTCACGTCCTTTGATTTGCATCAAAGTCAGGCCTCTATTACCAAATCAAGAGTCCTGAGTGCAGTCTTTGTTGTGCACTCGTTCACAAACGTCTTCCTTAAAGTCCAGCAGAGAGAGAGAGAGAGAGAGAGAGAGAGAGAGAGAGAGAGAGAGTCCTGTGGGGTCCAGTCTCCTCTTTTTCTGATTCAAAGGGGAGAAAAGATTTGACATGCCAGCTTTATGGACGCCGTCCCCGGCGAGGCGGCTCAGCGAGCGGTGCAGCCTGTCGGTCGGAGGATCTTTTGCACTAATTAAAGTGTTTACACAGAACGTGCAAAACGCAAGTTCACGTGAAAGAACACACACGATCACTTTTTTTAACAGTGAATCTTTTATCTGATTGAACGCCCCAGAGAGGAGAGAGAGAGTTTACTCAACGCTTGGATCGAGTTCTGCCAGGTCACCGGCGGCACGACGGATTTCATGCATCATGTTTTGGAAAACATTTTCAGACGCGCCTCATTTAAGACGTTAATTTCTCTTTTTGTTCTCGCTCAGTTTCACCTCTCTCTCTCTCTCTCTCTCCTGACGACCCAGCCACACTCTTTTTATTCTTAAAGCTGCAGCTCCGTCTTCGTCTACCTATCAATCCTTTCACTCGTCTCCTCTGATGACAGCGTAATGAGGGGATCCAGATGACTCGCTCAGGTTTTTTCCCAGGCCTCTTGGCGCTGCGGCGGCGTCCATAATTAGTGCAGCTAATTCCGATAATTCAGTTGGAATAAATGTGTCTAATTAAGTTTGAGTGAAAAAGCTGCTTTAATCAACTGGATCATATTCGACTGTTTGTCCTCTAATGACGTTACGTTGAGCGTTTGTGAGATTAATTAATCAATTAATGTTTCTCACATTTCCAAAGCACATATTGATTTTTTTTCCTTTCAGAGAATCAGAAAGAATTCCAAACTGAATCCACCACATGACGCTCGTCCTGTGTGTGTTTGTGTCGGGGTCTGACAGGTGGGAACAATGCGTGTGACCTGTGAGCCGGGTGTATTTATAGGACATGTGACTCTCAGCATCACAGACCGAAGGGTCCAGAAGCTCGCTCTTCTCCCCGCTCTTATTAACAAGACTAACAGCCGTGAAATTGGACGACCATTATTAAAGGAACAGGCGATCAAACATGCCTGTTTCCAGCATCAGACAGCCGCCGTCACTCAAAGACAGAAACACGAGGGCACAGGAAGAGGGCGAGGGGCGAGGGGTGAGGGGCGAAGGGTGAGTAGGGAGGAGCGAGGGGCGAGGAGCGAGGGGCGAGGAGTGAGGAGCGAGCGGCGAGGAGTGAGAGGTGAGGAGCGAGCGGCGAGGAGTGAGGGGCGAGGAGTGAGGAGCGAGCGGCGAGGAGCGAGCGGCGAGGAGTGAGAGGTGAGGAGCGAGCGGCGAGGAGTGAGGGGTGAGGAGCGAGCGGCGAGGAGTGAGAGGTGAGGAGCGAGCGGCGAGGAGTGAGGGGCGAGGAGTGAGGGGCGAGGAGTGAGGGGTGAGGAGTGAGCGGCGAGGAGTGAGCGGCGAGGAGTGAGCGGCGAGGAGTGAGGGGTGAGGAGCGAGCGGCGAGGATGTGAGCGGCGAGGAGTGAGGGGTGAGGAGTGAGCGGCGAGGAGTGAGCGGCGAGGAGTGAGGGGTGAGGAGCGAGCGGCGAGGAGTGAGCGGCGAGGAGTGAGGGGTGAGGAGTGAGCGGCGAGGAGTGAGAGGTGAGGAGCGAGGGGTGAGGAGTGAGAGGTGAGGAGTGAGGGGCGAGGAGTGAGGGGTGAGGAGTGAGCGGCGAGGAGTGAGAGGTGAGGAGCGAGGGGCGAGGAGTGAGGGGCGAGGAGTGAGGAGCGAGGAGCGAGCGGCGAGGAGCGAGAGGTGAGGAGTGAGGGGCGAGGAGTGAGCGGCGAGGAGTGAGAGGTGAGGAGTGAGGGGCGAGGAGTGAGGGGCGAGGAGTGAGGAGCGAGGAGCGAGCGGCGAGGAGCGAGCGGTGAGGAGTGAGGGGCGAGGAGTGAGGGGCGAGGAGTGAGGAGCGAGGAGCGAGCGGCGAGGAGCGAGCGGCGAGGAGCGAGCGGCGAGGAGGCTGAGACTCAAACAAACACCTTCAAGTCTGTGCTGTTTCTCAAAGCAGTGCGTCAAATCAGGTCGATCAGCGCCTGGAGGACGACGTGCCAGCCTGTTCACGGGGGGGGGGGGGTTAAGGATAGGGTATATACTGAGAGAGGGGGGGGCAGGGGGGGTTTAAGGATAGGGTATATACTGAGAGGGGGGGGGGGGCAGGGTGGGGGGGTTTAAGGATAGGGTATATACTGAGAGAGGGGGGGGCAGGGTGGGGGGGTTTAAGGATAGGGTATATACTGAGAGGGGGGGGGCAGGGGGGGGTTTAAGGATAGGGTATATACTGAGAGAGGGGGGGGTTTAAGGGTAGGGTATATACTGAGAGGGGGGGGGCAGGGTGGGGGGTTTTAAGGATAGGGTATATACTGAGAGAGGGGGGGGCAGGGTGGGGGGGTTTAAGGATAGGGTATATACTGAGAGAGGGGGGGCAGGGTGGGGGGGTTTAAGGATAGGGTATATACTGAGAGAGGGGGGGGCAGGGGGGGGTTTAAGGATAGGGTATATACTGAGGGGGGGGCAGGGGGGGGTTTAAGGATAGGGTATATACTGAGAGAGGGGGGGGCAGGGTGGGGGGGTTTAAGGATAGGGTATATACTGAGAGAGGGGGGGGGCAGGGTGGGGGGGGTTTAAGGATAGGGTATATACTGAGAGAGGGGGGGGCAGGGTGGGGGGGTTTAAGGATAGGGTATATACTGAGAGGGGGGGGGCAGGGTGGGGGGGTTTAAGGATAGGGTATATACTGAGAGAGTTTAAACAGGGACATATGGGGGATTTACATTTCATTAACTCTCAAAGGATCTGAGCGGTTCGTTCATAGCAGTCGAAGGACAGAGGTGAAAAAGATAAATGTGTTCCAGACTGCAGAGTGGAGACAAAGACAGTCAGTCACGGCTTTAAAAACAAAGAGAACAGAGAGAGAGACAGGATTTCATCCAACAAAGAAAACAAACAGAAATCTTTCTTTTACAGTCTGAATAAAGTCAATTTAAAGGGATACTTCATGAAGCTGTGTATCATTAGAAACATGAAGCTGTGTATCATTAGAAACATGTAGCTGTGTATCATTAGAAACATGTAGCTGTGTATCATTAGAAACATGTAGCTGTGTATCATTAGAAACATGAAGCTGTGTATCATTAGAAACATGTAGCTGTGTATCATTAGAAACATGAAGCTGTGTATCAGTAGAAACATGAAGCTGTGTGTCATTAGAAACATGAAGCTGTGTATCAGTAGAAACATGTAGCTGTGTATCATTAGAAACATGAAGCTGTGTATCATTAGAAACATGTAGCTGTGTATCATTAGAAACATGAAGCTGTGTATCATTAGAAACATGAAGCTGTGTATCAGTAGAAACATGTAGCTGTGTATCAGTAGAAACATGTAGCTGTGTATCAGTAGAAACATGAAGCTGTGTATCATTAGAAACATGAAGCTGTGTATCATTAGAAACATGAAGCTGTGTATCATTAGAAACATGAAGCTGTGTATCATTAGAAACATGAAGCTGTGTATCATTAGAAACATGTAGCTGTGTATCATTAGAAACATGTAGCTGTGTATCATTAGAAACATGAAGCTGTGTATCATTAGAAACATGAAGCTGTGTATCATTAGAAACATGAAGCTGTGTATCATTAGAAACATGAAGCTGTGTATCATTAGAAACATGTAGCTGTGTATCATTAGAAACATGTAGCTGTGTATCATTAGAAACATGAAGCTGTGTATCATTAGAAACATGTAGCTGTGTATCATTAGAAACATGAAGCTGTGTATCATTAGAAACATGTAGCTGTGTATCATTAGAAACATGTAGCTGTGTATCATTAGAAACATGAAGCTGTGTATCATTAGAAACATGTAGCTGTGTATCATTAGAAACATGAAGCTGTGTATCATTAGAAACATGAAGCTGTGTATCATTAGAAACATGAAGCTGTGTATCATTAGAAACATGTAGCTGTGTATCATTAGAAACATGATAGTAGTGTTGAATGGTCGTGAGCCCAGCCCTCGTTTTGCCCTGAGACGAGAAAAATATGTTTTTCTTTGCCTGGAAGTTTTCTTCATGTGATGCAAAAAGCGTCATATTGCATCACATGAAGAAAACTTCCTTAAAGTATCCCTTTAAAGTCTAAAGAAAAAAACCAACAGAAGCAGGAAGGAACACCGAGGAGAACCCAATCAGGCCAATCAAAACTGGAAGTAAGACAGGACCAGAACCACGGGGGACAGAGGTGATTCTCCCGTCTTCATTCCGTCCAATCAGCGCTCATCATGTCCTCCTCTTTCCCTCCCACACGGACAGGTCCTCTTCTTTTGACTTCACAAGCCAACCAAGGAGAACGTCACATGATGCTGAGAAGGACAGTGAGTGCGCTCAGATGGGGCCCCGTCAGGGAGGCTCCCGACTGTCGTTGCAGAATTTGCACATATTGAGCCACAGCTGTGGTTTAAAGTTTGTCAGCCCTCTAAGGAACCCCCCCCCCCCCCCCCCCCTCCCCCTCCACTGGTCTGAGGATCTAAACAATTCACACTAGGACATAGAGAAACACGAGGAGAAGACTTTACAAAATAAAAGAGGAAACCTGAAGACTGAAGTAGGAACGTTAAAATCAAGAAGCAACAGAAACAAACAAATCTAAACTCTGAGAACAACAAACTAAACCAAACCACGACACACACCTGTATTTCATTTTATCTTAATCCACAAATGTACAAGTCACACACTTGATGTGCATGTTTTCTTGTCTTATTGTGCTGTGATGTAGAGCAGGGTGAACTCACAGTGTCGCTCTTCAGTTAACAAAGAAGCCAAGCAGCTGCAGATTCCTGTTAAAGTACCTTGACTTCATCTGAGAGACAAACACAACCTCTTTGTGTCTGAGCAGCTCGTGCTGGCGCTCGTGTGTCCTCCAAGGTTAGTTTCTCTGTGGACTGATGTTCGCAGCTCAGAGGAGGGAACGTGCACGCGCTCTGCTTCTTCACATCACAAGTCAGAATAACAAACACATGGTTAAAGGTGAGCTTTGTAAAGGTAGTTAACGCCTCTCTGACTCTCTCTACACGTATACTCAAGGGGGGTTCACTGTCCCACGAGGGTTTTCTCCTCCTCTCTCTCCTCGTGCTCAAAGATGATTAACAACCGAAACACTTGTTACGCATCATGTCACTAACAGAGCTTCACTTTTGAATCCACGTCGAAACAACGACCGGCTCGTCTTCTGTTGGTAAACAAAACTCGGCGTGGCAATAACTCACCTCGTCCACAGCTCGGCACGAAGCAGACATCCCGCACGCACGCACGGACGCACGCACGACACGGCTTCTTTTTAAAAGTGGAGATTCAGCTGAAAGCTCGTGGCGGAGGAGTGATGGAGCCGCGCGCTCCGCAGGGTTGATGACAGCTGAGACAGTTTTCTCCATCCACCCCCCCGGTGTGCATTCAAGGAGAGACACAAGAAACCAGGTCTGACCAAGTCCCACACCTGGAGACTTTGCTTTTCAGAGATATGAAGACAAGTAAAGTCCAAGATGGACACTTGGAGGTTGTGCTGTGTTCCAGCTGAACTGGGAAGTGGGAAATTCCGATTTCCCAGTCGGAAGTGTCAACTGGAAAGTTGGAGAGAAAAAAACCAACTCTCAGCTGACGAGGTTTATCAGCAACGTGACGTTACATCTATTGATCGGGCTGTTTTAAAGGTCACGCCACACGAAGCTATTATTGACTTCTTTTTACTTCCTGTTGCTGTGCTTAACTTCCTGTCCTAACTTTACATCTACACAGAGGGGTCTTACTTTATTTCAAAATAAAAGCACACAGATAGTGAAGTACGCTCAGGTCAAGACAGGACAAACATTCAAAATAAAAACTACTCTTTAAAAAAAAAAAAGAGATGAAATATTGAGATGTATCGATTAGTCCTGATTCATATTGTATTCATTGTATGAAGTGAACTAGGGACACTGGAGCAGTCACTTTAGAGGTGTTTTTATAATAAACATGGAGACGTGAGTGGCTCTCGGCTCACTAAGAGTCGAGCAGAGGTGCAGTGTAATAGTTAAATCACACTTCCTTAACTCCATCAACCTCTGCGAGTGTGACAAGTGTTTATTCCATTACTGCTCGTGCTAACACTGACTTCCTGCAGATGACGGGGATTTACCTGAAACACCTGCTGCAGCCGGCTGAGTGCGCTTCACCAACACGCCGTGAAATATGCAGCTGCACACGTGAAGCACGCTAAGCTGTTCTCACATCGCCCCCTGCTCGACGTGCTCCTCCCTCTTCATCACCCTTTAACTCCCTGACTCTTGGAAGGAGGGGGGCGGGGTCTCACGCAGGTGACGCTGATGCACAAAATCACATCAGCTTAAAGGCTACTTAGGAAGTCGCTGCCTAATAACCAGCTTTGTGAAACTGAGTCCTGTTAATTATTGGGCTGTGAGGACGTGAATGCAGCTCACTTAAAGTGTCAGCGCAGAGGGCTCCAGATTAACACACTCCTTCACCTGCAGGTAGTTAGTCTGCAGAGTTAAAGGAAGTCATTTCATGCAGGTGGTTCTCTGAGTCACTGCGTGTTAAATACAAACATCACACTTCCTCTGCTCTGCACCAACGTTTCTGTCCCTTTGTCTCTCGGCACAGAAACCTGAACCACGTGTCTGACCTTGTGCCGCTGGACTGGTTTCATCCCCATAAATAGCCCGTCATCAATATTCCTCACACTGCAGGATTCAACACTGTCAGCAAGTATATAACGAAGTGTCGTACGCTTGGCAAATGACCAATGAGGAAAGATGTGATGCGGTCTTGGATCAGGGACTCTGCTGGTAAACCTGCCCCCCTTAGAGACACTGAGGTGTCAGGCCCGGGCTAAATGTGCAACGAGTGATTGAAAGTTTAACACGGAGAAACAGCAGCTTTCATTTGAAGGCGCCTTCGGTTTGCTTAACGACCGCACAAGGTGACACGCGAGGGTGTGAGAACGTGTTCCACATGGTAACGCACTGAGGAACCTGGAGGAACTGTCATGTTTTATTGAGTGATAAAGAGAGTTCATCATAGAGTGCAGCGGCCGTGAGTCCTTTCTCCCCGGGAGGTGAGAGGGGTGGCTTTGTAACGTTTACTAGTAATGCACGCTGCTTTGTTCTTTTGTTTGATGTTTTGATGACTCATCCTGATTGACAGGTGGGCGCCGTGTAACGGTTTGTCAGGAGGCTTAAAACCCGCCTCAGCTCTCAGCGTGTCGTTAGCTTGACTCAAAGTTAGCCTGAGACAGCATTTCCAGCACGGAGACCGCCATCCATGGGACTCCAGCGCCCCCTGCAGGGACACACGGGGGACTCCAGCGCCCCCTGCAGGAACACACAGGGGACTCCAGCGCCCCCTGCAGGAACACACAGGGGACTCCAGCGCCCCCCTGCAGGGACACACGGGGGACTCCAGCGCCCCCTGCAAGGACACACAGGGACTCCAGCACCCCCTGCAGGGACACACGGGGACTCCAGCGCCCCCTGCAGGGACACACGGGGACTCCAGCGCCCCCTGCAGGGACACACGGGGACTCCAGCGCCCCCTGCAGGGACACACGGGGGACGTATTCATCAGTTTATCATGCTATTGGAAAAGCACTTCTGCAGGTTGTAAGCTCGTGTGTTTTTGACATTTTGAAATCTTAGGATTACACATTTAAAACAATCTTAAATATGCTGTAAAAGATCAAATGGTTTGAAGTTGAATCCAAACTTCTCTCTCTGTTCTGCAGACCAGGTGACGACTGTACTGTCATGCCCTGCTGTCATTAGTCCCTGAAAGTCAATGATATCTGTCGGCACTGAACCGCCCACACCTAATTACAGCATCAGTGTGTGTCAGCGGCTGCCATGCAGGAGGACGCTCGAACAGGCAAGGTGTTAGGCTGTGATGTGCTGAGGCAAGCAGCTCCGGCCCAGCGGATGAAGGAAAAGAAGAAGTGATTCAATATAGTGTCAAGAAGGAGGAGTGGGGGTCTTCTATCATCTCCACATTCCTGCACGTGTCACGCTCCTATCTTGTATTTGTGTAAAAAAAATAGAAATCCCAGGCGCAGTTTGCATGCCAGCGACTGCAGCAAGCTGTGTCACCTGAACATGCCGACATATGGAACCATCAACTCTGCAGTACGTGCAGACGGAGAGGTAAAAGAAGCACCTTGATAAATAATGAACCGTATGAATTTAGTGATTCAGAGAATTATTAAGCGTGCCCGAGGTAATTATGGAAGCTGCAGTGAACTGGTGCTCTGTTGGATCACAGCACGTTGCTCTAATAAATTCACTTACAGACTCATTCCCCTGCATGCGTGCTCATTCAGTCAGGAAAGGGTTAAACTCTTTAAATTAGCATCTTTGCATAATTCGGCACACATGCTTAGACTTTAAAAATAATAATAACTTCACAGATGCACGTTTCATCCAATCAAAGGTCTTGTAGCGTGCAAGCAGTTTGTGTATGGGTGTGTATGTGACTTCCTGTGCTTCTGCAGCCAGCCTCTAGTGGACACTCAGGGAACTGCAGGATGTTACACAACATCACACTTTTTATTCTCGCACTTGTTTATTCTTCTCACGGAAGGAAAACTCGATGACTCCGACCTGAAGAGGCTTTTTTCTTTGATAGAGTGAATTTGGCTTTTTTTAAAAGATTGAATTGATGGATTTACTTTTTTTTATATCCTTTGTGGCGTCATTGAGCACGGTGCAGACGATGCACGCTTTCATGGCCACATGTCAAAAAGATGACGCATGAAGTGCAAAGCAATCCAAAACACAAAGAGTCCACGCTTCCTTCTGAGTCTTCAGTCCTTTAACAACATTATAGACGCCAGTCAAACGTGCCTTTTCATTCCTGAGTGAACCCACCGGTCCTCGTTAAATGTCACCGCTCGTGGAGGATCTCATTGTCGCAGATGAGTTTATCATCTCGGAGAAGACGGCGTTTGATTGACGTGGTTAAATGTCAGTGAGTGCAAAGCTCTTTTCCCAGCAGTGGACGATTCTGCACGATGATCCTCTGAGTCTGAAGTACGAATCCAGCAGAGTGGAATTGATGCATCTGTAAAACAATTCAGACGTGATTGGAGGTTAACCAAACCCCCGCTCGCTAAAAGCTTAAATAATGAATATCCTTTGAATAATTGAAAAAGTGTAGCTTACACATAAAACAAAAGCTAATTTGATCGTTTCAATTTAATTATTCTTCAACAAGGATTTTTTTTTAATTGAATCAGTTAATGAACAGTCGGAGGCTGTTTAAGTGGAAATTGTCTAATTTGAGATCTTTTGCCTGGAGTGATCCCCCGACTCATCTGTTAGGTGCATCGCCCGAGGTGTTGCCCTAAAAAAAAAAGAAAAAAAATCAGGAAATTAATAAAGCACTCAAGGTCATGTGCCAGGAAAGTGTGAGAGGAGCCATCCATCTGCTGCTCCGAGGGACCGGCCAAGGTAAAAACAGGCCTCCATCTTTCTTTAAAACCACATCAGCATGAAGCAGCGAGGAGCAATAACTTGTTTATTATGGGACGCCGTTCGCTCCACGCCACGAGGGTCGTGTAATCCTTTCACATCTCTTCATTTATTTTTGTTGGATCCAGTTTGCTGTGAGGGCCTCAAGGATGTGTCCTCTCTCCCCGTGTCTCCTGTGTCCATCATGTTCTGTCCACATGTCTCACCTGTGCAGCACACCTGTTGGGTCTGCTGCCATGACGACGTCTCTGCAGCCCTTTGAAGCTCAGCCATCATCACGCCTGGGTTCCTCAGGTGTGTTCTCTACATGTGTTCCTCAGGTGTGTTCTCTACATGTGTTCCTCAGGTGTGTTCTCTACATGTGTTCCTCAGGTGTGTTCTCTACATGTGTTCCTCAGGTGTGTTCTCTGCATGTGTTCCTCAGGTGTGTTCTCTACATGTGTTCCTCAGGTGTGTTCTCTACATGTGTTCCTCAGGTGTGTTCTCTACATGTGTTCCTCAGGTGTGTTCTCTACATGTGTTCCTCAGGTGTGTTCTCCACATGTTCCTCAGGTGTCTTCTCTATGTGTTCCTCAGCTGTGTTCTCTACATGTGTTCTCTACATGTGTTCCTCAGGTGTGTTCTCCACATGTTCCTCAGGTGTCTTCTCTATGTGTTCCTCAGGTGTGTTCTCTGCATGTGTTCCTCAGGTGTGTTCTCTACATGTGTTCCTCAGGTGTGTTCTCTACATGTGTTCTCTACATGTGTTCCTCAGGTGTGTTCTCTACATGTGTTCCTCAGGTGTGTTCTCTACATGTGTTCCTCAGGTGTGTTCTCTGCATGTGTTCCTCAGGTGTGTTCTCTACATGTGTTCCTCAGGTGTGTTCTCTACATGTGTTCCTCAGGTGTGTTCTCTACATGTGTTCCTCAGGTGTGTTCTCTACATGTGTTCCTCAGGTGTGTTCTCTACATGTGTTCCTCAGGTGTGTTCTCTACATGTGTTCCTCAGGTGTGTTCTCTACATGTGTTCCTCAGGTGTGTTCTCTACATGTGTTCCTCAGGTGTGTTCTCTACATGTGTTCCTCAGGTGTGTTCTCTGCATGTGTTCCTCAGGTGTGTTCTCTACATGTGTTCCTCAGGTGTGTTCTCTACATGTGTTCCTCAGGTGTGTTCTCTACATGTGTTCCTCAGGTGTGTTCTCCACATGTTCCTCAGGTGTCTTCTCTATGTGTTCCTCAGCTGTGTTCTCTACATGTGTTCTCTACATGTGTTCCTCAGGTGTGTTCTCCACATGTTCCTCAGGTGTCTTCTCTATGTGTTCCTCAGGTGTGTTCTCTGCATGTGTTCCTCAGGTGTGTTCTCTGCATGTGTTCCTCAGGTGTGTTCTCTACATGTGTTCTCTACATGTGTTCCTCAGGTGTGTTCTCTGCATGTGTTCCTCAGGTGTGTTCTCTGTATGTGTTCCTCAGGTGTGTTCTCTACATGTGTTCCTCAGGTGTGTTCTCTACATGTGTTCCTCAGGTGTGTTCTCTACATGTGTTCCTCAGGTGTGTTCTCTACATGTGTTCCTCAGGTGTGTTCTCTACATGTGTTCCTCAGGTGTGTTCTCTGCGTGTTGGAGCTCTCCTGGTTCTCAGCTGACAGACTGTTTCGTTTACACCTTTAAAATAAAAGGTAAGTAAGTGGCGTGTCTTCGTGGCGAGGTGACACCTGACTGATTTCTGATCGTTATCTTTAAAGCCCGTTTGAAAAACAAGCAGAACGTTCTGTTCTGCTGTTCTGCAGGTAAATGTTGACTGATGAAAAGAAAAGCACTTGACCTGTGCTGAGACAGAAACCAGCAGCGCTCCTGTTGTCTCTTTGTTGAACGCTGTCACTTTGTCCTGAAATACAAAGTGCACTGAAGCGACAACACACACACACACACACACACACACACACACACACACACACACACACACACACACACACACACACACACATATATCACAAGTCATCACAGAACGCAGGCCGTGTGTCGGGAGCGCTTGAGTAACAGTATGAAGGGCCCTTTAATCTGCAATTTGCTGCAATCAGAGACCCCGGACCTCTGGGTTCCAGTGACTCACATACTTGAAAGTGATCTGGAGCAGACAGCGAACAATGAGGCTCCACCGTCTGTGTGTGTGTGAGCGGCTCCTTCTGCCCGGCTTACAGAACCTTTCAGGACCTGCTTCTGTCTCCCTTTGCTGCCTTGAGACATTAATCCTAGAAATGAGCAGTCTGGACTTTCCCTCAGTCTTCATTGTTGTCCTCACTTGATCGAACACGACGCAGAATGTGAAAGTGAACGCAGCGTGCCACGCTGTCACAGCGTGCAGCGCACACACATCCGTCCCCTGCAGCTCCACTTTCATTCATCTGGACGGTTCAATTGGTCTTTAGAACTTGTCCATCGATACGTCCATCCTCTAAAATGATTTTTGCAATCTGGGGTCGCGGCGGTCTGGAGCCGGTCTGGGGCCGGTCTGGAGCCGGTCTGGAGCCGGTCTGGAGTGGGTCTGAGGTCGGTCTGAGGTCGGTCTGGAGCCGGTCTGGAGCTAGTCTGGAGCTAGTCTGGAGCTGGTCTGGAGCTGGTCTGGGGCCGGTCTGGGGTCGGTCTTGAGCCAGTCTGGGGCCAGTCTGAGGCCGGTCCAGGTACACCCAGGACTGGTCGCCATGTTGTGCTGGCTCCTCTGACAACATGTCTGTGATGTGTGACGTGAAAGCAAACACACTTAAATAAATCTACTTTAAACACAAGCTAACGGGAGCATACTTAGCCTGTTAGCCTGTTAGCCTTTTAGCCTTTTAGCCTGTTAGCCTTTTAGCCTGTTAGCCTTTTAGCCTGTTAGCTTGATTTGCTGATGACATAATTCACAATTTGTAGAACTTAAAAATGAAAGTAAGCTCCTGCACTGTGTAGGATTTTTGTGGTGGCACCTGGGGGGGCCCACGCCGCCCGTCTGGACACGGCCCTGCCCACCTCAGTACGTTCATCATGACTCCTGAGCGTCTCGGCTCTCGGCTGGTGTCCAACACGAGGCGCAGAATAATATTTCTTTCTTCTTAAAGTCACGTATGAACCACCAGAGAGCCGGTCCCCGACTCTGATTGCTCCGTTAATTACAGAAGTGAATTAAAGTCTGTATCTTTTGATTAACATAAAACACGTTCCTTGTTGGTTCTCCTTCGTCCTTGTCTGCCGACGCTCGAGAGAAACACATCACCGCTAATTAGTCATCGCTCGTTTATAAAAAAAGAACTCATCTTAGAGTCTTGGTTATTCGTACAGATTCCTCTCAGTGGCGTCTTCTTTCCCCGTATCTGGACTGAGAGGGTTCGTCTTAAATATGGAGAAAGAGGAATGTGGGATTACAGGCTAATTAGTGCAACCGTGTCATGGGATTAATTAAATCAAAGCATTTACATATATTCTAATTGTCTCAGCCTGCTAATTGGCAAACGTGAGCCACAGTTGTGATATGGATTGTTGAGGTTTGTTTGCTTCCATCTTTATGTTTCTACTTCCTGTATGTTGTTATGGTGGTCCTGTCTGCTGAATACAAATAGAGACGCATGTATTCAAATGTTGTCCTTCGGCTTTGTTCACATTTATGATGAATTGTACTTCCTGTAATGAAAGCAGCGCAGCTCGCTGCTCGGCGTGCGGCCTCATCCTGAAACCGCTCATCAGGACTTTGAGTGAAAAAGATTCTGAACTCTGTGATTGGATATTTTCTGTTCCAAAGCAAACACACATATTTCTTTTTAAAGAAGCGTTGATGAAATGCGTCTTGAAGAAGCGACAGAGGAGTTTTAACCAAGGACGCTCTGAAGGGAGCGTTGAAGGATCCTCAGAGCTTTCTCATGTTGTTTGTCATACGAGAGAAACGCACAGCACAATCCTCTAAAGCTGATGTCCTTTAACACAAAATACGACTGCAGTACCCATTTTAAACACTAGGTTTAGAACATGTGAGGGAGGGGCAGTGACATAAATGTCAATAAAATCATTAAAAGCAGACGAGGGGGGGTCGAGAGGTTAACACGTCACCTCACTGTTTGTTGATTCAGAAAAGGCAGAAAAATGTCAGATATAATTGCTGCTCATCGCTTCAATACGGCGAGCTGATTCAGGGGGGGGGGGGGGGGGCGGGGGGGGCGGCGAGTGGGAGGACAAGTCAACGTAAGGTAGTTAGACTTTTCTTTTTCAACCCAATCTCTTTTGTCTCCGCATAATTAGATGAATGAAATTAATTGGGAATGTACATTTGCATATCTGGGTTATGTCTTTTATGGAGACAAAAAAAAACAGAGAGGAAGGTCTTCAGAGAGTTTAGAAACAATTACAAGCCCCCCAGACATTAAAACATCTCCATGTCCTCTTTCCCGTCTGCCCCCCCCTCCCTCCAGGGACGACGTGGCCTCTGCACTCTGGAGGAAACGCGATAACACCGTAAAGCAATATGTTAAGGGCTTTGCCGGCACCTTTAACACGCACTATCACCTGACATCTTTAAATTACTGGGAGCACCTGTTGGTCTTTTTTTAAACGGTTTCGCCGGAGAGGAGAGACGTGGAATTAAGTTCTGAAGAAATTGTGATTGGACCGGTTTGACCTGATACCGGCTGGTAAATGTTGCGGCAGAGAATCTAATTTTCTGTGTTGTGCTGAATGATTTTTTTTTTTCCTGCCGCTTTGTAATAACACTGAGCCAACGTGAGAGAAAGCCAAAGCTATTTTTAATCAAGCGAGCTGATGTATTATGTTGTTGGAGGAGGGAAATAGATTATCCTCAACTGGAGGTTACTCTCTGCTCGAGGGTTTAGAGGAAGTGTTGAAGGAACAGGTATTCTTCTTCTCCACCATTAGGATCGTAATAACTGAGAGCTTTCATCCCTCTCTCCTGTAAATGTTGTAACGCTGACGCCCAAAGGAGAGGATCATTACATGTACAGCCTTGCAACTAACGATTATCTTATGAGTTATTCAGTTTATCAATTTATGTAATGTAAGAAAAATAAAAAAAACATGATGTCTTCAATCCCAGATGTCTCCTTTTATAAAGCTAGTAATCTAACATTCATAACAGCTGCTGATGGGATGGAAAGTTTGTTTTAAAGGACCAATCAGAGAGCGGCTCTCCTCCTGTGTGATCATGAAGGAAACCTGCTGTGTTGAAGCTTCTCTGACAACAATGCAGCAGCCAGTATGTCCTCCTTCTAACTTTAGATTCTGCTCCTGAATGCTCTGGATCTGATTGGACCAGAGAAGGTAGGCGGGGCTTTGAAGGCCGTTTTGGACGCCCCTGGGTTTGCCAGATATGAGAGCAGTTATCAGGTGAACAGGTGTTGCAGCGATGGAAGCGGGCAGTGGAACTGCTTCAGATAGAAGTGATTGTACCCGAGCTAAAAAGCCTCTGCATGTTTCTAATAAGCTCCAGCAGCAGAAAGCTGCTCAAACTAGGATCAATGTTGGAGATGAAACATGCAGAGAGGTTAGAACGCAGAAAGCTTTACAGACCCATGCAGAGCTGGCTAAACACTGAAGCTACAGTGTCCACCACATGAAGAGCTGGCTAAACACTGAAGCTACAGTGTCCACCACATGCAGAGCTGGCTAAACACTGAAGCTACAGTGTCCACCACATACAGAGCTGGCTAAACACTGAAGCTACAGTGTCCACCACATGCAGAGCTGGCTAAACACTGAAGCTACAGTGTCCACCACATGCAGAGCTGGCTAAACACTGAAGCTACAGTGTCCACCACATGCAGAGCTGGCTAAACACTGAAGCTACAGTGTCCACCACATGCTGACCTGTGTGAGAGGAGGGGGGAGCCAGCTCTCTGTGATGATTAGAGTTTAGACTGCAGTACTCATTTTAAACACTAGGGGGCGGAGCTACATTTCGCTCCTTGCACTAACTTCCTGGTATGTTTGAAGAGTTTGAATCAAACGTGCTTCATTTAGAAGCTCAGCACAGTTTCTGCATTTCCAAACACATCAGAGTGGAATATTTGTTTGCTCTAACTTGGCCTCTATATCTTGGACGACCCTGAAAGCGAATCAGTTCTTTAATTACAGATATAATGACATTCAGCAGGATTTACTCCAGATGAGGCGGGCACATAAATTGCCAGCTGGAGTTTATGATCAGGGTCACAGCACACAAACAGGAGGCACTTTTTGCACAAGCAGCAACAATCTGGCCTTCATGTCGATGTTTCCTGCAGATCGACTGATGATTCCATCCATTTCTTTTTCCTCTGCATATCCAAGGTCGGGCCAAGGTCGGGTCACGTGGCTGAAGGTGCCCCAGACGCCCGTCACCGCAGTAATGTTTTCCAGGGTCAGGGTTATATAATCCATCCAGCGACTGACCCCTCCGAGCTCCTCTCCCTGTCTCTTGTTGTTGAACCCTGTTCGACCGTGGCGATCTCTTGTCCATTGTCTCTGTCCAGTGTCTCCATTTTACTGATGCAGACTAACCTGCATCCTTGAGGTTCATCATAGCTGTAAAGCTCTGACTCAGCATCGTGAGTTGTCCTCTCGGGTAGGACGGCGTGCTCTGGAGACCCATCGACTCTCTCCTCCAGAGCGACCTGAAACTCCAGTCGTGTGCTGCTGTTAACCGTCTGTCATCGGCCTCACCTCCACGTCACACTCACACGTAGAAGCACAAGAACGAGTCTGAAGGAAGAAATGACGAGGCGTCCTTTTTCAGGGTCATGTTTGTTGCTCCATGAGAGAGGGCTCTTAAACACTCAGCCGTGCTGATTATGATCCGTGAAGTCAGAACCATCACGGGTTCAACCAAACCATGACTTCCACCCAGATCTGCCTGTGCTAACGTTGTACCACCAGTTCATGTTTCTGAACGCAGGCAGGAGATTCAATGTGCTGTCTGTACCATAAACAGGAGCGTGTTAGCTGGACATTTTGTTCATTTTGACCTCATGAGGAGATTATTTTATTATTGTTTCCTTCAGCTGTTTTTATTTTAAACATTGTTTTTATTGACTTTAAACGGAACAAATATCCAACCAGGCCGCTCAGGTGCATCAGCTGGTCAGCTGGAATGGTACCTGAGATGTGTTGTAAGGTGGTGAATGTGATTAGATGTGGACAGGTTGGATTAAGATTGAAGATATTCTTTATTTATCCCATGAGGGAAAGTGTCACTTTACCCTGGATTATTTATCTCCATGTTTCCTCGTTTTCTCTTGAATCGTGTTTGGTTTCCCTTTTCGGCCTCTGACGTGATGCTCACTCAGGCTGGGAGTGTGTGTGTGTGTGTGTGTGTGTGTGTGTGTGTGTGTGTGTGTGTGAACGAGAGAGAGAGAAAGTCAGGATACACATGTTGGGATATCAGACTCGTTTTCATGACCTGTCACACTTTAATGCTCGTTACAGCTCAACTCAATGTTTCCTGTTTTGGATGAAGTTGGTGCATGCTGCCCCCTTGTGGTTATAAACACATGATACATGCTTTGCAAATATCCCTGTTGCAGAGTTATTATTTGATTGTTTTGTCCTTATACACACACACACACACACACACACACACACACACACACACACACACACACACACACAGAGTTGTCTTTCTGTGGTCACTTTTGGAGCTGGTGTTTCATGTTGCCTTCAGGTTGCCGGGACATCTCCACGAACGCCACGTGGGGTTCCACAGCGATCGGTTTGGTCGAGCCGCTCGAGTGCAAACACTCAGAGATCAAATGACCCAGGCTCAGAATGGTCATCAGGAGCATCAGGAGCCCTGCAGAGAAGAGAGGGCTGGATGAGCATGCAGAAGAAAGAGACACATGGTGTATGTGTTTGACATGCAGCTGCACTCTGTGGGGACGTTTACCACAGAAGACTGTGTTTGCAGCCAGGTCGTGGACGCGATAGCTCCTGGTGAACATTGCACCCAGACCCAGGATGAGAATGGAGTAGACGCTGAATGTGTAGCGCAGGTACTTGTTGAACAAGAAGCTCTGCAGGATGAACCTGAAGAGAGCAACGTGTCCAGTTATTTCTTTTCTTTTTCTGCTTTACACACAAACGATGAGGCACGGATTTAAAGTCTTTTTAGTCTCACCAGGTCACAGCACACAGGGACACGATGGTGAGGACAACGCTGCTGATCAGTGGGTCCGGCACGCCAGCTTTGTACTTGACTAATATCCCGAACCCCACCACAGCATTCAGCAGAGACCACCAGGCGAACACAGCTAAGCCATTCTGGGTCTGAAACATTTAAAGGAGCATGCATGAGTGAAAGGATGCATCGAAACTCACTCAGACAGCAGTGCATGTTTGGGACTGGAGCATGCTCACCAGGTAGCGTGTCCATGATGTCACTGCAGGGTTGTTGACAGACAGCCAGACTTTGTGTTTGTCCAGGTTAGAGTAGGAAATGTAGAGCATGTAGAAACTGAGCGCAGGTAGAATCCACCTGACCGTCATGGCTCCGACTATAAAGCTGCAGAAAGCCACAAAGTGTGTCTTAGTTTGGTAAATGTGCTAATGCTGCAGGTTGGACTCAAATAAAAGACAGAACTCACTGTCTGGCCCAAAGAGTCATGCTGAACACTCTTGACATATTAATCATGGTCCACATCAGATAAAACACCGGAGGATGGATTTCTGGGTTGCAGGACTCGGGACCGAGGACATTTCTGCAGATTTGCACAAAGTTAGAACAGATTTTTAGAATTGCACTTTACAACAAAGATAGGCAGCTTGATACAAAGGAGAAATATGTAACTCCTGACACCTAGTGTTCAGAATGGGTACTGCAAAAGTCTAAACATTGTAGAGACTATAACTTACTGACTATACCTTTAAAATATTGTAAAAATGTAGGTACCGCCACTTTGAAGACATTAAAGACAACACACCTGTGAAAGAGGCCGACGACTGCATAGACGAGCCAAGCTGCAGACCACATGTCAATCAAAACCCAGTACTGCTCAGACCACCAGTCCATTGTCACCTCCAGGGGGAAGGACTCCGAGACGTTCCTGCATGACGTCTGAAACAGAGCTGGACGCCAAGACAAGCAAATGAGCTCTGATCGCTGGTTTGGATATGTGATAGAAAATACTGAGGAGGGTTTAATCAGTGTGTCAGCGTTAGGGCGTGTGTGTGTGTGTGTGTGTGTGTGTGTGTGTGTGTGTTGTTGTCTTAATCGTTTGATTGGCTTGTATCAAGGTCTGCTGCTTGCAGAAATAGAATCCAATGGCTGTCAGGGCAAAGGTCATTATTTGAATCAGCAGTGTGCAGCAGACAGCTTGTTCAGTTCAGTCAAGTTCTTCTCCAGAACTTTAAAGACGGGATTCTGATCCAGGACACCTTTCAGGAAATGATGCAAGAAAACAAAACAAACAAACTTAAAGGCAAATAATCCGGGGGAGGAGCAGTGAAGGGAGGGGCTTAAGTGTTTGGCTTTTGGGTAAAAATAAAAAAAGGTTCCTCATACATCTCCCGCCCCACCTTTAGATCCAATCAAAGATGAAATTATTTAAAGTTGAATTGACGTCTTTAAATTGATTTAATCACAAGATACAGTTTAAAAAAAAGACTTTGTGCTGATGAAGCTTTAAAGAATAAATTCATCACACACATCGATTCATCCAGTATCTGTACCGCTTTGTCCTGTTCGGGGTCACGGGGGGGCTAAAGAGGATCTCAGATGTCATTGGATGAGAGGCAGCATGTGATTGGACGGTGGGAGAGAAGCCACGCCATGCACGGGGAGAACATGCAGACTGCACACAGAGAGGCTGCTGTCAGACAGGGATTCAAACCAGCAACCTCCTCACTGTGTGGCACCACACACACACACACACACACACACACACACACACACAAAGAAACAGGTCACTGAGCACGCTCAGAACCCGTCCCCCTGGCCTGATCCGATGATTGTTTATTCATTGAGTAAATGTGGAGCGACTCACCGTTGGGCACCCAGCTGTCCTTCGCCAGGTTCAAGAAGACGTGTGCAATCACCTGAGTAATAACAGCCAGGGCAATGCAGCCGGCGTGGATCACCACATGGTGTCTGTGTGTTCCTGACACGGGGGACATCTGCATCCTCGCCATCGTGCTCGCCAGCTCAGCTCAGACGACTGAGAGGAACGCCGTCCGGCTTCATAATCAGACATGATGGACTTTGGATGGCTGCATGAACCGCATCATTTTACTTTATCTCTTGGATTGGACCTTTAGTGGCCTGTGATCCTTGTGATTAGGATGTGTGTGTGTGTGTGTGTGTGTGTGTGTGTGTGTGTGTTTGTGTACTAGCAGCGAGGACGTACTGGCACTCTCTGTCCAACAGGGACACGCTGACATAAGGACATTTCAGTTTTACACAGCAGATTTAAAAAAAGGTCCCTTATTGCACAGATGAGTTTGTGCTGAAATTGCAACTTCAGTTATTGATTGATTTTATTTCTATTAGAAAGAAAAGACCCCCGGCTTTGGTTTTGGTTTCAGTGAATCTTTGCTTCTTGTATTTTGGTCGTGGAAAAACCACGAGTTTGTGTCTTTGTGTTGTTCCATAAATCTGGATGTGAAGGCCTGAGCCTTGGCCGCACGTCTCCTCCTCTGTTGTGTTTCTTGTCTCTATTTGTCTCTGGGTGTCCTCACCTGATTGTTTCAGCCAGCTCCCCTGTTTCTCATCAAGTCATCAGCCTGCACTGCATATATACAGAAGGGACCCATCATTCATTCAGTTCTTATATCCGAAAAAAAAGAAATACTCACTCTTTTTTTTTTCGTCATTTATTTTTTTTGCATGAGTTAAATAATTAAGACTCTATCATGTGTCTCCAGTCTGTCTCCAAACCCTCCAATGATGAGAACAGTCCATCCTCTCCGTCTTCTGCCTGCTCCACTTTTCAGAAAGTGTGTGCTCAAACAGGCCGTTTGGAGATGTGCCCTTCATGACATCACAAAAGGCAGTAGCCCCTCCCCCAGGTGGGTGACACTCCCACAGCTAGGTGTTTGTTCTGCCCTCTGAGTCTGCCTTCTCACCGTAAACAATAGGACATGGAGCCAGAAAGCAGCGAGTACACCCGAGCCCTTCCAGAGAGGGGGCGTGGCCAGACACAGCTCATTTACATATTTAAAGCTACAGACACAGAAACAGCCTGTTCTGAGCAGGGCTGAAATAGAGGGGTTTATAGACATGATCAAATACAGGATCAGAGTGGATTTATAACAACACACTTCACACACATGATGAAGAGGAGCGAGGACACTGATTTCACCTGAAGAAGAGGAGGAGGTCATGTGACCTTTAATAATTATACAGTATTCACACACGTCTTGTTCTTTCTGCACGCCACATCATCACAGGTAAACAAAGCCTGACTTAGATGGAAGAGTACACTTTGGAATAAATCCTCCCTATGAGCTGAAGTGACGATTCATAGAAGGATTTTTCTTTGTGTTAAAGCTATTTCTACTGGTGACATACTGGGTCCGCTGTCCCTGTAAAACGGTCTTTTCCGATGCTTCCATGTGACTAAAGCCACTCGTGCCACAAACATGACGCAGGAAAGAGCCAGGATCAAAGCTGCAGAGGGGCGAGAGGATGTTTATCATGTTTACTGATCAGTAACAAGAACAGAAGAAAAAAGATTGTGCTGTTAATTTCTCTTCATTTAGCTTTTAAACGTACCTACAAAGATGTAAATTGAACCCTGAGGAGAGCTGCAGTTGCTCAGGATCCCCGTCAGCCACAGGATCACCACAGGGTAGATGGTCACAATGTAGCGCACATGCTCATCCAAGTAGAAGTTCTCTAACAGAAACCTGTAAGCAGAGCGAGGCAGAAGACTAAAGACGGGAGTTCTTCTTTGCTCATGTACCGTCTCCCTCGGAGGAAAGAAAAAGCCCCCGCGGGTGAACGACAGAACACAGCGGGGAGTCCGACTCACCAGGCTGCCAGCTGCATGAGAAGCAGCACCAGAGCCAGCATGGCACAGTCACATCTTAATGTTGCTGTCTGATGCTGCAAGTATATCGTCAGGTTGAGTAGAGTGGAGAGAGTCCCCCATGTTGAATATACTGCGATTCCATTTTGCACCTGATTCAACACAATGAAATAAGCCTGAAAGATTAGCAAAGCAGATGCTGCAACATGTGATAATCCTCAGCTTAGTGTCTGTACATGTTAAAGAAGAGAGTTCTTATGGAGCAGCAGCTAGACTTCCTTGTTTGTTTCTCATGACTCTTTAGATATAGAGAGGGTCTATAATAATCCAGCCTGAGTAAAAGCACATGTTTAAAGTGGTCTTGTAATTGGAAGTGTTTTGCAGATGGTCTGTTATAATTAAAGGAAGCGATAACTCTGCCCCTAGTGTTTAAAATGAGTACTGCAGTCTAAACTCTAATCATCACAGAGAGCTGGCTCCGCCCCCTCCTGTCACGCATGTCAGCATGTGGTGGACACTGTAGCTTCAGTGTTTAGCCAGCTCTGCATGTGGTGGACACTGTAGCTTCAGTGTTTAGCCAGCTCTGCATGTGGTGGACACTGTAGCTTCAGTGTTTAGCCAGCTCTGCATGTGGTGGACACTGTAGCTTCAGTGTTTAGCCAGCTCTGCATGGGTCTGTAAAGCTTTCTGCGTTCACTTCAACACAGCATGTTTCCTTCATGATCACAGAGGAAGAGAGCGTCATCGTCTCACTGATTGGTCCTTTAAAAACAGTTGACAGCGTTTTGTGTCTGAATCCAGGGCAAGAAAGGTCTGAAAAACCAATCTCATGGTTTTCTGTCTGTATCCTAACTCGGCTATTTCTCACCTTCTTATCTCAGACCACAGGTCACGCTCAGTGTGACTCGGCATTTTGGAGAGAATTCACCCTTTAGATATGGAGGACAGAGCAGCTGGCAGCTTTGAGACCAGTGTCTGGCTCCTTCAGACTGCAGGATGCAGTGGCACTGAACAAATTGAAAGGATCCTGACCTGTTGGTTAAATGTTACTTCTCAGGAATAGTTTGACATTTTCAGATAAATGTTTTTTGCTTCTTTGTTGTTTGCCTTGAGTGAGAAGAGAGAATACGTTCTACTTATTTATAATTTGTGAGGTTGTGTTAGCGTGGAGCCTGACAACAGGAGTAATTAAGAACCCTGGCTTTGTTCAAAGGTCATAAAATCCCCCCAAGCGCTCCGAATTAACAAGTAAAACAAATAAAATGATGATTTAAAAAGTGCAGAGTGGAGAAGAAGATGGAGGAGAACAGGAAACAGGATGCAGCAGGTTGATTAGAGCACGGAGACGGTAGAGGTGGCGTGCAGACAGTCTGTAGAGACGGTAGAGGTGGCATGCAGACAGTCTGTAGAGGTGGCGTGCAGACAGTCTGTAGAGGTGGCGTGCAGACAGTCTGTAGAGGTGGCGTGCAGGCAGTCTGTAGAGACGGTAGAGGTGGCGTGCAGACAGTCTGTAGAGGCGGTAGAGGTGGCGTGCAGACAGTCTGTAGAGATGGTAGAGGTGGCGTGCAGACAGTCTGTAGAGACGGTAGAGGTGGCGTGCAGACAGTCTGTAGAGGTGGCGTGCAGACAGTCTGCAGAGACGGTAGAGGTGGCGTGCAGACAGTCTGTAGAGACGGTAGAGGTGGCGTGCAGACAGTCTGTAGAGACGGTAGAGGTGGCGTGCAGACAGTCTGTAGAGACGGTAGAGGTGGCGTGCAGACAGTCTGTAGAGATGGTAGAGGTGGCGTGCAGACAGTCTGTAGAGACGGTAGAGGTGGCGTGCAGACAGTCTGTAGAGGTGGTAGAGGTGGCGTGCAGGCAGTCTGTAGAGGTGGCGTGCAGACAGTCTGTAGAGATGGTAGAGGTGGCGTGCAGACAGTCTGTAGAGATGGTAGAGGTGGCGTGCAGGCAGTCTGTAGAGACGGTAGAGGTGGCGTGCAGACAGTCTGTAGAGACGGTAGAGGTGGCGTGCAGACAGTCTGTAGAGACGGTAGAGGTGGCGTGCAGACAGTCTGTAGAGATGGTAGAGGTGGCGTGCAGACAGTCTGTAGAGATGGTAGAGGTGGCGTGCAGACAGTCTGTAGAGGTGGCGTGCAGACAGTCTGTAGAGGTGTCGTGCAGACAGTCTGTAGAGGTGGCGTGCAGACAGTCTGTAGAGATGGTAGAGGTGGCGTGCAGACAGTCTGTAGAGACGGTAGAGGTGGCGTGCAGACAGTCTGTAGAGGTGGCGTGCAGACAGTCTGTAGAGGTGGCGTGCAGACAGTCTGTAGAGGTGGCGTGCAGACAGTCTGTAGAGGTGGCGTGCAGACAGTCTGTAGAGATGGTAGAGGTGGCGTGCAGACAGTCTGTAGAGGTGGCGTGCAGACAGTCTGTAGAGATGGTAGAGGTGGCGTGCAGACAGTCTGTAGAGATGGTAGAGGTGGCGTGCAGACAGTCTGTAGAGATGGTAGAGGTGGCGTGCAGACAGTCTGTAGAGGTGGCGTGCAGACAGTCTGTAGAGATGGTAGAGGTGGCGTGCAGACAGTCTGTAGAGATGGTAGAGGTGGCGTGCAGACCCCCTCCCACTCGCTTAATGTTTTGCATTGCCATATAGAAAGCCATCTTTTGGCGTCCATGTTGCCATTGCCTAGCAACGGTGTTCCCATACAGTTCCCACTTGAACACCAAGCCTTTCCTGTCAGCGATGGAGGTCACGTATCATTATAAAGATTTAAGACTCACATAAACTGGCTTTTAAACAAGTGTTGAATCAAACTCCCAGGACTTTAGATTTGCCCTTCGATCCAAAGTTCATCCTGTGTTTGCTGAATGTGTGAATTATAACCGTTTGGTGTTTTTTATGAGCTTTTTACTGCGTCTCTCCAGTAAATCAAAGATGCTGCACTTCCCTATATTTAAAGCTGGATGTAGAAAAAAAGAAAGAGATGTCAAAGTCCATACATTGTTAGAGATATACCAATATTCTGAGGAGCCACAGGTCTGCAGTGCGATGCTTGTGTAACCAGGCTCCGTAGATCTTCATTCCATGACAGGAGAAAAACAGAATCATGTAGTTGGTGATCATCATCACAGCGGAGATGATCAGCATGGGCAGCAGCAATCTGCACACACAAGCAGAAACATTAAAGGAAGAGTGTGCAACATGCATTTTTGCCTTGGGTCCCAACAGACTGCAGAGTCGCCCCTGGCAACGTGTTCCACATGAACAACTCCAGTGTGTCCTGTGTGAATGTGTGTGTGAGTCCTGACTGACTACAGTGAGGGAGAAGCTGGAGTCCTGCTGGCTGTGTTGTTGTCAGAGCTGTGTTTACATGGACGGGACGGCCGGCTCCTCCCCTTGTGTATAAAAGCTGTTTGAGTCAAGAAGAAGAAGAACATACTCACTGATTATTAGGATGAAGAGTTTTTACATCATTCTGTGTCAGTTTGCGTGAAGCTAACACGCTAAATAGCACTAAAATTAGCATGCTAACACTACAATGCAGGACAAGGGTGATTGAAGCTACAAGCTAACGAAAGAGCGCTAACATTAGAATGCTAACACAACAATGCAGGACACAGGTGATTGAAGCTACGAGCTAATGAAAGAGCGCTAACATTAGCATGCTAACACTACAATGCAGGACACGGGTGATTGAAGCTACGAGCTAACTAAAGAGCGCTAACATTAGCATGCTAACACAACAATGCAGGACACAGGTGATCGCAGCTCGAGCAAAGTTGGCGCTAAACTCCTTTTGTGCATTCGTGAGCAACATCTACTGGACTGAAATAAGAAAAAAGCAAAAACGAGAAAATAAGAAATGTGAAAATAAGAAATGTTACGACACACCTGCACACCAACGCACAAACTTACTCTCTGTCAAACAGAAACAACCATGATATGTTCAAGCACACTTTGACGATTATGGTGACATGGAATCCGTAGGGCAGCACTGCAGGCGTGGTGTACATCCAGTCGTAGGCGTCCCTGCAGGGTGCACGGAGAACGCCGTTAGATTTGCAAGAAAAAATACAGCAGAGCAAACAGACGGCGCCTGCGGGGACGTATTCAGACTCTTTCCTTCGAAGTCAGAGCAATGTGCAACTGTACGTGTGAAAAGAAAAACGACGCCACAAAGAGAAAGTAAATTGCCTCTGGACCAGGGGAAGTAATTTTCAGCATGCAATAATACAAGAGGATGAGATAAAAGCGTTGAGAAATCGACCGAGTTGCATCGTGTGGCGTCGCTTTAAAGCATTTTATGATTTATGTGTGAGAGTATGAGAGATGGTGCCTACCTTCTGCAAAGTCCAACTATAAAGTACATGAACATGGCAATGAGCCACACATAGATGAAATCCCAGACAAACATGGCCCAGTGAGCTGGAGTTATTGGAGTTGTGTACTTGAGTGTCACATCCTCCGTGCTCTGCTTGAAGATGCCTGCACGGAGATCAGCGTGACGTTATTATCACCCGTCACGTTTCTCCAATCCTTGAAAAAAAAAAAAAGCTTTGTTTTCATTCTGACAGGCACTCACCTGATTCAGAACCAAGTTCGGACAAAAAGTTGAACGTGATCGCGACTGAGAGGGTAAACAACCCGACGAACATGAGGACGACGCGGTACGGCCTGTGGGTTACCATGACGACGGTCTGCAGGTAAATGTACACAAGAAAACGGCTTTAAAATTCAACACACACACAAAAAAAACAAACTAACTCCATCTATTTAAAGTGGCCTCTTGACGTGTCTCATGTTCCACAACGCGAGCGGAGCGGGACAGTTTGTGCAGGTCTGACTCGGAGCATGACGCTGCCTTCTTCTGCTTCAGATGCTTGGACATGGTGTCACGTTTTTATTGTCCCTCTGTTATCTCCCCTCCGGTTGTAAACGATCAGCTGCTTCATTTAAAGCAGAGGAAAGACCAAAGATCAGGCTGTGGAAAGGAAGTCAGGACGTCGTGTCGAGAGTGGGAGAATTTAGGCTCCTGAAGACGCACCGAGCTGTCACTGAGCGAGCAGTTTATAAAACATCACCTCCACGCTGGCGTCCAGTCAGAGCTCATAAATTGGGCGTGAGGATGGCAAGAGTTCATGTTCAGTTCACTCAGGCGGCTACTCTCTACAAATCGTTTTAACTAATGTAATTAAATAAGATCATTGCAAGTCAAGAGTGCTTATAGTAACAGTATTGTGTCATGCAGTTGGTCCCAGGTATGTAGATTCATAATTCTTTGTTGAAAGTGAAAGTGCAGCGCTGTGATTCATACAGGGAGCTGCAGGTCTTGCACATGCAGCGTTCGTCCACACGGTGGCACCATTGCGTGTCGGTGTGGCAGAGTGAGAGCGAGGCGTCTTTTCACTGAGCTTCACCGACGAGTGCAGCGTGAACTCAGAGGGCAAACACTGAACCACATTCTTTTCATCTGCTGAGACGATCGTCACATCTGCAGGCGGGGAGTGAAAGCTGTCGGGCTCGTGACCCCACTTTGGAGGTGGACCACTTCAAAAAGATAAACCTTCACTGTCGAGCACATTTAGCTGCTCTCATGTGTCACAGTGAGGAGGCTGCTGGTCTGTGACTCTGAATTGTTCGTAGGTGTGAACGTGAGTGTGTCTGCTTGTCTGTGTCTTGCTCAGCTCTGTGATTGGCTGGCGAACAGTCCAGGATGTAACTCTGACTCTTGTCCAGTGACAGCTGGGATCGGCTCCAGGGAAAGCGATATTCTTTAAACGCCTTTACAGGAACGGGTTAAAAAAAAGACGTAACACTTGTAGAGGTCACATTAAAACAGTTTAGCGTGCAAACTGAGTGTGAGCGGAGCGTCAACCTTTCGACAGGAAGTACTCGAGCAGGGAAACCTCCCCCGTCATTTTCCTCACCCGCGGCGCCAGATGTTACCGTGTGGTGGATTTTACTTAACACTCGGCAATAATTAATGCTGAGCTCCTTCAGGAGGCTCGGCTTAGAGGCTTTATGGAGTCCTGTACACACACACACACACACACACACACACACACACACACACACACACACACACACACACACACACTTATGAAGGCAATAACACACTCCTGAGGAGAGCAACCACACACACACACACACACACACACACACAGAGTTGAGTCATTCCTCTAAATTCCCGTGGGAGGAAGAGAAAGCTCTTCTGAACACGAGAAGTTCTTCATGACCATCAACTCAGCAGCGTGCGTGGCTAAATTTACAAAAAGCTCACTTAGCATCGCTGTTGACTTCACAGCGACGCACAACGTGTTGTAATCCCACATTGTGTCTGTGTGTGCGTCCCCATCGTCGACTGACCTGCAGCGAGTCTGCGACATGTCGACTGCTCTTCTCTGAATGAACGTAATCATCTCGGATTACACGGCCTCCATCTTTGATCTGCAGCAGGAGGAGAGCTGGCTGTTAAAGGACGACTGTCACTGCTGTAATAACTAATGATTCACTTGATGACTCACGCAGGTTGTCGGTTTGTTTTCACACCGGCAGATGATGATCTACCTGTGACTGTCGAGGCCCCAGATTAAAAATATGAACACTTTGTTGAATAAATCAAAAACAGGAGCAACACAAACTATGAAAGCTGTAAAGTTGGAGTAGTTGTGAATGCCAGCAGCCTCGCTGGCTTCACTTCTGTGCACACGAAATTGGACGACTGGGACGTAACTACACGAAGCGTTTGGTAATTAGAGACCTTGACTAACAAGCTCTGTGTGTTTGGAGCGTTTATCTTCGCACTGCCTGGCCTGTGTGACTTTCACGCTAAATTTGTGAGCGACATTTTGTGGATCCCTCTGGAACCGGGTGGCTTCCTTATTCCGTAATTAAACTGCCATGACCAATAGAGGAGGCCGTGCCAACTGGATTACAGATGAGGATGGCAAAGGACAACAAAGGTGAGAGCGGAGGATATTAGCTTCCAAATGCTATCGGGACTGACTCAGACTCCCACAACTGTTATTTCACAATTTGTTAAGGAAGTGCTGCAGCGTTCCCCAGTTTAGCTCCTTCTTTTATTTTTACTCTAAATACATCTGGGCTGAAGCATACTAAACACAAACAACAGCTTACACCACAGCAACACAATCAACGTCACAAAAATAAAAAGTTCAATCACAACTTTTGGAGCAGCGGTTAAAAACCGTCTTTTCAGTCTCACATCCAATCTTCCTCCTTCCACTCCTCACCTTCCTGTCCCAGACGAGCCATCCAAAGAGATGAAGCGCCACGTAAGACGCCACTTAGGTGTGTAAGAGGCTGTCAAAATAACATTTCATTTCTCCGAGCGGCGCTGTCTGCCTCTGTGCTGTAATACTGCTCAAGATCAAGTTTGGACACCTCTCATAGGATGCTTTTTTTTTGACTGCGGAGGATATAAACCTTCCTGTCAGTCAACTCGTGGAGCGTGGCGTCCCGCGTGTCCTCGGTCAGGACAGTTGACCCCGTGTAAGCGTGCGTTGCGTGCAGATGAATGGCTGTTTTATTGAAACACATCAGAAGCTGCACTGATATCTGCTGTCCCCTTGCAGCAACCTTTAGCCTGCGAAACGCTTGATCACACCGTTATTAAAGGGTGGATGACATTAAGGTGTCTGTCATGTTACCGTGGTTACGGTGGCTGTGGAGTAATGATCCCTCCTGATAGCTCGACGTCGAAGCTTTCCTTCAGCAAACCAACGTTAAACTGCAGCAGCGAGTCGCTCTCATCCACCACCAGCTCCTTTCTCTCCATCCTCAATCATTTACTTTCATGTCCCCCCCCCCCCCCCCCCCCACACACACACACACACACACACAACCCACGCTCTTTCATCTCTGAATCCAGAGGAGCCGGCAGCAGCAGAATACACGGTGGTTTATGGGCATTGTTGGAGCGTCTCAGATGTGGAAGGGCTGGATTGAAGGGATTCAGGGTTTTTGTTCCGAGTGTTTTTTTATCATCCATCATCACTGATGGAGTCATAAAATGACCAGTGATGAAGGGGCAGGTTATATGTTAGTGTTTAATGGCTTTGATTGGTCAGACCGTGAGAGGAGCTCCAAAGAGGTCGAGGAACACACACACACACACACACACACACACACACACACACACACACACACACACACACACACACACACACACTTTTACATGTAGCCTGCTGCTAATAGATTTATTTAAACCCAACTGACTTGACGTGATTATTGTGCCTGTCTTTTGTAAACTGTGATAAGTTGAAATAACATCTTAAAAAGAATTATGATTTAATCAGTGTAAATATATAAGACTGTTAAATCATTTAGAGTTACAGTAGATATCTGCTGCCAGCTTTTTACTTCTTATTTTTGCAGGAACACTATTTACAGTGAACAAGAGCTCCACACACACACAGTCAGTCATGCACACACACACACACACACACACACACACACTGCGCTCCCCTGCCGGCTCAGCTGAAACCATCTCGCCTCTGTAACGCCTGTGATGACGGATCACTTTGTCCTCCCGTTACGCCTCCGTGACATTCGGACTGAAAGCCAAACTCTGCTGATACGAGATAAATAAGTCACCTGATGTCTATTAGAAATAAGAAAGCAGCTGATTGGAGCTGAGAGTGTGAAGCGTTGGTCCCTCTCTGTCACGTGCAGCCTGGAGAGCGTGCTCACACTGTGATGACTTTACAGGGTGCAGATATGTGATGATGAATGTGTCAGGACTCTTTTCAAAGGTGACGGTCCTTAGTCTATTTGAGAGTCAGCCCCTCTGACACCTGTCACTTCAGTACTGAATTAAAGGGCGAGAGAAAGAGGCAAAGAAAAGAGAGAGAGAGAGGGAGGGGGGGGGGCAAAGGGCAGGACGAGCGAAGAGAAAGCAGTGCAGTGAAGCAGAGATAATACATTCACTGTTTGGTTCTCTCAGCACCTTCTACCTGTCACTGTGCGGTTCAGGCTCCTCGCCCGTCTCCACCAAAAGGACATGGCAGCTACAGGATGACAACACGCCGACAGGAAGTAGCAACACCACGCCGCGCTGCCAATATAAACAGCTCTTTTTCAGCGCCAGGACGCCGCTCGTGTGTAATAAAAAAACAAACCTGCTTTATTAATCCTTCACAGTGTAAGAGCTGCAGGTTGGTGGTTCAAATCCTTGGTCTGACAGGAGCCTCTCTGTGTGGAGTCTGGCAAATTGGGACTCAGATCGTGGAGTGTGCTGTCAGTTTTAATCCACAAATCGTACATCTTGCCTTTTCCCTGTCCTGACAGGAAGTCGATTTGACATTCTCACTTGTGCTGTTCAATATTTAATAGCTCACTATGAGTTCCTTTTGTTAAGTTTAGGGAAGTGTGAAAAGCACGACGCTCACAGATGGAAATGTGGACCCGAGGAGGCACGACGGAGGACAGTGGCATAAATGTGGGGACATAAGAAACAGTGTTGTGCTCAGAGAGACGGAGAGCGAGGGCTGGAGACATGTGAGACCCTGGTGGGCGCACGGAGCGCTTCCACACGAGGACCACGTGCTCAAAAAAGTACTTTACACGCCGGCTTGTGTAAAGGAACAGGAAAGTGGACCTTGTCGACTCACGCTTGAGCTGAAACAGCTTGTATCATTTATACGTTGGTGTTTGACTGCTGTGTGAAGAGTCATTCCTCAGACTCTATCACTCATCAGTTATTCAGCTTTAAATCCACTAAAGTGCATTTGAATGGACTCGACCCACGGAGGGCTTTAATACGATTAGTTCATCCTTGTGTAAAGTGTCCCCTCGGCCTTTATACGACCAGGCAATGACCATACGCTCACACACACACACACACACACACACGCTCACACACACACACACACACACACACACACACTTGACTGGGTCACGTAAACACATTCAGCATGCTGCAGCTGAGATATCAGCATTTCTACGTTTTTTTTCTTTTTTTTAAACCTCATGGAAAAAGTCGTTGTGTATTCCGCCCCTGCATCTGAATTATTCAGCTTCAATGCCGTTTCTATTCTTAGTACTTCAGTGTTTGGATGGCTGCTTTAGAGCCTCATACAGTCAATGTAAGCCCTTTGTTAAAACGACACTCCTAAACTAGACTTTCCTAACTCCGTGTTTGACTTCAGAGGGTTCAGAGACAGAATACAAACCAAAGTCAAAGCGGCTCCAGTGTCCCTTCTGGGCCTCCGTACATGTGTGCTGCTGACTGTGTCTGCAGAGGCTCTGTCCACTGGTGTGTTTCCTCCAGCCAATGAGAAGGCCAAACAGCAACCTGCGATCTTGAAACACGAAGCCGATGCTGTAAAGTGTATAATCCTGCAGTACCTGGAGTGTCCACTAGAGGCTGGCTGCAGCAGCACAGGAAGTCACATACACATCCATTCAAAAAGCCTGTCGAAGCCAGCAGACATGAAAATGTTTACAGCCTGCTTCAAAGGAGGAGGAGGAGGAGGAGGAGGAGGAGTCACCTGTTTACAAGCTGCAACATAAAAAGCTACTGACTCCACCTTTGATAAGCATAAAAGAAATCGTGCATTTATATATATATGCATGAATTCTTTCGAGCGCCTTTGAACAAGCTGGAGAGTTTCATCCTGTCATCTTCAACAAGCCATGACAAAAAGCAACATCATAGATCATAATGAGCTCCTCACATCACCTGCTCTTCAAATCAAACGTGTGCATACGTTAGAGATTTACACGTCGCTCGTCAGGATGGAATCCATTCGCTTCAAGACAAAGCGGCTCGAATTAAATCAAGCGAGAGAGAAAAGGAAAGAAAGACGGATTGAGTCTGGGAGGGAACATCAGAGGGTTTGCAGGCGTCCCTCAGGGCCGACTCATCATCGATCGCTTGGAAATGCTGGGTGGGAAAAAGCTCACGGCCTGCCGTCCACAGAAAGTGATTCCTCACGAGCACGCCATGCGGAGACCTGCTGATCTCTGGAGTGTGAAGAGGTGCGGAGAGAAGCAGCTGGAGAAAGGTTAGGAGGCATCTCCTGCATTAACAAGGCGCCGACAGACAACATGTTTATCTACATGTCAGACGTTCAACCACATCATGAAATCCACGTGCAAGCTTTTAACATTTGGGGTCATTTTAAATCAGACTCATTCAGCGTCACATGGACGTCGTCGCCATGGCAGCAGCATCAGAATGTATAATGATGAAGAATGATTAATAATTCACATTATTAGAGCTCGATGCACTGAAAAAACACTTGCAGTGGAGTTCTACAACACGACATGTATTTAAGTGCTGGCGTGGACATGATCTAATGACATCAAGTCCCCTGAAGAAGCTTCTTCTGTGAGAGTCAGCAGGACAGATCGAGCCGTGGTGACGTCGAGGAAACTGTCAGGAATGGATTTAATGATCGCCGGGACGACGAAGTGATCTCACAGTTACTTTGCACTCTCTTTGTCATCTTTCATATGTTTGCAACTGCCTCCTTTACTCTGAATTATTGATGGATAGCTGGCTGTTGCATGTTGAGCCAGAGAGAGAGAGAGAGGGATAGAGAGAGAGAGGAAGGGGGGGGGGTAAAACGTGGACTGGATCCAGGTTGGATTTGACAGGCATGCACACGCAGGGCGACATTTATCCTGAAAACAAAAAGGTTTAAAACACTTCATTGATCTTCTCAGCATGCGTGACGTCTCCATCTTGTTGGGTTGTGATGTTGCTGATCAGCCCCCCCGAGGGATCCCTGGAGTGGGTTTCTTCTCCGTGCACTTTTCTGTCTCTGCCCCCCTCAGGACAAGGTTTTGTGAGAGCCCGTCTTGATGTGTGCGGGCTCGCATCACGACTGTACTTGCAAGATGCTGTGACGCAAATGAGATCACACATTCTTCCTGAGGGACTCACTGCTGCAGCACAAGCCCCCCCCCCCCCCCCCCCCCCTTAAAGACACCACACACAGAGAGAAAGCCTCCTGAAGATGAACCTTACAGACACTGAACACGCCTCCTTGTTTATGCCCGTGGATAAGAGAGGGAGAGAGAGGGGGGGGGTTGTTTATGTCTGTCAGGACATCTCTCAGAGGTTTTCAGCCTTGGGTGACATTTCCAGTGTTCCCAAACAGAAACCAGTCATTAAACTGGGATCAGTCAGGATTAAACCCTTATGAGCATGGAGAGGAGAACACACGTCCATTCACACACAGTTCACTCGCAGTGACAATCTTTATTTGCATACATGTCAAGTGTGACCAACACTCATTACAGCTCTGATTACTTTCTCTCCTCGTCTCCTTCTCTCTCTGCATTTTGAATTTTCGCCACGAGGGAATATTGATCCCATCGACACACTCAAACAACGACTTTATCGAGCGACTGCCGACAATAAATTGTTGATTGCTGGTTGATGGAAACGCTTCAGGCTACAGTGAATCTCTTGATGGTGTTACATTAGTTTATTTATATTTTATTTTTAACCAGGAAGGATTGGACATCTCTGTTTCAAAGTGACATGTACAGATCTGATGTGTGCTACGTCCAAATCCCAACCGTGTTCTTTCAACACTCAACGGATCATGCTAAAGGAGCAGTGTCACAGTCTCCAGTAGACAGCAGCTGTAGTAGCCAGCGTTGTGTCATCGAAGGATGTGAGCAGTGTTAGATGTGTCCTGGCAGGCACAGAGCCGAGGCTGCTTCCTCCTCGCTCCCCAGCAGAGACGCCTCCAGTCTTTAATCAGCATCGCTGCCAGAGAGAGAGAGAGACGTGTGAAGTCTGCAGGATCCACCTGCGTGCACGCCTGATCTTCACACTGAGAACCAAAAATCCACCGACATGCCTTCACATGACCATGGCGAGTAAGATTATCTAAAAGAAGCCATCTGACCGACACACGTGTGTAGAGTCTTCTTCATGGCGCTATGGTTGGCTAACTGTTCTGTCGAATTGAATTATAAAACATGTTGTAACTTCGCCTCATTTTACATGGAGCCTCCAGCCATTAGCCATCAGCTGCGACTTAATTAGCCTATTGATTAATTGCACCATGACGCGGCTCAACACTGCTTTATTTCAGTCATGATTTATCCGCTGCACCGTGACGTACACGCGCTCTCTCTTTATGGAATAGAGCAGATTTACTGCAGCGGGTTCTGGAGGCTCATTGGCCCAGGTACAGTACAAGCCACGCCCCCTACAAGCCACGCCCATCCAATTGGTTCAGTTAGGTTGGATTGGATGGGGTGTATTTTGTAGGGGGCGTGGTTTGTAGCTGCAGCTCGACCCTTCTCCACATGGCCATGAGGATGTTGCACTTCCGCGTTGGCTTCATTTTACAATATCGAAAGTTTTTTTTTTTGCAAGACTAAACAATGAAGACAACAGACACAGGTACTGCTGCCTGTCATGGTATATTGAGTTGCTAAGTGTTGAAGTGTGACGACAGGAGCGTCCTTGAATCCAGACAGCAGCAGAGTCCATGCCGGACTTTCCCTCCCTCCGTTCATGTGAAGCGCTGTTTCAGACGCTCAGCGATGCCTCCTCTGCAGCCCGCAGACGGAGCGACACAGGGACACACTACAGTGTGTGTGGGACCCCTCCATCCAAGTGACGTCCTGAACCATCAGTCCTGACTGCTTATATTCACCAGGCGAAGAAGCGATTTCAACTAAATTCAGAGGATTACTTTGGCGGTGAATCTCGCTCGGACCGTGTGCGGTGTTGGCAAGGTAAGGGCGCAAACCCGCTCATTGTTTTCTCCTGTCACACATTCTGCAGGGACAAGTGTCTTGCACTTGTCTTGCCTCCGAACAAAATGCATCTTTTTAAAATCCAAACCTCCTCCGGCGGACACTTTTGCGCTTCAGTGCGCGCGCCAGGTAGGCAATGTGCATGTGCACATGCCTGTAACTTTATGAAGAACCCGGATACTTAAACACATTTCACTGCACGGTGTGTTAAAGTTCTTAGTTGGCATCTTCCCGTGTTGCACACTGACAGCCGTCCCTTCAGTCACGCGCTCCGTGCGCCTCCACGGTACTTTGAAAACACGTCTGTCGCGTTTGATAGCTTTCTATTACAGGATGCAGAACACACTCAGTGAAATCTTCTTTTCTCCCCACACTGGAGAGAAAACTGAACAGCCTGCTGCCACTTGTGGGGCCAGGATGCATGAACAGCCAGCTGCGGAGCATGTGCCACCACATCACTCTCTCCGTGTCCAAGTCTTTGAGGTGTTAATCTGACCACATGTGCCTTCTGAAGGCCACTGAGGGCTCTGCTCTTACTGCCCAGTCAACCTGCTTTATACGTCTCCTCTTCTTCCCTAACCCTGACCACACACACACACACACACACACACACACACACACACACACACACACACACACACACACACACAGCAATCTGTGATTCAGGTCATTAAAACACAGCCACAAGTAGTCCGGCCTCCATAAAGGACCAGCATTACATCTCTTAATCACTCTATTGACTACCTCCAGCTGGGACTTGAATGGATCACTAATATTAATACACAACCAGTTGGTCCACCAGAACAAAGCTGCTTTAATGGCTTCTGGGGAAGATGGAAATTACATGCTATTATTATCTCCTCTGTAATTATTGCTGTGCGTGTATTTGTGTGAGAGGCACGGAGCCAGTTAGGACAATAATGCAAATGTTAATCTGAGGTGGACTCAAGGAGAAGAGGAAGGACTCGAGGCCGAGAGGTGGAACAAGTACGAGGAAGGCAATTTAGCAAAATGAAATGAGCAGGAACGGGAATATCGACTGCGAGCTGCAGGTTACACAGATCGTCCAGATTCCCAGGTGATGTGCTCCACGATAGGAGCCATATTTAATGATTTTCTCTTTATCTTGGTTTTCTCGCTGACTCTAAGTGAAGAGCGAGAACGTTTTTCCACGCTCTTATCTCAAAGAAGCAGCGAACAGTCCCACGATCTGTTGATCTCCATTCGCTGCCTGTGTCACTTCCTGCGAGCATACTCGTGCATGCTTTTCTTGTAAAAGACAAGACCCCCCCCTCCACACACACACACACACACACACACACCCTCTGCATCTCGCTCATACGTCGGCCTGCAGATGCTTCACACGAGCCTTTCTCCTCTCAGCCTGTCACAAAATGAACTTTCAACCTCATACTTAGCTTCATTAGCTACCTTAGCTGTTATCATCTTTCTGTACGTCATCCACTTCCCTGATGATGACAACAGAAGAATAGGGAGTTTTGTTTTCAGATCTTCCATCCCATGTTTTCAGCAGAAGGATGATGCATCGGTACACGGCGAGATCTGCTCTGCCGTCAAACACGGCCTCAGCTGCTTGCTTTCCACGAGGCGCCTGTGGAATATTAAGAACGCTTTCGAGTGGAGATAAGGGCTGTTGAATATTTTAAAAAGTCTCTGTGTGTTTTTCCACCCTTCTTCCATACCAAGCGAGCCCGTCTTTGCTCTGCAGTCGTTTGGATTGTACTCTTTGGATGTAAATGTGTGGTCAGCCGCAGACGCTCCGAAATGGATTTGTTTGTGAGTTGTGTCTTTGAAGCCGTGGAAGCCTGAAATTAAGACGAAATTATAAAAGGAGCGTCAGATTTGAGCTGCCTGAGGGGGAGATGAAGGAGGCGAAGACGAGCCGTGGCACAAATATTGCTTTCTAACCCCCCCGAGGGTGCACAATGAAAATAAGGCGTGATGACGGCAGAGGAGATTTTGCCATGCACGGGGATGACATAGCTGTTGCTCATAGCTTGTCCCCCTCAGGTTTTATTAGCGAAGTCCAGGAGTCATGATGTGGTAATGATGCCCGTTGAAGACAGCGATGATGAGTCAGCTGGAGCAGTATATTCTCAGATGTGCTGTAGCTGCAGGCGGTGTTCTTTGTTTTGTTGAATTTTAATTACGCTGCTCTGTTGTAGCGAGCGGCGCTGCGTCCGGTCCCTCCACGTCGTGTTTCTTCACTTCACTTACAAGAACAGGACACCTTCTGTTTCCGAGGCGTCTCGCTCACACTGACAACACATGCTAGTTTGACTTGAGGGGACTCTTCCAGCGCTCCTCTTATCGGGGCCTGTGCACCTCCATGGTTGTTGTGGTATCGGAGCCGTCAGTGGGACGATTTCATTTTTGCAGTTTTTTGTGAAAATGGGAGAACAAGCTGCTGTGCCACCTCAGGGAAGCAAATGTTAAAAAAACTGCGAGCTATACGGAGAGCTGCACTCCTCCTGATCAGCTTTATCTCATGTCCACCTCACAGTGGGAGACTGTCCCTGTCAGACGGGAGGCGGGAGGCTCAGCTCCTCCTGCACCTTAAATACTGGCTCAACACTTTTACAACTTTCTAAAACGTTTCACCGCACACAGTATTTTTGTTTAATTTTCAAAACGCTCTCTCGGATTCATCCTGAACAGGTTTTCTGTTTTCCTACACGAGCCGCCCCACGTCTTTAATTGATGACTAGAACTCATTTGAGTTTCAAAGCCATCACCCTGATGTTGTGCAGCAACTGAAGCATGAGGCAAACTT
Organism: Symphodus melops; assembly: GCF_947650265.1. Taxonomy (NCBI): domain Eukaryota; kingdom Metazoa; phylum Chordata; class Actinopteri; order Labriformes; family Labridae; genus Symphodus; species Symphodus melops. The sequence continues at coordinate 25,039,861 of NC_136704.1, read as the reverse complement.
TATTACACATACTGCTGATTTCTTTTCCCTGCACATACAGAATCTGCCGAGGGATTTCTGTTTGTGCAGCAGCTTTCAAGTCCCAGCTAGTGAAGTTCAGATAAGGAGCGTTGTTTACCACTCAAGCAGCCCTTCATTCCCGCTCATGCCTGCAGGACTTACAGGAGCGGGCGCCTCAGGCTCCCTCTCTGTGTCGATACTGTTTGTGTTTCTGCACGCATCATAAAGGCACTGAGGTGTGCAGCGCGTCTCATGCCTTCACAATATGACAGCTCTGTCCTGTCCATCTTTCATTAGCAAGGAGATGCTAACAGCCAGCTCTTTTTATGTCCTCACAAACACACAGTAAGTGACACTGAGCCACGGCCTGCTCTGTTGATTGGCTGCGGTTCGATAGCCGTCCTTATTATTTGTCTTTCAGCAGAAACTAGAGCGCTCATTTGTGGATAGAAAGACGTACTGTAGACCTGCGTTTGCAAGCGGACAATGTCAATTCTGGTGGGAGAGGAAGGGCGAAGAGGGAGAGAGGCATGTTTGTATGCCTTTCAGCTTTTTGGAGCATGCCTCGACTGTGAAAGGCCACAGCCATTGTTGGGTAACATTATCCACCAGGGAGGCCTTCAGCCAGACGCTCGGGGAGGACCGCCTGCACGCACACTTCCTCTCTCCCTCAGTACAGATGCATATCCCTCTCTGAGCTCGGATCAGCTGCTGAATGCAAAGCACTTTTCAAGTGTAATTCTACTTGTGTGCAGTGAGTGATGGTGCACACACATCTCATTATTGTTACCAACTCTGCTCACTCCCCGCCTGCTCCGGACCGTCTTATTGATGGTGCTTTATTCAGACATCCTGCTCTGAAAGAAATCCAAATTCCTGTGGGGAAACTCATCGTAGAGATAACTGCCTTATCTCTCTGCACGCTTTAAATAAAGTATCTGAGTGCATGCAGCCTGATCTAATGCCTAATATAGACTGCATTAACATGCGGAGGCAGATTGCTTTAGTTTAATACAGTACCAATATAAAAGCAGGCAACTAATATATGAATGTCTACTTGAAGACTATTGGAAACGTTGTCTTTATGGCGACATTTCAGAAAGCTAGAATGCAGTTGATAGACGTGTCCTGCATACACAGACAGAGGGAGACGGTGTGTGCTCTCACTCTGAGTCCTGTGCACACAAACGATAACAATCATACTGTCGGTTCAATCTAGCAGGAGTTATGAGCGCAGGGTGGACGAGCGGTTGTGTCGCGTGGACAGAGGATGTCGTCTCAGCGGCCATCGGTTGGAATCGAACCTCGACCCGTCGTCCTCCTTCCTGTCTCTCTTCAGTCATCCATTAAAGTACTTAATGTTCTGTAAAACACACATCACCATGTTCCTCTAACTTTAACATGTGATGTTCCCTTCATGACATCACAAAGGGCAGTAGCCCCTCCCCCAGGTGGGTGACACTCCCACAGCTAGGTGTTTGTTCTGCCCTGTGAGTCTGCCTTCTCACCGTAAACAATAGGACATGGAGCCAGAAAGCAGCGAGTACACCCGAGCCCTTCCAGAGAGGGGGCGTGGTCAGACACCGCTCATTTACATATTTAAAGCTACAGACACAGAAACAGCCTGTTCTGAGCAGGGCTGAAATAGAGGGGTTTATAGACATGATCAGATACAGGATCAGAGTGGATTTACAACAACACACTTCACACACATGATGAAGAGGAGCGAGGACACTGATGTGACCTTTAAATCAAGAAATGGATCAATGAATTACTGAGCCGAACTATTCTGCGAGGATGAACAAGATTTCACCCAGAATGACCTAAAATGGATTTATGCTCACGAGTCGGGAAGTTTCTGTCCTTTCTGAGCTCATCGGGATCATCAGGTGTCATCCAGAGTCTGAAGGAAGTCAGGACGACTTTGCTCACTCAGGTTTTCATCGTTACTTTATTTTGTGTTGGAACAGTTGGAACCCATAAGAGACTCACTTGCACAAATCGAATTTATTACTGAAACAAAATAATTAAGAGGATTATTATTAATTATTATTAATTATTATAAAGTGGATCGATGTCACAAATGTTAAAGTGCTCAAACTTTACCAAAAAAACACAAATCTGTCTAAACAGAGTCATCTATACCGGGAGCTGATTCCAGCTGTGATTGGACGAGAGGTGGGGTTACACTCTGGACTGTTCACCAGCCAATCACAGACAGACAAGCAGCCACATTCACACCTACAGACAGTTCAGAGTCAGCAGGTAACCAGCATGTGATTGGACTGTGGGAGGAAGCCTGAGAGAGGCCACGCCATGCACGTGGAGAACATGCAGATTCCACACAGACGGGGATTCAAACCAGCAACCTCCTCGCTGTGAGGCAGCAGCACTAACCGAGTGGAGAAGAGGAGGGCGACGTTTTTGTATCACAGCGTGGTAGCTCATGTGCAGCCACAGATTCTCATTTGCATGCAGACGGAAGCTCGTGGACGGCCTGTCTAGACTGAGACTGATGAGTCAGGGGCTGATGCCTGTTTTTGAGGAGGTTTTGACAAGACCCCTGTGTTTTGTCAGGATGAGCTGAAGATTATTGCGTCCGTGTAGCAGTGTAATCCTGAGAGATCTCTGCTCTTTACCAGAGTGCACAGAGCTCAGTGAAGCCTGCACGGCTGCGTTTCCTGGGCCGTGCCAGATGAAGGAGTTTAACTACATGAAGTGCTCTTTACTTGTGACTTTATAAGGTGACAATTATATAGACAGGAAAATAGCTTCTGGGCGTCCTCCTCCTGAGGTATATGCAGATATATGATGCCATCTCAATTACTGACTTTGTGACAGTCACCAACCACCAGCAGCCAGAAGTGAGAATCAGGATCGTAGATTTACATACACGAGGAATTTGTGTTGGTGTGTTGGTGCGAAAGAAGCTCAGATTTGGTGCAGCACTGATTCTTTTTTTAGTCCCTCGTCCGTCCCAGCTTCGCTCGTATCATGTTTTCCACTGGATGGTGAAGCAGCTTGTTGCTGGCAGTGTCAGTTTGCTGAGGATGGGTTCGGCGCTGGAGCGAGAGTGCTCCTCTTGACCTGCCAGCATCGCTCCATGCCGCAGCTCTCTGCAGTGGCCCCGGAGCTGCTGGCCTGGCTGCCTCTCAGTAGCAGTGACAGGAGAGGGAGGATGATGATGAATCAGGGGGCATGACGAAGATCTCCGCAGCACTGACTCCTCTCTGAGTGGACGAGCGTTGTCACGCAGCTTGAGACACAGTGTGTTCCTTCTTACATTCAGCCATCTTAGAGCTCACAGGCAAATGTGGTTCCACAACCCCCCCCCCCCCCCCCCCTCCATCTCACTCTCTACACAGCTCTCTGATTGGTCCTTTAAGTCGTTCAGTAAAGTACATATTTGAGATAAGCCCGAAGAATAGAATCCACATGAGTTGGGTCTCCACAGGAGGTCCAGGCTGTCATGTGACTGAACATAAAGGGAAAGCCTCTGAGAGCTCAGCCTGTGTTTATTTAAAGCGAGGAGATTTATTTAAGAGCTTGTTACACCAGATTAGCTGTAAAAGGTACGGCTCTAAATGGAGTGGAGAGGTCTATTTGTGAAGGTCCGGAAGTGCCCGGCTTTAAGTGGCAGACGGCGGGACGAATGGAGGCGATCAGCACGAGGGGCCAATTTTAACAATGGCTGTTTGAAAGGGAAGATATTTAGTGATGACAGCCTTTAATTGATGTCATCTCTTTTAAACGGACTGTGAGGTTTTTATTGAGCTCATCTAAACGCTGACAGCCCTCTGTGGGTTCAGAGAAAGCACAAGTTGAATGTCCCCCCCCCCCCACCCCCTCCGCACGCCTTCCAGGCGCTCCACACGAGCTGACTCTCTGACAGCCAGAGATGTTCTGAGGCGGAACGGACTGAGAACACGGTTGTTTTGGATCAAAATGGCGTCGGAACAGCAACAACGTCAGCCCCTTCGTGTCCCTGATTTTAATTGAGAGAAAGTCCCTTCAAGCGTTTACTGCCAGTCCTCCCAGAAGAGGAACCCGTACTGGGAACCTTTCCTGCAGTCTTGGAACTGCTCGACGTCCCTGTGTGCCAGCGCTCAGCGCTCGCAGCATAAATCGTGCTGTTTATACACGAGTGGGGAGATATGTATCTTAGACGAGATGTCCCCGGCTGGGCAGATATGAAATGTTCATGTCCTGTCATTTGTAAACATGCATAGAACATGCAGTAATCTTGATATGGCTGCTTGATCCATTGGATTAGTCTGGATTAGCAGTGCTATCCAATTTCCCATGACAGCAATATTAATCTGTTTTTGAACTAATGATCCTGTTGGGAAAATATTTATCCTTGCATAGAAGCGACTGAAACCCTTTTGACCCGACGCTTAAATAATTGATAATCAAAAATAAAAAAAGGCAGGGTGATGTGATCAGAACATGCGCTGGACTCTTCCACAGCCCACAACACTGAGGGATGTCCATGTGAGGAAAGGCATGGCCCGAAAACTCTGCCAGATTTCATTTCACGCTCTGCAGAGCACAGCCTCTGAGACGGTGACATTTACATGGCCCTCTATACCACCGCCAGTCGCTGCAGGCCCAAGGCGCTGGCTAAATCAGGCACAAGAGCCAGTGGACGAGGAGGCAGCGGGAGCAGGAGAACACTGCAGGAGGAGGCCTTTGTGCTGTGCACAAGGAGAACACGGAGTACACGGGCGAATGTCCTCTTTAGTTACTGACATGCATGCATCATGGCAAATACATGAAGTATGGAGGAAATGTTCTCTGTCTCACTGATCTCAGGTGGAAATAATTAATTGGGACGACAGATTTAGTTATAAACAGTCAGGGATGTTTGTGGCCATGAAGCGAGCTAGCTTATGCAGACGTGTAAATACGATAGCACAGGGTTAGCATGTATAGATATATAAAGACATCGACAATGAGACATGGTCACAGATCTGCTTTGTTCCCTCAGCTCAGGGCTTGGGGGGGGGGTCTTGGGTTTGGTATGAACCAAATTATGTAAGTTGGTCTGGTTGCTGGATAGGTAACTTCCCGAGTACTGCCAAGCTGCCCTTGAGCAGGGCACAGCTCCCTGATTGAATGTGGGATGGGCCAGAACCTGAAAGTCAAAGTGGTGCAGGATTCTGCAGAAGCCTCAGTGTTACGTTCATGACCACTGACTCGTACCCGGCTCTGATGTCACTGATGGCGTTCTGTTTGGGGGAGGGGTGGGGTCCCAGCACATGTCGGACATCAAACAGGAAGTCTCACATTTGGAATCACACCTACGTCTGCACCTGTATTCTGTATTCATATACTTAGACCTTCTACCTGTGTGCATTTCTACATTGTGTAACAGCTCATTAAGGAAACCATCACACAGACATCTGCATGTTGAGCAGTGTTATTGACATTGCTGGTGGGGGAGGGGGGCCAGTTGCTCAGTCAGTAAGACGAGATTTTCGGAGGATTATCTGCTCCCAAGACAAACTGGTCATCTTCAAGCCAAAAGGTCAGTATGAATGCTAGTTAACCCTCTCCTGACTTTTAACACACTTATTCCATCCCTCTCTAATCTGATTGTCTCCATCTCGAGTAGCGAGCTGCTTCCCCCCCCCCCCCAGCCTGCATGAGTACATCAGTCTTCAGTGAGCTCCATGAGCTTCTTATAGATGACACCCCTCCTTTATGGGTTTCCCAGTAGGTTGAAATAAACATGCAGAGCAGCTGCATATGCTGAGCTGTTTCTGGCTGCATTCAAAGGAAACCCTTTGGCAATAGGAGACAGTTTCCTGCTCTGACACCCTTACAGGCTGCCTTCACATGTCTTCCAATACGCTTTTGAAAGTGTAGAAAGACAATGCATTTTTTTTTTTTGTATAAGAACTTGCACAGGGCAACTTTGGCATCTCTCCCCTATGCTGTAACATCTGAGACTGTTCTGCTGCAGAGCCAGTTTGGCACATATTCCCTGCTCATTTCAGCCTTCAAATCCTGGCTTTGCTTTGTTTTGCTCCTTGGCACAAGTCACTTTGCTACTTTTTCCCAGGTGCTGTGAAACTGTAGAGCAGTGTGTGTAAACACATCAGTCAGCGTGTACTGGGAGAGCGGAGCCGGATCAACACAGAGAGCTGTGGACCCGTCCGTGACAGCCGTTCGTCGTCAGCACAGCTCTGTTGTTTCGGATGCAACATACTCCAGTGATATGTGGAGCGATGACTGTGACTGCAGTCACATGTAGGAGGTGGAGAAGCAGATGGTCACTATGATGGCAGTAGCTTGAGAGCAGGTGGAGGTCAGCCGAGCTACCACGCAGCCTCAACTGGTCTGTTCGTCATGCTGCGGTGAATCAATACGGCTGTCGTGCAGATGAGTCGCACTGCTAGTCCATTAGCGAGTGGTAAATCTAGCTGCTGCGCTGACTAGCCGCCGTAATGAGGTGGTAACAAAGTTATGGAATCATTAGCGAGCGTGTGTCCTGGCAGGACGGTGAGGGGGGGGGGGAAAGCGAGCTCAGGGAGGTTACAGCGTGACAGATGGTGACTGTGTGTGTGTGTGTGTGTGTGTGTGTGTGTGTCAGTGTGTGAATGAGTGAGTGCTTGGTGCGAGTGCTCACGGTTGTTTTTGCAAAAGAAACGTGGAGAAAAAAGCAGCTTGCTAAATTGATAGCTGCAGGGACGTGACGTTGCTGGCAGTTGTTCGTTTCTCTCCACACACGAGGAGGTTTATCCGTCTTGGTACAAAAGAGTCTGTTCCTGTACCGTCAGATTAATAACAAGCAGAGTTATATTTGGACTATCTGTGAACATTTTACCTTTTTCCTACATTCAAGCTCCTGATCAGTCGTGTGTTATTCATCTGAAACAACAGCTCAAATGGAAACAAACCAATTGTCATTATTTTCATTTGATTTAATTCCCGGGATTATCTCTTAGTTTAAAGAGACAATCATTTGTCAAATTAAACCTCTACGGATTACAAGAGCGAGCTCATGAATCGAGGGTTATCAGCTTTCCTTCCATGTTTCACATGAGACATTCAAACTTTAGGCGGTAAAGATGATGCTCACAGAATCTGTCACTTCTTTAAAGGTCACATCTCCTTCTTTTCAGTGTAAATCAGTGTCCTCGCTCCTCTTCATCATGTGTGTGAAGTGTGTTGTTGTAAATCCACTCTGATCCTGTATCTGATCATGTCTATAAACCCCTCTATTTCAGCCCTGCTCAGAACAGGCTGTTTCTGTGTCTGTAGCTTTAAATATGTAAATGAGCTGTGTCTGACCACGCCCCCTCTCTGGAAGGGCTCGGGTGTACTCGCTGCTTTCTGGCTCCATGTCCTATTGTTTACGGTGAGAAGGCAGGGTGGGAAGATTTTCTATTCCCGGCACGGACCAGGTCTGGAGACTGGTCTGGCAGCTGGAGAGTTGCCAGCCCACTTCCTGAGCACTGTCGAGGTGCCCTTGAGCAGGGCACCGGACCCCAAAAACTGCTCTGAAGCGCTCGCTGTGGGCAGCCCCTTCACTCTGAGACCTCTGCATTAATGCATGTGTGTATTTCAGCCTGTGTGTGTGTTCATGTCCATTAAACAGAGTGTAAACTGAATTTCCCCTCGCAGGATTAATAAATAATTATTATTGTTATTGTTATTATCTCATCGCAAACTTCATTTAAATGTTACCCTCCCCCCCAATCTCCCACCAGCAGGGGGGGCAGGAGGGGAAAGGAATCAGCAGACCCCTCCTCCGTGTCACGTTCACTTTGGCTCTTCTCTTCTCTTGACCTCCACACCCACTCTTTCGTGATGTAGGAATTTCGTGTCTGGATTTATTAGTAATTTAATTAGCGGTGAAGAAAAAGGTCATGAGCGCGGGGATCTCTGCACACGTGCGATGGAGAGAGAGTTCTCTGCTAATTGAGCACAAACTAGACAGACAGCTGGAGGTCGCCCGTCGTTCTGCCCCCGTGGGCTGAGTGATGGGCTGATGCTGTGGAATTAGCCAGCTTCTCGTCCTGTTATTGGTCGCCACTTTTCAGGTCACCACTAAGAACCGTATTCTGGTTTGAGCCTTCACATGGTCGTGCCATTTTTAGTATAGATAATCCAGATATATATAATGAAGTGGTTTTGGATTGAACTCAGGACAGGAGATTTAGGAGGAGATCAAAATATGATTTTGGCTGAAACAAAGTGATTGTTTGTGTGTGTGCGTGTGTGCGTGTGTGTGTGTGTGTGTGTGTGTGTGTGTTGGCGTGAGAGAATGGAGAGAGATGAATGGTTGTCGCTCAGAGTATGTCAGTAGAGCTTGGAGGACGACTTCAGCACCCTGGACAGCTCCTCATGCTCCATGCAAACGACAATGCTCTTTTATCTACAGTATGTTGCTAAACTCCATCTGTTCCCTCTCGCTCACACACACACACACACACACACACACACACACACACACACACACACACACCCTACTGACACACTGCACACATTCAAAAGCACACACATAGATTAATGAACGTGGCAGTGCTGCAAAGATCCAAGGAGCGAGCTGATGATTTCAGCAAACACAAAAGTTTGCACCCTGTAAAAGGAACCGATCTAAAATTAGTTCTACCTGATGCTTTCTGATCTTCTCTCCAGCGCCTGCTCTGACACCGTGTGTCAAAAAAAAGCTTTTTGAAGCAAACACTGAAACCATAAAGAGGCTTTTCTATGCCGTTATTTGTGTAGAAAAAAAAGGAAAACCTCATAATAGAGAAGAGTGAATAGACTTCAGCTTGTTTATTTCTTTCACACCACAGGTTACACATTCACACACTGATGGTAGAGGCTGCTGCAGAGTCCATCAGTATTAACTCATCCATTCATACACATTCACACACTGATGGTAGAGGCTGCTGCAGAGTCCATCAGTATGAACTCATCCATTCATACACATTCACACACTGATGGTAGAGGCTGCTGCAGAGTAAAGAGTCTGTCAGACTACAAACTAATGGACGCTGACAGCAGTGAGGTTCAGTGCAAATGCAGGAGCAAGGGTTTGAACCCCCGACCTTCCAGCTGAGATACGACCGACTCAACCACTGAGCCACAGCCGCAGTGACTCTCTGTCGTTATTTAAAAAGTAAGAATGTATTCAGTGGAATAAAAACCCTTTACAATTATAGCATCAGTTTGAGATGTCACCTCCTCAACCTCCACAGTTTCATAACTCCTGACAGGCAGCGATGTTTATTGTCTTCCGTCTGGCGGTGTGTGTCTGTCTGTGTGTGTGTGTGTGTCTGTCTGTGTGTGTGTGTGTGTGTGTGTGTGTGTGTGTGTGTGTGTGTGTCGGCTCCTGTGTAGTCAAACATGGCGTCGCTGTGATGTCAGTGATCAAACCTCACCTCACCCTCCGACCTGACAACTCTGGGAATCTGGGAAGTTTCATCCCCGCTGTAGAAGAGAATTCCTTCCTGTTTCTCGCTCTTCCCCGTCTCCATGAACACAGACGTGTTATTGAGCTTCATGCTGCAGATAAAATGTTAGCGGCGCTCTTTTACTCACAAAGGTTGGCGGTCTATCTCTCAGAAGATTCTTGTCTTGTTTGTCTGTTTGCCACATCGAGAAGACGAACGAGTGGAAAACACAAGCGGGCATCTTTTTTTTTACTCGCCAGCTTGAGATCAGAAAGCAAATCAATTAATGGCATTGTCCCGATTTTGAAAAGAGATGCATCTAATTCATTATGAACAGCAAGCACGCCTTTGTAGCCTAATTAGCAAGTTGTCGAGAAGAGGATGCTGGGGGTTTTTCTTTCCCCTCCACAAATTGCTTTCCACACTGACAGGCAGACAGACAGTGAAAGCCTGCGTGTCTAAAGCATGAAATACTGGGATCAGCGAGGAACCAAATCTCCTTGGCGGTTCTGGCAGAGAGAGAGAGGGGAGAGTGCACAGGCAGCAGAAAATGGCTTAGTCAGGGTCATCACTGGCCAATAGCTTTGGATAGCTGTGACAAGCCAGGGCATTTTCTCAGGCTCTGATAAGCTAAGAGAGAAAGATCTTCTGGACGCCACGTTGCCAACAAACGCTTTTCTCACGGTCTTCGTCAGCCACAATTATCACAGATTTTATGGATCGGTTCTGATTGTTTAGACGACACTTTCAGAAGCTCCCAGAGACTCAGAGGCGACAGATTCAGTTTGTGAATTTCTGCAGAGAATTGTGCTTTTTTTTTTTTTTTTTTTAAGGATGTCACCGATCTGATCGTGGACTCGGATATCGGTTTAATCCTGACTCAGATACAACCCAGTTCTGTGCTTGTCTGTGTTGACAGCTGACACGTGTGTGTGTGTGATGTCACCGTCAGCTGGTAGGCCTGTGCATTTTTGAGAGGCGGAGCCAACGATGATGGTGTTTCCACAGCGAGCGCCGCGGTCCGTCTGCGGAGCGTCCCAGCAGCTCTCACGGAGCGCTCTGTAAAGTCAACATCACAGTGAAGGATCCGAACTGTGAGAGAGCGTCACGGCTGAGTCCGACTGTTTGCTCTTCTTTTTGTTTTGGAGCCTTCTTCCACTAAACAAGCCGAGTGTCCTTCAGTCGAACCGTTCAGCCCGAAGGAAGGCAAAGAATCCTGCTCAGTCTCTGCGCTTCAGCTTTTATATTTACTTTTTGTTTCCAATATTTTATTTGTGCGATAACAAAACAAGCGATGCAAAGAAAGACAAATCCACAGGCACACAGAGCGGTGGACAACATGTGAGACCCAGAATGCATCTGAACATCTCACTCTGGCATGACTGCTGAATATTCCTCCTGTAGTTTTGACTTTAACCTTATTTGTTCTTAAATAATTCAGCAGCTGAACACATTTGTCCTTGAGACGGCGTGCTGCATCCCGGAGAGATATCGTTGTCTGATTTATATTCCTCATGTGGAAGGCTGCAACCCTCAAAAAAACATTAATAAGTTGTTTTTCAAGTGTGCTCAAGCCTCCGCAGCAGGGGGGAGGGTTGAGGGGGGGGTGGTGCAGTATGGCAGTATGGCTGGAGTCAAACCGAGTCACGTTAGCTGTGTTTGCTGCATGCTGCACACTGGGATTATTCTTTGCATGTCAGAGTGCCTGGATGCTCTCCTCTGCATGTTTCTCCTGTCGCTGCAGATGCAAAGAAGCACAAGTGGTGTTGAAGTTCAGTGGCCCGCACACGGCAGATGTACTTCCTGTGTTGACAGACACGCAAGCCCCCCCGCCTTTGAAGCCACTTTGCGTTTGTGTGGCCGTGAAGGCGTCCAGGCCGAGCGCTCTCAGTTCACCCGAGCTGAACGTGATCGCCCGCCCTTTTTGTTTGTTTTATGACGATGCTTTCAGGAGTTTTGGAGAGATTTATAGGCGGGTAAGCGGCAAAGCGTGCGTGAAACACAGAGCAATAGATTCAAAATATGACCATGCATGTGCAACACACACACACACACACACACACACACACACACACACACACACACACACACACACACACACACACACCTTGATGATGTCATTTGTATAATCTGATGGTATCTGGGCCAGCGTTGACGCGGAGGCAGCCGACAGGATGAGCAGCCCCTGTCATAATGATTTGATGTGTAGGAGGGGAGGTGTGTGTGTGTGTGTGTGTGTGTGTGTGTGTGTGTGTGTGTGTGTGTGTGTGTGTGTGTGTGTGTGTGTGTGTGTGTGTGTGTGTGTGTGTGTGTGTGTGTGTGTGTGTGTGTGTGTGTGTGTGTGTGTGTGTGTGTGTGTGTGTGTGTGTGTGTGTGTGTGTGTGTGTGTGTGTGTGTGTGTGTGTGTGTGTGTGTGTGTGTGTGTGTGTGTTCACCTAGCACACCCCATTCTTGTGCTCATTTCCTTCCAACAAACAAAATGTTCCGAAGCGCGAGTCATCCTGTGTGGAAATGTTGTGATTTACGGCGTCACGTGAATGAAGATCCGGCGCGTCGAGCCGCTCCTCCTTCAGGTCGGGTAACAGGAGGTGAATGTTCTCAAGAAAAAATAAATAAATAAGAGAAGGGAAGTTCAGCGTGATTTAAGTGATGCTTTGAAGCGGTGCTGGTGTGCAGCTGAGGTTGGTAAACGCTGTAATTAACTTGAAGTGTTTACACCCAGCTGTGAGTGATGCGAGATTTCCTTCAGGCCTCAAATCACTCAATCAGTAATTTTGATTGTACTCGACTTTTTTATTTTTTTATTTTTTTTTTTTTTAAGAGGCTCACATGTTTTCAAATGCCAGACGAGAGTGGAAGGCTTTCCCTGAACAGTTTGACGAATAAAAATGTTGCTTTTGGTTTCGAGCCACACAATTAATTGCTGGATCGAGTCCTGTAAAACTAATACCGAGCATTAGGACGTCTAATTAATGTTCTCTTCAGAGCCAAGCGCTCATCGTGACAGATTTGTTCTCTTGCTGGACAGAGATTTTATCACGTTGTGTTATGTATGTAAAATGATGAATTGAGGATTCAGCATCATGATGAGCACATTTTCAAATGTTGTGTAAACGCGGCGCCTGCAGCCCAAGTAATAGGATAGCAAACAATCAACGAGTGTCGATTGATTTTCACGCCGGGCCGATACAAACTAGACCACACTGAAGTGATGCATCAACATCCTCTGATTGCCCCAAAGCACACGTCAATAAAACTGATTATCTGACCTGTGTGTGTGTGTGTGTGTGTGTGTGTGTGTGTGTGTGTGTGTGTGTGTGTGTGTGTGTGTGTGTGTGTGTGTGTGTGTGTGTGTGTGTGTGTGTGTGTGTGTGTGTGTGTGTGTGTGTGTGTGTGTGTGTGTGTGTGTGTGTGTGTGTGTGTGTGTGTGTGTGTGTGTGTGTGTGTGTGTGTGTGTGTGTGTGTGTGCTGAGCAAAGCGGGGCAGATGTGTGATGAGCTCTGTCGTCACGTCTCCTCTCCCAGAAGACGACGGCAGGAGCTTCAGTTCAACTTCACTGTCAACACGCCGGCTCAATAAAACATCTCTGAATGCAGAGCTGGCTAAACACTGAAGCTTCAGTGTGCATGCAGAGCTGGCTAAACACTGAAGCTTCAGTGTGCATGGTGAGCTGGCTCAACACTGAAGCTTCAGTGTGCATGCAGAGCTGGCTCAACACTGAAGCTTCAGTGTGCATGCAGAGCTGGCTCAACACTGAAGCTTCAGTGTGCATGCAGAACTGGCTAAACACTGAAGCTTCAGTGTGCATGCAGAGCTGGCTAAATACTGAAGCTTCAGTGTGCATGCAGAGCTGGCTAAACACTGAAGCTTCAGTGTGCATGCAGAGCTGGCTAAACACTGAAGCTTCAGTGTGCATGCAGAGCTGGCTAAACACTGAAGCTTCAGTGTGCATGCAGAGCTGGCTCAACACTGAAGCTTCAGATAGATAGATAGATAGATAGATAGATACTTTATTGATCCCGAGGGAAATTCAAGTGTGCATGCAGAGCTGGCTCAACACTGAAGCTTCAGTGTGCACCACATGGTGACCTGAGGGCTGCAGCACCCATTGCAGTACATGTGCAATAGTATGAAGAGAATCTTGAAAAAATCTTTTGTGAACATCATGAGCAGTTTTATTTAGTGTGTTTTGAATGAATCAGTGGATTTGTTGCTGCAGTCGTTTGGCAGTGTCGTTCCCTCTGCAGTGCCTGAGACATGACACTGAACAAAAGGTTTGACATTTAGCACACTAATTTAAATGTTTAATTAAAGACTCGTCTGATGCATTCGTACACACACAGTCCTGTCATGTGTGCACGCAGCCGTCGGAGTAGTATTCCCTCTAAGCCTTATTTTGTTCAGCATGTGTAATCCCCTTAAAGTCCCCACTGATAGCCTGAATACCTTCACTTGAGATTAGCAGAGGTAGAGATCAAGGCGTGCTCGGCCTGCAGCTCGTCAGATGACGCGTCCAGGCTCGTGGTCATGAAACAGCTTCACCCACCATGATGCACCATGTCGTGTTTATCATTCTTCTTCACACTCTCATTATATGCACGTTTGAATGGACCAACACGCCGGTGCCTCGGAGTCTCACCGGGCTTTGCCTGCACACATTAAACCCACATCAGCAGGTACGCCTGCTGGATCGTTGCATGAAGATAAAACCTTCACGGTGCACGAGGCCTCGCAGGTCTTTGTTCATGATCCCACGCTGCATTAAAGACGAGGTCACAGACAGTCTGTCCAGCCTGAATGAAGGACTTAGAGTGGGACAGCTTCAGAGCTGCTGGTGTCAGCCACATGGAGGGGAGAGCGTTCAGCCTGCAGAAGCAAACAAATGTTTGTATGGTTTCTTTCATGTTTGCGCTCAACACATGTTTTTTTTCCGTGTTTAAACTGTCAGACACGGAGAACGTTGGGGAGCCGTCAGAGCAGCGAGATCTTCTGTGAAGATCAAAAGGAGTCGACTCACTCAGGAGCGTCTGAATCAAACCACACGGAGCTCAGTGTGTGCTGCGTGCTGTGCTCAACGCTGCTCTGATTCTGCGAGAAGCATCACAGAGAGCTGGTGGTATCTTTGTGTGCTCGTGATTATGTCCTCTGTTACGATTGACGTCATTTTGATTTCTCACCTGGCGCTTTGCATCGTAGGAGAAACAGTACCTGGGGGAGACTGCTCAGTACAACATCCACGTTTCTTTGCGTACTGCACGTTGGCCTAATAAGTAGGAACCACTCGTATTGTAGCCTATCAGAGCCGAGTGTGGGCGGGGCTTTATCTTGGTGGAAATGGGCTTTGGAGATATAATTTACAGGATGTAGATTCCACCACCAGGGGGCGCTCCATATGAATAACACAACGACAAAAGATGAAGTCGAGAATCATGGGAGTTCTCTCTGCTACTCTCCAATGTAAACGGTGTCATAAAAGTCTTTATACTGTACGTTGTAAATTTTTTATTTGGTTTTGCAACAGAGATACACATCATTAAACATTATATTTACACTACATACTTTTTTTTTTTTTGTAGAAACAAATAAAACCAAGAACATTTGAGTCGCTCCCAAACAAGAGGGTGTCACATGTGGAATCACCTGAAAGCGTCCATAAAGGTTTCCAGCAATCTTCAAATTTATCATGATGGACTTTTTCCATCTGAGCAATTTTATACTGTACGTTTAAAACACTGCTGACATTAACAATGTGAATTATTACAGTGACCCTTGTGTGTGTGTGTGTGTGTGTGTGTGTGTGGTCAGGGTTACAGTGTACAGTAAAGTGCAGCGGGCAACATGAATGCTGAGCTGAGTTCAGTGAAATGCAAAGAGCTGGTTGTAAGAGAGGGAGCAGGAACATGCTGCCTGGGGCCAAACGAGCTGCTGCACAAATCTATGCAAACAACGTTGCATAATAATGACAGAGTCTTATGTTTTATTAATCTGCTCGGCGCACTTTGAAAGCGTTTTTTTTTTTTTTTTTTCTTCTCCCGGGCAGCGTCATGAAGCGCTGCAGGTGTGCTGTGTGCTCGTGTCCGTCCATCGCACCGTCACCTGCAAAGAAGTCAAAAGCAGTTTGAGCTCGCTCGACCGCTTGGATTGGAAACTTTTCCTTTGCAATGTGGTCAGAGACGGCGTCTGTTTCCCTTCATGCTGGAGGAGAGAATCGAGCTCGAGCTCGCTCCTCCTCAGCTCGATCACATGCAGGGAATGTGTGAAGGACTCTCTCTCTCTCTCTGTCTCTCTCTCTCTCTCTCTCTCTCTCTCTCTCTCTCTGTCTCTCTCTCTCTCTGTCTCTCTCTCTCTCTCTCTCTCTCTCTCTCTCTCTCTGTCTCTCTCTCTCTCTGTCTCTCTCTCTCTCTCTCTGTCTCTGTCTCTCTCTCTCTCTCTCTCTGATAACAAGCCTCCCCACAGGAGGCCCATCTGTTGTGATAACGGAGCCGCAAGTGAGTCACAACTTTTTTTCAAACAGAAGTTTTGTTGTTGTGTTGCTCGGAGCCTCCGGAGGGCTGAGGTTAAAAAAACCTGCTTTATTAATCCATGAGATTAGAGCGATGGACTGGGCTTTTTACACACACACACACACACACACACACACACACACACACACACACACACACACACACACACACACACACACACACACACACACACACACACACACACACACACACACACACACACACACACACACACACACACACACACACACACACACACACACACACACACACACACACAGTTACTCTCCCACTGTGTTGACGAGCAGAGACGCCTGGGATTACACGTTTTAGAGCAGAACTAACTTTCGACGCGTGATCGTCCTTCACCTTTTATGACACCAGAACCCAAAGCTAACAAAAACCACCCTTCATCATCCTCTCTGTGAGATTACAGAGCGTCTGGACGACATGAGGGGGAGTCTCTGTTTTCTTCAGGGTTTAACCACGTGTGTGATGATTGTGGTTCTGCTCGCTGCGCTGCTCTGGAGATAGAGCTCAGGCTCAGTAATGGGATATCTGCTTCCTCCAGATTGGAAATAAGAGTCCTCCCCGTCTCCTTCCTTTCTCTGTGTTTTTGATTTTTTTCCACCCTCTCTTAATTTCTCCAACCTTGAGCCGTGCAACCTTCAACATTTTAAGAAAGCGTCTGCAGATTTGACTTCCCGCGACGATTCTTCAGTCACACAAGCACTGTGATACATTCAGAGGATTCACTGAAGAAGCACTCTGTCTGAATTTAAAGTGACGACACAAAGAACACTTTGACACACTTACATAAACAGCCAATGGCAATGACGGCAGTTCTGTTGTTTGCTGAGCGTCTGTCGGTCCGGAGGAGAAGCGGAGACACGTAAAGACATCCCTCGATGAATTCCCACTCGGCGGTTTGCGGTCTGGCTGGGTGGGCGGGGTTTAGATGATTGACAGTTCTCTCCTTCACTCCGACAACACCATTACTATCGATCCTGTAACTGACTGATGATGAGCTGGAGGAGAAGAACCACAGCAACACTTGGTCTTGACCCCCTTTCGTCCTGATCCCGACCCATCGTTGTCCTTTCGTTTGTCCCCTGTAGTTTGTTTTCATCGGCGTCTCGACGTCGTTTTGAATGAGTGATTCTCGAGGCTTAAATATAAGCGCTTCACTCAAACAGCAGGTAGCAGTGCCACGTTTAGTAAATGCAAACGGCACTAAATCATGCACCAATCAGGGAGCGGTTTGGTGTGCAGGCAGGTAGATACAGGACTACAAAGATGAAACATGTAAAGAACTACAAACCCCAGGAGACCGACTGCAAAGATCATTTAAAAAAAGGTGTGACGACCTCTGATAAAGTTGATCTTCATACTTCACTCTTCACGCTCTTCATCGCATTTAAAGAGACACACACCAAAACGGAGCGTTCAGAGAGAGCACGGGAGGGAAGGGCTGTTTGAAAAGAGGGGGGGGGGAGAATATGTCCTCCTATAAGCCTGGCTCTATAGACCCTGATCTTCCTGAACTCTGCGCTCTCACACGCT
Organism: Symphodus melops; assembly: GCF_947650265.1. Classification (NCBI taxonomy): domain Eukaryota; kingdom Metazoa; phylum Chordata; class Actinopteri; order Labriformes; family Labridae; genus Symphodus; species Symphodus melops. The sequence goes on along the minus strand of NC_136704.1, from coordinate 25,022,385 downwards.
TGACGTCACCTCTTCATCCTCCACTTCCCGTCTCTTGCTTCGGGTGAAACCTCCTCTCTGAGCGCTGTGATTGTTTCTGCATCAGATAAGTAATGTCGGCCATTGTTCATGTGTCAGGGGAGCGAGGGAGCATGTGCATCTGTTAATATGCAGTATCAGTTATTTAAACCGTTTCTCTGGTCATGGGTTCTTCTCCTGGATCCCGTTTATCGTCCTTTCAAAGCTCCGGAGTGCATCGAGCCCCGGTGCCGACAGATACTCTGAAGCACTTAACGTCTGACCCCCGTCAATATCATCTCTGAACGAGAAGAGCTGGGACTGTTAAAGGGGAAATCTCCCATAACTTCCCCTCTCATCCGTCTGGCTCATTTCCAGGACTTTCAATCAATTCCTTCACGGCGTAAACTCTGAAGGAAATGGATTGAGGTCCTGGGCGTCGAACCGGGGTTTCTTAATTGGCACACGAGTTGTTCACATTGATTTGACCTGATTGGCGCCCCGCGCTTGTGTCTCCATTTAATCACCGAGCTCTGCCTGCTCTTGAACCTTTCATGCATTCGTTCCCTCGGTGTGTGCGTCGCCTGTTCTCCGCCTTTGTGCAGCCTCGTAGATTTGCATGCCTCGCTCTGTTCCTGCAGCATATCCACTGTGCTGTGTTAATCAGATTTCTTGGTGTTATTATTACAGCTGTGATTCGGTGCAGTACAGCAAAAAAAAAAAAAAAAGAAAGCCCGACGGACGCTCTGCCAGGGTGCAGAGAAATCACCCTCCGGTCAGGGAAAATGTTCTGATGGATCGCTGCTGCTATTCCGACTGAGCGGCGGAGAGCGATGGAGGGAAGTAGCGTGAAAGGGAAAAGATAGAGAGAAAAAGAGAGAGAGAGATATTGTCTCCCTTGGGGGGGGATAAAGTGGGGACAGGAAGGAACAGAGATTCTGCAGGAGACAGAAGGAAAGAGTGGAGCAAGGCGAAAAAGAAAAAAGATAACAAATAAGGTTGTGGGAGAGCGAGGGAGGTGAGGGGGGCGAGCGAGGCAGAAGAGTGTGTGTTAATAATGCTGCTCAGAGCCCTGCTGTGTAGATTATTAGGCTATGATGCATGTTGTATAGGTTCATCTATCCCCAAACAGGAAGTGTCATGTGTGATGAAAGCCTGTCGTGTGCTGGCTGAGGTGAAAAAGGGTTTGTGTGCAGCGTTCCACCGACCGTGTGTCTTCCTGTCTCTGACATGATTGTGTTTGATCGGCACTCCGACAGACTACAGATGGGCGTTTGTAGGTGGCTAATGCTCACATTGTCAGCGCTGTCGCTCACAGGAGAAAGGTCTCACTGAGTCACCTCAGACCCAAAAACAATCCTGTTCTATCTGAAATGTCTCTCTCACCTCCCGACCGAGCACTCCAGATCAACCAGTGCAAATCCTTCTTCTTTTATTTCACCTCAAACCAGAGACTGACTGCAAATAAACAAGTGTTTATTTATGATCAGGACCTTCATCTTTAACCGGCTACACGCCGATAAGGAGCCAGACAAGTCGCTATATCACACACTGAAAAGTGTGTGTGTCAATTTCACACCGACTCGTCCTTCATGATCAGATTTGTTGTTAGCTCGGCCTGCTGTTCATCGCAGCGAGTCAACAGTGAGTTAGCCAGCGGGGGGGGGGGGGAGGGGCTTATTAAGGCTGTCCTCATCATCAGTGGAGTTAGACGCCATCAGAGCGTTCACACCTGCAGAAAACTCCTGAAACACTCAGGAGGAGCGTCACGTGTGAACTCCTGCAGCCTCAGGAGACCCCCCCCCCCCCCCCCCCCTCCTCGTCTGACAGGGGGAGTCTTCCTGTTGTGAGATGCGTGTGTGAACAGCCAGGTCGGGAGGATATCCACAATGTTCCTCCTGAAATGATAAACACACACACACACAGCTGCTTTTCACTAAGTGAGGAGCTGTCACCGGTGCGGGGGCCTCGCGCTGCAGCGCTGTGAATTTATTAAGTGTGCCCTTTGGAAGGCTAAGCAGCCAGGTGGGGTGCTGTCGACCCCCTTCCTGCCTCTGAATCACACCCTGCATTTTAATTGCAAATAGAGTCTATAACGACACATCTCCGTGCCCTTGTATTAAACTCTATAAAACACACACACACACACACACACACACACACACACACACACACGTTGTGTTTGTCAGAGCGGCTGAGAAAGTTTCCTCTCTGAGTGGACGCTCCAGTTGAATGACATGTGAAGGTCAGGCCTGGAGGTGTGAGATCAGTGTCATCGTTTCTTTGTGCAGCTGGATGCAGGTCTTTAGTTCAGTCTGCTGTGCGCGCACACACACACACACACACACACACACACACACACACACACACACACACACACACACACACACACACACACACACACACACACACACACACACACACACACACACACACACACACACACACACACACACACACACACACACGCTCTGTTCAAAAGCTGCAATTATTTCTCATCACACAGATTTGGTGTTTTTTTTTTAGAGCGGATTAGTGTGGAAGTCTATAAGTTCCTGTGTGACTCTGGTTGCATGGATTCCTTCATATAGCGTGTGTTACACCCATCGCAGGATTTAGGGATGCTACAGTGTGTGTGTGTGTGTGTGTGTGTGTGTGTGTGTGTGTGTGTGTGTGTGTGTGTGTGTGTGTGTTGTATCAGTGCATAGATGAGAAAAAGTCACGGCTTGGATTTATAGTTTGTTCAGCAATGTCAGTCCAAAGTGACTTGAGGCGGTCTTACTGAGTCATCACTGGCTTATGCATGTGTTAAGTGTGTGTGTGTGTGTGTGTGTGTTGGAGGGGGGGAGGGAGGAGAGGAAGGGTTAGAGGCCGCCGTGGACTGGCTGAGCTAAATCTAAATCCTCCTCTTCTCTGTCAATAATTCTCTGCTTTTTCACAGCCCCTCTAATCCTCTTTCTGACGTGGCTCACCTCTATTTATCACCAGAGAGTCCGAATGCAGACAATCAGTCCGCTTCTGTGTGTGTGTGTGTGTGTGTGTGTGTGTGTGTGTGTGTGTGTGCGCTTGTGCATTTGCATTTTGTGACTTTCAATCTATACTGATCTTGATCTTGAACTAGATAGAAGACCTGGCCTGTGTGTGGGCGCGTAACTTCTGAGTTTAATTTTCTCTCGCCACAGATTCTATCTTCGTGACGCCAAAAAGCAGCGGTATCAGATGTGCAGCCGGCTGCTTTGAAGCCCCGATGCTGCTGTGAAAACCTAATAAAAGCACCGAGATAATCACTGCTTAAGTTTGAGTCCTGGCTCCTTGTAATGGAACTGTGTACAGATTATGCATGCTGCTGGCCGGGCAGGCAGCCCGTCACTGCTGCCTCTTCTGCTGACTCAGTGCGAGCATCGCTGGGGCTTCGGGGGTTAATGCAGCTGGGCCCCAGGCTGATCCACGGCCCATCCTCATCTGCCAAAACTTCAAAGCATGCCCTGGCAGAGTCTAAATCGCCAGTCTCCTCGGGTCCCGGCTGTGCACCCCCCCCCCCCCCCTCGCCTTCAGTGCGCAGGTCAACCTCGGCCTCATCTTTTATGTATCGCTCACCCCATTGATTGCACTCCAAGAGATTCATGAATACAGAGGCTCCCTATTTCCGTATCACACTCGAGCATATGGAAGGCTTTTCTTACAACACGGCCTTTTTCCCGCCTCCTCCTCCTCTCTCCGTCTTTTCTCCGTCGCTGCGTCTGTTCCCTTGTCATATTTTTTTATCTCTTTCTTATACCCGTCTCTCTCTGCGTATCACACTCCCGACTTCCACTTATTTAGCATGAAAGGTCGCAGTCATCTCGCCGCCTGACAGACCTCTTTTTCTAACCTTTTTTTTTTTTTTTTTTTTGGGGTGGTATTTTTTGTTCCCTTATGAATAATTCAGACTGCAGGGAGTGAATACAGTGAGTGCTGCAGTTGGCTTGCAGGAGGCTAACTGCGGATAATGGACACTTTTAAAAAAACGTCTTTTTGTCAAATCCGGTCTGGACTTTTTCTTGAACCACCGAGCTGATTTTAAAGACTGAAGGTGGAGATAAAAACACGAGGCTGATTGGAGCAGCAGATATCCGCTGGGCCTGCTGACTCGTCCTGACATCAGTGACATTGAAACTCTGAAGGCCTGTATTAGCACGCCAACCGAGTGTCTCATGTATTCATTTATGCTCATCCCTCGCTTGTTTTCTCATTCATGAATACACATGTTGATCTCTCTCTCTCTCTCTCTCTCTCTCGCGCTCGCTCTCTGTACCTGTGTTTAAGTGACGTGTGTGTTAAGCACCCCAGCAGAGTGTGAAATTGAAATCCTCCCCTGCGGACGTGACATGAGTGACAGAGAGGAGAAGACGCACGACATGTGACGAGCTGTTATCCTTCAGCTCTTCCTGATTCGATCGCCCTTCATCACACAGACACTAAACCAGTGATCAGAGGCTGCTGTGGATCAGTGGTTGAGTTGGCGTCTCTTGACTGGAAGGTTGAGGGTTTGATCCCCGGCCTCTGCAGCCTGATGTGTCCTTAGTAAGGATGTAGCTGAATGTAACAGACTGCAGACAGATGAGGATGGAACAGATTCCTTTAGCAGCTGCTCACCTGCTCGTCACTGTGCTTTGGTCTTTTCATGTTCTGGTTCTGATTGAAGCTTCTCATTAAACGCTGCATCATGTTGGTTGTGTAGCTCTTTGTCTTCTTGTGAAATCTGCACACAGTTTGAGTCTCGTCTGTAATCTTCAAACCTCTTTTACTTTCTGTCTTGAAGACAAAACTATTCTGTACCTTTCACACGTTTGACGTAAATTTGAACGTCTGTTAGCATAGCATGTGTCTACGTCCATATAAGGGCGGCCTTACCGTGGTTTGAGAGGCCGGTGGGCGACCTTCAGGGTCTGAGTGGTTTTTTGTGATGCTGGGATTCAACGTTCTGACCTTCTCGCCACCAAACCTCATGCACTGAAGTTTTCAGTCAAACTACCCGGCGCCATGAAGGTGCACTTTGCATGCACATATTCCAGCACATTTTTAAACTGGCTTGTCTATTTTGAATGAAGAGAACTCATTAAGCGGCCCGAGTTACGACAGATTGTTAAAATATTTAATAACTCGGCAGCGAGAAACCTGAACTTCTCCAAGATTCCTACAAATTAAAAGTTGTGCTTGGCCATGACTCCTTAGTTTCTCACATTTCCTCCTGCTGACATCATCGTGTAGAAACACTCGACACATTCAGATGAAACAACCATGAGAGCTTCTTTAGTTGGGATTTTCTGGGGCCGATATCTTTCTTAGATCTGTGAAATCTGTCGAGATGTTTAAAGATCAACACGTTTATTGCATTGACCCCTCAAATGCAGAAAAATAAAAGATATCATGAAGACAAGATGAGGGCTGCACGCTGCTGCAGGGGTTAGTGTTGTTTCCTCTCAGTGAGGAGGTTGCTGGTTTGAATCCCTGTCTGTGTGGAGTCTGCATGTTCTCCCCGTGCATGGCGTGCCAAACAGGGGTGTGGCCCCCCCCCCCTCTTAGCACAATGACAACATGTCTGCACAAGAGAGACAGCACCCACAGCTGTTGTACTGTATGTGGGGCTGTCCAGATTTTTTTTTTTTTTTGAGTTAGCAACATTCGAGGATCGTTTTCTGCACTCTCTTAACTTTGCATAAACTTTACTTCACCACTTAATTTTTCTTGTTTTGGTCTACTTGCATCCTTGTCATGCAAAGAGGACACGAAGCCCCCCCGGAGCACGAGCGCCCTCCCTCTGACCTGTTGGATTGTGTGTTTTTGTGTGTGCATGCGTGCAACCTGTCCAAACCGCGGTCCCACCTGGCGCGAGTCGGACAGACCACCATCTGTTCCGTGGCCCCACCATGAACTACCTGCCACCTCGTCTTCATCACCTTCACGGCACCAACAAGCAAGTGGAAGCTTTCTCAGAGTTTTCTGTGTGCAAAGTCTGAAATGCGTAATGAGTGAGTGAGCTTTGATTTGGTTATTAAAGGGGATAATTATATAAGATGTGTCACAGAGCTGGATGTTTCTTACATAAGCCCTTTTCATGGGAGGACTAAATCTACCACAACATGACAGGCCTCTGCAGAGTGCTTTAAGAAATGGGAGCAGAGTGTTGGTGATATGCTTCATTGTAAAGCGCAGAGTGAGTCATTGCCCTGAGACAAAGGCTGGCTTCACCTCCTTCCAAACACCTCGAGGACTAACCCGCTCGATTTAAAGAAGCTAACATGCTGCTTTCTTTCTCTCTTATCTTTTCCTCTGCTGGCTTTGCGTTCTGCAGATGTCCCCCTCACGCTTTCCGTGCCGCTAGCCTGGGATGAAGCATCCCAATAGACTTAGCTTTAACATGAAAAGCAACATTTCCAACCAAACAAAACCAGGCTTAGCTGATTATGGAGACAACCATTTTAATGTCCTTTAATCCAGTGCCTCTGGTCGGCAAAGATCAGAGTCTCCCGCTCTCCTCGGGGCTCCAGTTAAAAGCAGGAGGGGTTTGTGTGTATTCCCTTTCTTTCCTTCTGTCCACCAAGCCCCGGCGTTTCACACTGAAGCGAGTGTGGGGAAAGGGCACAGCGTGAGCACGTGGCGCGTGGAGCTGGTGTTTTGATGTGTTGTGATGCATCCTGAACCGTGGACTCTGTTTGTATTCAAGGTGGAGCAATGTGCACGCACGGAGGACGAGGAGCCTGGGATTAAGCACCGGAGAGAGAAGATGCCAAAGATGAGACAATAAAGACGGTGAGTTACATTTCCCTGCATGCCTCCTGTTCTCCTGTGAATCATCATTACAGCGCTTTAAGAAGCTTTGGATGCAGCACATACAGACAGTTATACGAGCAGCGATGCTATCGATGATCACGCCTGCACACTCGCACTTCACCTCTGGCCTTTCACATGCAGCTCTCGGCGTGCGGCTCTAACCTTTTAGTGCGTCGTTAGCGGAGACACATCCGTCAGGGCTGACAGCAGATCATCAGCGGCTGCAGGAACGAGACGGAGAAAGACACACACAGAGGCGTAATGGCAGGAAGGTGTGTCGGCGAGGAGACCAGAAAGATGAACAGAGACAATCAGACGGTGGCTGTTTGGAGGAAAGCTTCCCGTCATGTTGGTGTCAGGAGGATTTCTGTAAAAGAAGAGATTCAAAGTGCAGAGTCGGTGTTGCAGTAACACTTTAAATGTGAAGTTGAGCGATGAGTTATCAAACGTTTTTTCTGGAAACATCTTCCAAACAGCTGGAAGACATGTGGAGCAACATTTGGTTTTCATAGTGTTATAAGGAAGAGGCACAGACTCTTTCTGTCAGCTCGGTCTTTTTACTCAAAGTGCGAACAAACATCCTGCAGAAGTCTCGAACACTTGAAGCTTTTTTACATCTTTTATTCCAGGATGAAAAAGTGTATTTGTAAAACTCAGAGCAGCTGCAGGTGAATGAGGAAGTGAAACAGCATTCTGCTTCCTCCTCTCTCCTTGTTCTGTTTTCTCTCCTCTGTGAGGGCGATCAAATCTGCTTTATTATACATGTTTCTGAACGTTTGCTGCTGAATTTCAGGCTCACTGATTTGACCCCGGTCTGGAGGTTTGACGTTAGCTTAACCGCGGTGTGGGTCCACGTTGAGGACGTTAGCCCTGCTGGTTTCTCTGCAGTGGGAACTTTGATTCACAGATATTATAATGCACAACATTTAGAGATGTGGACAGAGAGTGGACACAGAATGACACGGGTCTAATCCGAACCTGGCCAGCACTCGTGGAGGACCACGACCTCCGTGCACAGGGCGTGCACACTCACCAGCGGGCCACTGGCACATCCTGATGTGGGGTACTCTGTGACAGCTGCTCTCTGTGCAGGATAGATAGATAGATAGATACTTTATTGATCCCGAGGGAAATTCAAGGAAGCATGTTTGCTAGAGGTTCAGTCTCAACATTGTGCAGCGAGAGCTCTGGCGCTGACCGTCCTGTATGCAGCGCTTTTCACTCAAAGTGGCGCCTAAACATCGTTGATGCACTTAAAGCTCTGTGTGTGTTCCTAAAACTCCCAGCAGCTGCAGGTGGAGGAGGCAGGAAGTGAAGCTCCTCACTGGAGAAGGTATCATGGCAGCGGACCGGGTCGCCTTTGAAGAACAGAGACACTCCGCTCTGTGCAGCCACACGCTTCAAGTTAAACCCAGTTTGTTTTTTTAAATTCCAGATACTGAAATCTTGATCCTGAAAAACAAGCTTTAAGTGTTACAACATGAGGCGGCGTGTTTCTCTCCCCGGGTGTGTGAGGCGGTGAGATTAGGCTGCGAATGAGTGTGTAATTAGGGACGATCAGATGAGGTGAATCTTGGCCAGTGGGAGGAGAGCAACGCTGCTGATACAGGCAATCACAGCAGGGCGGAGCAGACAGCCGGGGTTGGTCGGGGATAAGAAGGAAGAGGGAGCATCAGACAGGAGAGTGTGGCTGCAGGTTAACGCAGGAGGACAACAGACCAGCGTGTTGGGATGTGACGGAGACGGAGAGGACGACTTTCCCTCCAGCTCGACTCGATCAAACTCTCCTGACGGTTTGGAAATGTGTCGGAGCTCCTCCTCCTCCTTCGAACACAAAGGTGCCTGTTATAGATTAACAATAAACTACCTGACACATAGCTAATTAGCTACAGTTAGCATGTGGGTAAATCATGTATTCCTCCAAGCAGCTCCACACACTCATTTAAGCCTAATGACTGCCTCTGTTTAACATGCATTTATCCCCCGTGAGCTTCAACAGCTTTATAAAGGTTCTGAAATGTTCTTGTGATTAAGCTGTAAATGAAGATGAATGCACTTTAATATAAAGCAGGAGGAAATGCTCGGCTCAAACTTGTTTATCTTGAAGCATCTGCAGCTCATGAATTCATAATCACGCCTCCTTTAAAGTCCCTTTTTTTTTTTTTAAACCTTCAAAGACTCATTTACATAAAGATGGAATCTGTCTGCTGCAGGGATGAAGCTCGTTGACCGTCACTCACACGCTGATCAAATCGGATCCATGAGGAGTTGCTCACCTCGGTGCACCGCTGACCAGGAGTCGGCCTGAGCGAATGATAAAACAGGAAGCTCAGTGAGCGGCACATTTCACACTTCCTTCAGCCTTAATCGCTGCAGGGCTCCTTATTCCAGCAGGTTTCTGCAGCAGCTGAGGAGACGCGTTCATGAGACATCTTTAAGGACTCAGAGAGACGTTTACACAGGAGACACATTTGAGTCTTTAAGGAATCTGGATCAGATCTTCCAAACAGCTGGAAGAGATGTTGATCAGCTTGTTCAGAGTTCACTGCCGTTTATTTCTCATGAGGTTATAAAGAGGAGGCGCAGACTGAAGCTACATGTTAGCTTAATCTGGGTGGACAGGGCACGTCGTTGAGTCCACTTCCAGGATATTAGTTTGGAATTCTGGGAATCAAGTTTTGATGTGAGGTTTGTTTGACTCTCTGTGCGAGAGGCGGCGTGCTGTGGGAGCGATGCCTCCTCGCCCTGAGCATCAGTGTGTATGTGCATGCATGGTGTTGAATCAGCTCTTGTGATTGCTGTGTGTGTGTGTGTGTGTGTGTGTGTGTGTGTGTGTGTGTGTGTGTGTGTGTGTGTGTGTGTGTGTGTGTGTGTGTGTGTGTGTGTGTGTGTGTGTGTGTGTGTGTGTGTGTGTGTGTGTGTGTGTGTGTGTGTGTGTGTGTGTGTGTGTGTGTGTGTGTGTGTGTGTGTGTCACACTGGATATGCGTCCTCGAGCACTCATGCGAGAAGAAAGCAGGTTTGACACGGCGCTCTGCTGCATGGTGACGTGTGACGTTTCACTCCCAGTGAAGGAGAAGCTCCATCCAGCTTTTTACCGGTTTTACCTGCCTTAACCGCCCGCTGACCTTTGACCTGAGACGTTAAGCAGATAGCCTGGCATTAGTCTTAGAGACGGAGGTCACCTCTTCAGGAGGTGGTCGGTGTTTCCTGAGCTGCACTTAGTTTAGACACATTTAGATGCGCTCTTTATTACACCTCTCGAGTCACCTGCATGATGAAGCGTCTTCACTACGAGCCTGTTGAACTCCTTTAAAGAGGAGAGGCTCTACAGGCTGAGCAGAGGGAAGGTGAGGCAGTAAGGGGAGAAGGAGGGTGTCCACGGGATCACCACACTCCAGTCAACAGTCAGTCACCGCTGCACTCTGCTCCGTTTCAAATATGTTGCAAGTCTGTTTTTGATGGAGCTTTTAGGAGGCAGACATCTTGTGCAAAAGCAGGCGAGCCAAGAGCGAGGAGGCAGATAATTCCCATCCTCAAACATCCTTAGTCTTCCAACATGACCAGTAAGACGTTACCCTGGAGATGAACTGGTTTTATGTGTCTGCAGAGGTGGAGGTTAATTTCCCCCTCGGGTCGACATCTCAGATTTATTCTCTTCTGTTCCAATCGACTGGGAATGAGAGGACGGGAACACCTCTGGTTATACGCTTCATTTAGAACATTTTGTCCGACATCAGAATGAACTGGAGTTGACACTGTGCTAGCTCAAAGCAGGTACACACAGTGGCTGTGTGCTCTTCAGGCTCACGTGTAATGAACTGTGGAATAAGTCACATGAAACCACCTGACACTCCTGACCCCTGTGGTAGCATGTTTGATGCTAACGCTATCTGATGGTCTGCACTGTGCTTATGATACAAGCAAACAACGTGCACACGGCCGCGCGCCGCATGCAGAGAATCCTGACGGGTGGACGGCGTCTCTCTTCATGCGACGAACGGTCATCCGCCCCGGCGAGGAAGCTGGAAGCTTCGCACAGTTTGCGTTGTGCACGCTCGGTTATTTTGAGCTGCTCGGTATGAAACAGCAGCTTTAATGAAGAAGCAGCAGAAGGAGCCGTTACTCCGACATTAGCAGCCGTTTCTCATCTGGGTCACGGCCGCCGCTGCAGCTGAATGGAGCTGCCGTGTGTTATGTAGATCGAGGAGGATGCACACACACACACACACACACACACACACACACACTCTGCACGGCTTGATTTAGTCATGGCTGCCATCTCCTCGTAGTTCGGGGTTAAGTGCCCTGAAGAGGGAATGCAAACACGAGGTTTATCGCACTGAGCCGTTCCAAACGGACGTGTTGATGTTCTTCCTTCCAGATGTTTTTTTTTTTTTACCTGATGTCGTTCGAGTCTGTCGGCAGCTGCGGCGTTCTCATGGCTGTGGTGTCCCAGTTTGTGAGCAGTTGAAGTCCCTCTCTTTCACACTAAATCATGATTCAGTTGTTGTTTGCCAGCGCAGCACTAAACCGTAAACAACTCGACTCTATATTTACTCTCCCTCCTCGTCTGCACAAACTCAAGTGTGATGAACGGTTTATCCACAAGATGTTCCTTAATTCATCCTTCAGATGGTTTTAGTGAGAAGCTCTGACGCTTTCATTCTTTCTTCACACGTCATTTTAGACTTTACCTTCTGATCACTCACCTCCAGTCGACCCTGAGTCGTCGAGAATAGTCGCCAACGTTCCCGAGGACCCGACGAGAGAGAGGTCAGGAGCTCCCAGGAAAAGTAACGATGATTGAGTTTGTCTCGGAACATTTCATTTTACAAAAAGCTCAAAGTGTTGACTCAAATATACGTCGACAAACTCCTGACTGAAGACGTCTTCCAGGGATTATTCTTCAGTACATCTCGCGGGCTCCTGAAGTCAGCAGGTACCGAGGTGAAACTCTGGAGCTGTGTGAAGTATGCAAGTGGTTCTGATATCAGACCTGCAGCTCTGAGATCCGACAAAGACTGTAATCACATCTAAATGTAAATGCCGTTCAGCCCGTGTGCCCATGATGGGTTCAACCTGCAGACATACAATAAGGATCTCAGCAGAGTCTCGGCCTTTCATTCAGAGTCAGAGTCGTCGTCCTTTAAAGATCAAGAGTTTGGACGGGTCCATTCGTCTTCATGAGAGACAACACGTCCTCTGTTTGACGTCTGAATCCATGATGGGAGAAACGGCTTTATATTGCAGTTATTTGTTGAAATGTGCACGTTAAGCTCAAAGGGTTTTTATCTGCAGTCTCTTGAATTAAATATGAACGACACACACGATAGGACGCATGACGTCATTGTGCTTCGAGAAGCTGTACATAGAAATGCACTTTGAAAAACCTCCAAACTAAACCTCCCATTGCCATGCTCGGCTGCCTCCATTTCTGCACATCCCTCCCCAAAATCTGCAAACATGAGCCTCGGTGACTCGTGCGTTTTCCCCGGGACAAACACTAGCGCACTTTCTGCAGGCTTAATGCCTTTGTTAATTTGTTTACCTAGATCAAATAGACCTCATCGCTGGAGAAATTTGTCTCCAGAATGTGCTTGGCGGGTCCTGAGCTATAACTCACCACAGTCACTCCATTTGTCAGAGAGAGGCCTGACAGTCAGCCTAATTAGTTTGGTTGTGACAAAGAAGCTGTCTGCTGGAATCCGGGAACATCAATCCATCCGTGAAGGCATGTGTTTTCATAATGGAGCCAAACATGCCTATTAGGCTTCGGATAAAAACTGCATTAGCGGATAAATCTAATGATCTGTTGGCTTAAAGGACGAGAGCGAGTTTTTATTCAGCAGGTTACTTTATGTGTCTCCTGATGTTCTTTAAAGGAGCCGTCTGTAGCTCCGCCCCCCTAGTGTTTAAAATGAGTACTGCAGTCTAAACTCTAATCATCACAGAGAGCTGGCTCCGCCCCCTCCTCTCACACAGGTCAGCATGTGGTGGACACTGTAGCTTCAGTGTTTAGCCAGCTCTGCATGTGGTGGACACTGTAGCTTCAGTGTTTAGCCAGCTCTGCATGTGGTGGACACTGTAGCTTCAGTGTTTAGCCAGCTCTGCATGTGGTGGACACTGTAGCTTCAGTGTTTAGCCAGCTCTGCATGTGGTGGTCACTGTAGCTTCAGTGTTTAGCCAGCTCTGCATGTGGTGGACACTGTAGCTTCAGTGTTTAGCCAGCTCTGCATGTGGTGGACACTGTAGCTTCAGTGTTTAGCCAGCTCTGCATGTGGTGGACACTGTAGCTTCAGTGTTTAGCCAGCTCTGCATGTGGTGGTCACTGTAGCTTCAGTGTTTAGCCAGCTCTGCATGTGGTGGACACTGTAGCTTCAGTGTTTAGCCAGCTCTGCATGTGGTGGACACTGTAGCTTCAGTGTTTAGTCAGCTCTGCATGTGGTGGACACTGTAGCTTCAGTGTTTAGCCAGCTCTGCATGGGTCTGTAAAGCTTTCTGCGTTCTAACCTCTCTCCATGTTTCATCTCCAACATTGATCCTAGTTTGAGCAGCTTTCTGCTGCTGGAGCTTATTAGAAACATGCAGAGGCTTTTTAGCTCGGGTACAATCACTTCTATCTGAAGCAGTTCCACTGCCCGCTTCCATCGCTGCAACACCTGTTCACCTGATAACTGCTCTCATATCTGGCAAACCCAGGGGCGTCCAAAACGGCAGTGTGGGGCGTCTTATCGTCCCTGTTGTCTAAAAAAACAGGGAATTGACGCTGTCAGCATTTCATCTGATTTGATAGAAGCATGTTCGCTCTGTATCACAGACGGGACATGATGTCTAATATTGCTTTTACAGACATCATGAAGCACACCGTAAAAACCCAAAGCAATCATTTGATGTTTTCCTGCAAAATGTTGCAGCCAGACAGGACAGGCATCATCTATCATTTAAGAGTCATTTGAACATTAAAGTTAGTGCTCCTCAGCAGCTCTCCCGACATCCCTAAAAGCCGCTTTTACATAATCCAGATACACACAAAAAAAAAAAAGTACCCGTTCCCTCAGTGGCTTTTTGGCCCTCGGCTGTCTTTACAATGTTCTGCGACATCATTCCCAGGGGGATTTGTTGTTTTTTTTAAAGGTAATCTTCACACATTCACACGGAGAACATCAACGCTTTATTCTCTCTGTGTGTGTGTGTGTGTGTGTGTGTGTGTGTGTGTGTGTGTGTGTGTGTGTGTGAAATATTTATGCCTCAAATATTGTGTTTGGTTTTGAGTGTGAGGGAGTTTTATTCGAGTTGGTGTGAGTGAGTCTGTTAAACGTGTGTCTGCAGTGACGCTGATTATTATTTCAGAAACTTTTTTTTTTTTATTTTCCGCCATATTGACCTCTTCTGCTCCGAAAAGCTTCATGCTAATCTTGTTTATGCTCAATTATCTTTTTGTTCCTCACATTCGACGGGCCAGTGCATCCAAATGAGGTCAGATAAAAATAATGTGTTTGATATTTCATCATGCACATCACCTTTTACCAAGTGTTGAGGTATCCCGTGCTGATCTGCGAGTTTCAAACGCTGCATCATTTTAATAACTGTATTTAGCGAGCCCGTTCTGCACACGCCAAGCTTTAAACACCTGGATCATGTGCGTCCTGAACCATCAGGGTCTGAGCGGAGTAGCCAGAAGCATCCGGAGCTGCTGTGGGACGCATGGAGGATTGTTTTCCTCTAAAGGGAGTTCAGGCGTGCATCTCAGCTTTAAGGCAGACAACAACCCCGTATGTGCAAATGTGTTCTTTATATTCACTACAAACACAGACGAGATGTTTCTCAGCTCTGTCGCATTTTATTTATTTTTTTTGTCGTATTTACAAACCTGAGAAGAATCCACTTTAGCGATCTGCACCCCGTTTGCTGCGTGCAGAAAACATTGATTCAGGAAAAGGAAACGAAAAGCGTGGCCTGCAGGTGTTTGCAGGATCAAAGGCAAACAAAGAAAGGTAAAAGTGCTGCACCTTTTCCTCTGGCTCCTCCACACACACACACACACACACACAGAGTCACATAAGATGAGCCACATCCCCAGAGTTGATTGAATACCCCGTGGAGAGGAGACTGGTAATGTTTGCAACCTTTTGGAGAAATCATTGCTCGGTTTGAGAGCGAGCCTTTATTAGCTGTGTGGCCTTAAGAAGGAGAGTAAGCCCCGAGCTTCATCCTGCAGCAGCACAGCGTTTGTTGTTGGCTGAGGGAGATAGAGGAGCAGGGATCCATACAGCACAGCACCTTTTTTTATTTTCGCCGTGGACGAGAAGCCGCTGCACTCTTCTCACGCTGAGGCTTCTCGATTTGAACACATCACGCAGAGATTCTTCTCTGTAAGTCGATGTTGCTCTGCATCTTCAATCCACCTGCTTTAATTTGCTTTGGTTGAAGTACAGAAAGTGAAGATTAGATCTGAACACTGCGAGGCTGCGGGGCCGCCTCCAGGATTAACTTCAGTGTTAGATAAGAACAGAAAAAATCTATTTTCTCTATTTACCTCCACTTGGCCCCTTAAAAAAAAAAGGCAGCCTGCTGTGCTGATGCAGTGCAGCTGCTAATGGTCATTAGCATTCATAGCTTGACTTGTTTTATCCACTCCTGCATTTTGTTTGCACACCTTGCTTTGCAGCACACAATCATTTTGAATAATGAGGTCTCCGCGGTGTTCGGAGCCCATCACACTGAGTGAAAGCAAAGAGTTCTTTTAACTCTCTGCTTTAAAATTCGACTTTTTTTGATGGATCAACTCGAGAACAATCTCCCTGTTGACCTTTGACCCTTTGTTTAATTGCTCACACAAAGCGCTCCGAGTAACAGCACTCCTGTAAGGTTTCTCTTAAACAGTCAGACAGAGAGCGTCCAGTCAGTGTTAACAGGCCTTTAATACACACAGTAATGTTTTAGCCTTTAGAGGAGGCTGCATCCTGAGCGCGGTGTTTCCCCACACTGTGGAAGTCGAGACACATGCAGACTGACACGAGGCAGAGCTCAGGTCGGTACGCGGGTAAGAAGGCAGTGGGGCAAACAAACCCCAAAGGGTGTGAATAATGCAGCTTTAAATAAATCAAACACTGTGACAGGGATCTCTAACAAGAAGCAGCTTCACAAAGAGTCACCTTAAACATTCAAAACCTGCCACAGACCGTCGTCACGTCAGCACTTACCGGATCAATCTGAGGAGACTGCTTTTCTACTTCTGTCTGACGTCTTCATCTTTTAGAAAAGTGCAGATTTCGAGCGTTAAATGTGCCGTACAGCGATGTGTCCTGTGAGGGAACGGGCTGTTTGACATCCAAGGATGTGCGTTCAAAAAGCTCACGGCGTGTGTGTGTGTGTGTGTGTGTGGGGAGGCTGACTGGACCCGACAGGTAGAGACACAACTGGGTCACTCAGCTGCGATGGACATGCAGCATAATACATGAGCACAGCGCTCTGTGTGACTCGTACCTGATCGAGGGGGCAGAACCTGCACATCCTCTCCTCCTTCATGATGAACTGCACTTCACCAGCTGGCAACAATCACAATCAGCACGGATATGCAGCCTGTCCGACACACTATGTGTTTATATGTCAGGGGTTGCATGCATGTGTGTGTGTGTGTGTGTGTGTGTGTGTGGCTAGCAGGCAGAAAGCCAGCGTGACCCAACTTCAGCTTTTCAGCTTTAGTGCGGGGCTGCAGACAGCTGTGCCACAAACACGCTGCTGTTGGATCACCGCGAGGGCCTTTTATTTAGGTCACATTCTGTGCTTCAGCGGCCAACAGAAGGGATCTCTGTCAGCCCACATGAATACCTTTAGAGGGACTCTCTAAGTGCCCTGCATGAGGCGGACACTGTGTGGAGCCCGGCCTTTGTGCGGGCTCCTTCCTCTGAGCGTATTGCAGATGGCTGCGGGGATTTTCTGTGTGTTTTGTCATTTTCACTCCAAACAATACAAAGTGATGTATCGGCCTCGTTCTCCGGCAGAGTGATGGCAGCCTCTGGTTTTAGCACAGAAAGGAGATACATGAATAATTTCCCCCAATTTTTCAATTACGCCAGCAGCCAGTTTACGGCTGTGTCACAGACAATAATAAATCTGACTCACTCAATATTCCTGCACATAAACATGCCCACACAGCCTGTGCCCTACGCACTGTCCTCTAGATATGTAAAGAACCAACATAATATATCATCACACTGCTCCGTCTCTCCCTCATGTTCTTTTGTTGTGTGTTTCTATTTAGCACGCCGGCCTCTGCGAGTGCGACACACGTAAATGGCGGTGATGAATTCCCCCACGCAGGCTCGGCCACACGGCTGCACCAGGGCTCCTATTACTGTCTCGTTAGCCTCAGCCCCAGTCCACAGGAAAGGCTGTGGGTTCTTCAGCTCTGGTCAGCTGCAGCCCCACATGGTTATGGGAGGCAGTTTAAGGGCACTGATGGATGCCATTGTTTTCACGTCGGCGTGGAAGGGAAAAGGTCGTTTATTGCCTCGACCAGCCCGGGAGCTGTCAGCTGGGTTTTACCGGCCAATTAGTTTGGCTGTAGATAAGGAGTGGAGGTATGCAGGGGAAAGGGAGCAGGTAGTGTGGCCGGACTGAGGAGGGGAGGGGGGGGAGGGGGAGGGGAGGGGGGGCGCTGAAACACAAACATAAACAAGCATTCTGTTACATCATCTCTTCACTCAGGGACTGAGAGGCTTTGTTCAGACTGATCAGAATCTGATCTAACTGACTGACCAGAACACAAAGTGACCTGGTCGGATCCACATTGGTTTCCATGGTAACGGGTTACACTCAAGCCAAATGGATGACGGAGAAATCTGATTTGTTTCTGACTCAAACTGTCTGATGGAGTCGTTTGTTTTGATTCTTGTTTTTTTCACTTCCTGTCTCGTTGGAGCGACGTCGACGTCGACGATGGCGTCGCGTTGTGAGTGACGCAGAAGACGCGTTGAAGCGAGCGAGATGTCGGGTTTGAAACCACCTCCGTGTGGGGTTCGAATCTGATTTGTAAAAATCAGATGTCATGTGACTTTTTGTGTCCAGAAGAAACGAAGCACATGGTAAATATCAGCTTTGGAGGCTTCAGTGTTTCTCTGCATTAATAACTCCAATCTCTCATCATATTGTGTGTGGTGAGTGACACACACGCTTCATTTCTAAACGTGCCCTTGAGCAAGTTTATAAAAGACTGGAGCCGGAGACGGATTTGGACTCTTCAAGGTTTGTTTATGTTCCCTCCATAAACGGCCGCTCTGCCTGAACTCCAGCAGGCGGAGAAGAGAGACGCTCGAGGACAGATTCGGATGTCAGGGACCAGATGCCAACTGGATGCTAAATTTAGAGATCCTTCTTCTGAAGTTTTTGAAGGACAGAAATAAAGAATAGGTCCAAGACCTGTCAACAAGTTTTTTTTTTTTTTCCGCCTTTGAAGGAGTGCCAAGAAGCATCTTCTTCAAACTGAAAGCAGGAGCCGACAAAACAATGTGCTTTGAGTGTATGCTAATGTGAGGTATTTATAATTCTCTTCTCTGTCTCTCTCTGTTTGTTTCTCTCTTCTTCCTCACCGATGTGTGTTTCTTTGAAGAGCTAGTTTTGCGGCCTGTGCGGACTTCCTGCGTCAGCGGTTGGACCCGGCCACGATGACGATGAAAGGCCTGTCCGGCAGCCGCAGTCACCATCACGCCATGACCTGCGACCCCTCCTATGACTCCATGACTTTGGGGCACCCCGACCGCCGGTCCTACTTCCTGAACCCCGGTGACGCTCATCCTGGTGACCACCCGTGC